>NW_024871460.1:3377500-3737500 GCF_019054845.1 Dipodomys spectabilis | reverse complement strand
ATGATCCACCCAGACTGCCCTACTTAATGAGCACAGTGGCCCACATGTTCTTTGCACATAACTCCTTCAAAAAGATGTATTATTCTTTAGTTACTAGCCTAACAACTTGTTAGCATGGACTGTGGCCATTTAAAAATCTCCCACATACTCATCTACATTGAGATAATGCTATCCAGAGTCTAAAGTGGGTTGTTGGTTTGTTGTTTTTTTTAAAAGCATGAAAAGCCTTAAAGACTTGTCTGAGTCAAAAGGATCAGTTAGCTTAAAATTAAGAATCTAGGGTCAGAGGCATGGCTCAGGTGGCAAAGTGCTAGCCAATGAGCAAAATGATCAGATCATCAGATATGAGTTTAAGTGGGGGGGGGGGGGGTGATGATGATGAGAAGGGGGAGGAGGGGAGGAAGGGGAAGTCCCCATGGGTTACCAAGCAAGAAAATGATGGGTTCCTGTACACCAAACACTGTTAGTAACCTGTGTCCTACCCCTTCATTTAACACCATCATCTATTAAATCCCTCTCTTGAATCAGGACCTATAAATAAGTCTGAGTTACAGTAGCACACTAATTTACTAATGTTTTTCTTAAAGACCACGCCCAAGAAAAGGTCCTTTAAATTCACTTTTAAGAATGAAAGGCAGGTGGGCGCGAGTGGTTCACACTCTGAGTAGCTAGGACTGAGTAGTCCTAGCTACTCAGGAGGTTGAGATCTGAGGATCATGGTTCAATGCCAAAGCCAGCCCACGCAGGAAAGGCTGTGAGATTCTCATCTCCAGTAAACCACTCAGAAAACCGGAAGTGGCACTTTGGCTCAAGTGGTAGAGCACTAGCCTTGAGCTGAAGAGCTGGGGGATAGTGCCCAAGCCCAGAATTCAAGCCCCACAACCGACAAAAAAGCTAAGTCTCTGCGTTCAAACCCCAGTTGGGTGGGCAGGCGTGCGCGCACACGCGCGCACACGCGCACACACACACACACACACACACACACACACACACAGAGGCAAGGTGCTGGTGGCTCATATCTATAATCCTACTCAGGAGGGTGAGATCTGAAGCTCATAGTTCAAAGCCAGCCAGGCAGGAAATTCCCTGAGACTCTTATTTCCAATTAACAAAAGCTTGAAGTGGAACTGTGGCTCAAGTAGCAGAGCGCTAGCCATGAGCAAAAAAGCTCAGAGACAGCACCCAGGCCCTGAGTCCCAGGACCAGCACAAACAGAGAGAGAAAGAAAAAGGGAGGAAGCATTCATTATCAACTGCACAAAAAAGCAAACCTGTACCTATGTTAATTAAGACGCGAGAACGCTCATGGTAGCACTATTTAAAACAGCCCACTGCATATATACAGAAGATCCATTATAGAGTATATATAAATCATGATATATTCACACAGAGGAATAATGAAGATCAGCACTCCACAGGTGACTGTGATTCTCCTACACAGTTGATAAAAGAAACTAGACCTGGGGCTGGGAAGGTGGCTCAATGGTAGAGCGCTTGCCTTGCATGCCTGAGGCCCTGGGTTCAATTCCTCAGCACCACATAAGCAAAAAGAAAAAAGCTGGAAGTGGCACTGTGACTCAAGTGGTAGAGCGCTAGCCTTGAGCTGAAGAGCTGAGGGACAGCGCCCAGGCCCAGAGTTCAGGCCCCACGACCGGACCCAAAAAAAAAAAAAAAGAAATTAGACCTAAGTCCACACACTGTGCAATTCCATTTATAGAAAGTATAACACTTGCTGGGCTTGCTAACACATGCCTGTAATCTAGCACTTAGGAAATAAAGGCAGGAGGAACAGGAATTGCAGGACAGTTTGAATTATGAGTCCCTGTCTCAAAGAAAGAAAGTAGTGACCAGAGGGAGCAAAAGGGAGTTTTAACAGAGCTGGTAAAGTCCTGTTGCTTGAGCTAAATGCTTGCTATTACATTTTTGAAAATATATACTATATATACTAGCTATAACTATATACTTTCCTGTATATATTTCATTGCATTGTATATATTTATTGCATTGTAGTACAACAAAATATATAAATATATACATATTTTGTTCCATTACATATAATATAGTATAATACTACATTGTAGTACAATACAATATATACAGGAAATACATGATACAACAAAAAGTTAAGGATATATCAGGTAGCCTTACTACAAAAGAAGTCAGCAATGTCTCATACGGACAAGACTGGTGAGGAAGGACTTTAAACTGTCCATGCTAAAATGCTAGCCACTAGGACTTTAAGTCCAAACCCTCCTGTTACTACATTGCTCAGCTCACAGCTCAAATTCATTCTTTCTCCAATTACATGTGAAAGTCTCTTTGTCCTCAAATACTCATAAATCAGCCTGCTAGGGTTGCAGTCATTAGGTTAAATGTGATCATCCAAGGAAAAGCATATTCATGCTTTAATAATCCAGCACTCAGCAAGCTGAAGCAAAGGGTTGTGGGTTTAGGCCACCGGGCTATACAGCAAAAGCCTTTCTCATAAAAAGGAATCTTACTAACCATGAAGAGAAGATAGTAAGGCTTAAATTACTACTGACTGGTAAATAAAAACAGGAAACTTTTTGGGGGGTGGGGTTGGTCATGGGGCTTGAACTGGGGGCCTGGGTGCTGTCCCTGAGCTCTTTGCTCAAAGCTAACACTCTACCACTTTGAGCCACAGCTCCATTCTTGGTTTTCTGGTAGTTAACTGAACATAGGAGTCTCTTAGACTTTCCTGCCCCAGACGGCTTTGAACCATATCCTAAGAACTCAGCCTCCTGAGTAGTTAGGATTATAGGTGTGAGACACCAGTGCCTGGCAGGAAACTATTTTTTTATAGCCTGCCTATCAAAACTATTTACTAGGCACTCTGTTCCTTGTGTTCTAGCTCATAGAGGTATGAAGAAGATAACATACTTCCTAATTTGAAGGTACTTGTTTTTGTGGTTTTTGAAATGAGAATGTTGTCTCACAATTAGCTTACTCATTTAATGCAATTTCTACTTCTCCCTCCCCACCCCCACAAAAAAAACCTGCATTAAATTGATAAGAGTTAGGCTGGGAAGGTGGCTCAGTGGTAAAGTGCTTGCCTTGCATGCCTGAGGCCCTGGGTTCGATTCCTCAGCACCAATAAGCAAAAAGAAAAAAGCCAGAGGTGGCGCTGTGGCTCAAGTGGTAGAGCGCTAGCCTTGAGCTGAAGAGCTGAGGGACAGCGCCCAGGCCCAGAGTTCAGGCCCCATGACCAGAGCCAAAATAAATAAATAAATTGTTAAGAGTTAATATGGTTTTATATTATCCTCATTTTTAGAGAAATATATTGAGGCTTAGAACAGATAAATAACTTGCCTTAAGGGGCACAGAACTAGTGAAAACATTATTGAAATTCTATGATTTCTACTCTAGCAGGAAAGAAAAAATAATTTGCTATCCCTGATTAAAAGAGATCATCTTCCAAAATGTTGGCTAATTTTTTTTTTTTTGGGGGGGTAGATATTTAGCAGAAGACTTAAACCACACAACTTAAGATCTGTCTTTGACTCACTGAAATAGAAAAACTGCAATTGTCTATAAAATGGACTAACACTGATCTGAAGATTTTGGGAATTGAATGAGATAGTATATGGAGAAGCACAGATATTAAGATGATATGTTATCTTGTTCAGAGAGATGAATACCCCAGTGCAGGCAAGTACAGGAAACACAATCTCAGAAAACACTAGGAGAGCAGGAAACTGCCACCTCTCTTGTAACCAGGGACCAATATGAAGATGTTGCATCACTGTAAACTTTTTGGGTGTAAGAACTAGGAGACTGAGGATCTGAGAATAGAGAGGGAACAGTGGGCAGGCATGTAACAAGTTTTGATAAGGAAAAAAATAACTTACTTGCTCATTTTTTTAAGCTGTTATAGATCAAACTTCCAAGGAAAAGTTCCTTGCAGTTACTTTCCTTGCAGAAATTGAGAAAGCATACCACATAGTCCTTACATGATGCAGATTTTCCTCCACAACGTAATTTGTAAATGAATTCCTCCAGGTGGGATGAGAGCTCAACTTGCCCAGAGCGGACCAGAATTGAAGTCACAGGAAACAGAGGCAAGGTATAGTTAGGAGTTTTTCCACATATGGGCAGTCAGTGCACTGGCCTGCCTCCTGCCAGCTGCTTCTCCAGGTAACAAGCCTGGTAGAACCAATGTGAGGAAGATGGAATACTATGGGAGGTGGAACATGAATGATGATTCTTTCTAATCAGTTCCCCTTTTTTCATATGTGCCAGTGGCAGGGCTTGAACTCAGGGCCTCATGCTCTTGTTCAGCTTTCCCCCTCCTCCCCTCATGACTGGCACTGTACCACTAGAGCTACATCACTTCTTCCAACATTTTGCTAGTTAACTGAAGATAACAATCTTAAGGATGTATCAGTTTGGGATAGCTACAAACCTCTATCTTCAGATATCAGCCTCCTGAATAGCTAGGATTATAGATGTGAGCTACTGGTACCCAGCAGGTTCCCCAGTGCTAACATTATATACCTGCAGCTATTATAAAGTTTTTCCATGCCAGGCACCAATGGCTCACATCTATAATCCTAGCTACTCAGAAGGCAGAGATTTGAGGATCACAGTTTGAAGCCAGCCCAGGCTGAAAAGTCCCTATGAGACTCTTATCTCCAATTAACCAATCAAAAACTGGAAATGGAGCTGTGGCTCAAAGTGGTAGAGCACACTAGCCTTAAGCAAAAGAGCTCAGAGACAGCATCCAGTCCCTGAGTTCAAACCCCACAACTGACAAAATGAGAGAGAGAGAAGGAAAGAGGGGAGGGGACAGGAGGGAAGGGGAGGGAACAGGAGGAGGGCTTCCCCTCCCCTGTTCTTTTTGGTCAACTATTCTACTAATCTGACAACACAGTAAGATTTTGCAAGAGTTGAAGAGCAAATTTTGCTCAAGTCTTTCTCACAAAACAATATAACCACTGCTCCCTATGCACACCATTACCCGACACCAAGGGCACAACATACACTGTGCCAGCACATATTTACTAAGATAAATAACAGGAAACAGCCAAGCACCGGTGGCTTACACCTGTAATCCCAGCTTCTCAGGAGGCTGAGAGCCGAGGATCACAGTTCAAAGTCAGCCTGGGCAAGGAAAGTCCGTGAGACTCTAATCTCCAATAAACCACTAGAAAACCGGAAGTGGCGCTGTGGCTCAAGTGGTAGAGCACTCGCCTTGAGCTGAAGAGCTGAGGGACAGCACCCAGGCCCAGAGTTCAAGCCCCACGATTGACAAAAAAAAAAAAAAACAGAACAGTAAGCCATTTTTGCTGTGCTCTACAGTCCTATTCTGACATAAACTGCCTGTTTGACATCTCCACCGAATACCTAAAAAGCACCTTAGACTTAACAGTGAGCCAGGCAACAGTGTAATCCTAGCTACTCAGGGGGCTGAGATCTGGAGATCATGGTTCAAAGCCAACCAGAGCCACCCAAAGCCCATCATGACGCTTTTATCTCCAATTAATCACCAAAAAGCTGGAAATGGAGTTGTGGCTTGATGGCAGAATGCCAGCCTTGAGTGTAAAAGCTAAGGGATAGTGCTCATGCTCAGAGTTCAAGCCCCAGGACCAGCACAAAAAAAAAATGCTCAACAGGGCTGGGAAGGTGGCTCAGTGGTAGAGTGCTTGTCTTGCATTGCATGAGGCCCTGGGTTCGATTCCTCAGCACCACATAAGCAGAAAAAGCCAGAAGTGGCGCTGTGGCTCAAGTGGTAGAGCGCTAGCCTTGAGCTGAAGAGCTGAGGGACAGCGCCCAGGCCCAGAGTTCAGGCCCCACAACCGGATCCAAAAAAAAAAAAAAAATTAGTAAAGTTGCCGGGCACAAGTGGCTCATACCTGTAATCCCAGTATCTCAGGAGGCTGAGATCTGAGGACAGTGGTTTGAAGCCAGCCTGAGCAGGAAAGTCCATGAGACTTATCTCTACTTCACTACCAAACAAAAAAAAAACAGTAAAGTCCAAGCCTTAACATGACCCACAAAGGCCTCTATGATTTACTCCTAACAGACTCTGCCACCTTCACTTTACCCTGGCTAACTCCCTGTCCTCCTCTAGCAATCCTTACCCTGGACCAGCCACAGAGTTTTCTGTCTAGTCTGAGGTCCTGCCTCTAAGCCTTTCACTTACTATTCCTTCTATCTGGAAGACTGTGTCCAAAACCCCCTCTAACAAAAGACATTCTTTGGAACACTCTCAAATATTACACTCTCCAACGCATGCCTTTCTGCTATTTGTTTTTCCATCGAAGCAAGAATGTTTTCTGTCTTATTCACTAATATAGCTCAATCATTATTATAGCTCTACTTGCAAAAAGAAAAGTGCACAACTATTTCCCATATATAAATACCTGCTATGCACCAAGCACTACTTTAATAAAGACAGTAGTAGACAAGATAGAAAGATCTGGTTGTCATGGAACCTCATGCTGAAGAGAAGCAGACTAACAAAAACCAGGGGCTAGGAAGGTGGCTCAGTGATAGAGTGCTTGCCTTGCATGCATGAGGCCCTGGGTTCGATTCCTCAGCAACATAAGCAGAAAAAGCCAGATGTGGCACTGTGGCCCAAGTGGTAGAGTGCTAGCCTTGAGCTGAAGAACAGCACTCAAGCCCAGAGTTCAGGCCCCATGACTGGCAAAAAAAAAAAAAATCAAGGCATGGCCAGGTACCTGTGGCTCACATATATAATCCTAGCTACTCAGGAGGCTGAGATCTGAGGATCATGGTTCAAAGCCAGCCCGGGCAGGAAAGTCCATGAGACTCATCTCCAATGAGAGTGGTGTTGTGTCTCAAGTGGTAGAGTGTCAGTCTTGAGCACAAAGAGGCTCAGGGACAGGGCCTAGAGCCTGAGTTCAAACTGGCCAAAAAGAAAAGGCATGTACAAGAAAAATTAAAGGTAAAGAAGATGGAGTGAAGAAAGGGTACTATTTTATGTAGGATTATCAGAGAAGGCTTCTGCCAACAAGATAGCATCCGGACAGAGACCTGAAGAATATGAGAGGCAAATGAGTATGTCAAAATCTGAAGAGGGATCCAGTTAGGGGCTTAGAACAGGTGATCTTTTCAGTGGATTTCAATGTGCTCTCAACTGGGTGAGTTGAAAAGACATTATAAAGTCTAGGCAAACTCACAGGACATAATTTATGCTTTTTAAAAAAAAAAAATCACTCTAACTGTCCAGAGTAGACTGAAACATATATAGATAAAATGAAAATGGCTTGCAATGGAGAGTGAGAAGGATTTGCATTCTGGCTACATTTAAGGTAGAGTTGATAGCAGCAGGATATTCTGATAAGATTGTGAGGTGTAGCTGCCTGCAGGAGGCTGACACCTGTAATCCTAGCTACTCAGGAGGCTGAAATCTGAGGATCCCAGTTGGAAGCCAGCTGGATAGGAAAGTCTGTAAGACTCTACTCTCTAATAAACTACTCAAAAAAGCCAAAGTGATGCTGTGGCTCAAGAGGAAGAGGGTTAGCCTTGAGCAAAAGCTCAGGGACAGCACCCAGGACCAGAATTCAAGTTAGGATGGGCAGGAAAAAAAGCGGGGGAGAGGGATTTGAGGTGTGAGAGAAAAAGAAGTCTAAGCTGGACATGGTAGCACATCCCTAGGGCCTTGTGTCAAAAATAAAACAAAAGCCTACTCTAGCATGTTGGTGCATGCCTGTAATCCCAGCACTTGAGAGGGAAAAGGAAGAGGATCATGAGGTCCAAGCAAGTCTGGGATACAGAAACAAACCCTGTCTAAAGAGTCACAAACCATACCCACTCCATTCCTAAAAACAGTCAAGAATGACTTCATGACTGTGAGTTTAAGCTTCTCCAGTGATGGAGCTTCTAATTTACTTCTAGGGCAAAGGGGGAAAAGAGGATGGTTTGGCCACATTGACTTGAGATGTTGCTAGTCAGCCGAGTGTCAATTTCCAGAAATCTGATGGATATACAACTCTGAAAATCAGGAAGACATCTATATTATATTTGTTAAGTGATCAGTCTTCTGTTGATATCGAGTTTTAAAGCCATGCAGCTGAATGAGATGAGGTCTTATTATAACTCCTCTGGAACACATTCAACCATTTAAATCAGGACAACGAGAACAACCAGCAAAGGAGAATACGAAATTAACACCAGGGAGGAGGGGAGGAGGACAACAGTGTGTAATCCACAGGCTAAGTAATGCTGGAATTACTATCACTTCTGGGAATCTGACCTGCCAACTGGTTACGGTTTTAATCACAGAATCCAGTGGATTAAAGACGACCTCCAGAAAGCTAACGTCTCTTGCCAAGAATGATCTTCTGAGCTGTTTTCCTTCACGCTTAAGAGACTAATCAGGTCTTCCATTTCTGAAGCAATTTACCCTTTACTCCATCCCTCGTATAAGTCAATTACTACAGGCCAGATAGGAGTAGAGATGGAGAGTAACGCAGAGACAGACGCTCAGTCTGTCTAAACCCCTCCTGTAGGACGGTAAGGAAAGACTCCATTGACATGAAAACCACCCAGAAGTCGGTCCAGTGGACCACCTCTGCCCGAGATGGCACCACAGCGCCCACATGGATGACAGAGGGAGGTCCCTGGGCTCCGCTCCAAGTGGACCCAACATGCGAATCACCAGCGACCCACGAATGACAACCCTCCCCGACCGCTCGGTGAGTGCGGGAGGCGGGCAGCCGCGCCAGGCCCCTGCCGGCAGGCCCGGCCCACAGCTGCAGGTACCCCCGGCCTCGGCTCCAGACCCCGGCCCCCGCCCCGCCCCGCCCCGCCCCCGGGACCCTCCGGAGCGGAGCCCGCCCCGCAACTGCTGGACCCCGTCGGGCTGCACGCCCTGCCAGCCGCGGCGCGCCCGCCACCTGCCGGCCCGGCTCGGCCGCCGCGGGCGCAGCGGGCGCCGCTGCCCGACGCCGGCCGGTACCTGGAAGCGGTAGAGGAAGGCTTCGGGCCACAGGAAGAAGTAGGCCGGGCTGATGAGGCCGAGCTTGCCGACCAAGGGAACCGCGACGGTGGCGGCGAACCAGTAGCGCGTGATGGCGGGGATGCTCCTGAACCAGTCCCCGATGTCCGACATCTTCGCCCTTCACGTGGCCGCGCTGCGCCCCGCCGCCCGCCCGCCCGCCCGCACCGGCTCCCCGCGCTGCGCGGCGGGCTCCGCGACTGGAGAGGTCGAGGCGGAAGCCGCCAA
The DNA here is from genome assembly GCF_019054845.1 of Dipodomys spectabilis. Lineage (NCBI taxonomy): Eukaryota > Metazoa > Chordata > Mammalia > Rodentia > Heteromyidae > Dipodomys > Dipodomys spectabilis. Next base: position 3,728,290 of record NW_024871460.1, on the reverse strand, counting down.
AGCTGCGCTGCAGAAGGCGGAGACCGGCGGACGTGGCGCCACCGAATTCGGACAAGCGAGGCAGCGGCGGTCGGCGGCGAAACTTCCTCTTCCGGCGGAAGGAGGACCACGTGACCAGAAGTCCCGCGGCTTAAAGAGATAGCGCCCGTTTTCTTTTTTTTTTTTTTTTTTTTTCCGTTGCAGCGGAGTTTCAACATCCTTGGGGCGGGGCCAGAAGGGGTGGGGCGGGGCCACAACTGGACTGGTGGGAAGCGGGTTGCCAGGGGCAACGGCAAGCGCTCCCGTGGAAGGCCGAGTCCGGTGAGCCCTGGAAAGGTATTTAAAGAGGCAGGTGTGAAAGACTCCCTCATTGCTCAAACGTTTGCGGGACAGGGATCTAGATACAGGAGATACGGCAGCCGACCACACAAATCGGCTTCTCTCCTGGAGCTCACATGCTCACGAGGATAGATAAGCAAATGAGTAATGGCGTTAAAGAGAGAGACAGAGAAAAGAATAAGGAAAAGTGCATGGGGTAAGGTAGAGTAACGGGGTAGGGATGGAGAAGTATGGAAAAGAAATGAGTTATTTATATAAGAATACAACGCTGAGCTATTTCTCACCTGTCAGATTGGAAAAAAAAAAAAAGAGGGGGGTTCACAGGAATAGAAACAACACATACTTACCCACACTGTCAACTTTTGTAATTTACCTTGAAAATAACTTTTCAATAGTATAAAATATTGTACGAAAAATCTAACACAGTTATTTAATGTTGCATGATATAGAATTGCAGCATATAAAAGCTATTGAGTAAACAATAGTACATGAAATACCATGCAGCTGAAAACAAAGAATAGGAAGCCTCTGTGAACCCTCGGAAGTGATTTCCAAGATATCTTGGTAAACAATCCAAAGCAAAGTACAAAATAGTACATATGATATATTGCTAAATTTCATGTGAGAAAGATGAAAAAGTAAAAGTACATTCATAGATACAGAGTGCTTGTTTGGCATGCACAAGGTCCTACATCAAGTTCCTGGTACCAAAGAATACATATGCTTAAACATGTATTTTTTAAGTGCATTTTTTTTCATTTTGTCGGTCGTGGGGCTTGAACTCTGGGCTTGGGCTTGAACCCTGCGCCCTTCAGCTCAAGGAGAGCGCTCTACCTCTTGAGCCACAATGCCACTCCTGGTTTTCTAGTGGTTTGTTGGAGGTAAGAGTCTCACAGAGTTTCTTGCCTGGGCTGGCTTTGAACCAAGATCCTCAGTTCTCAGCCTCCTGAGCTAGGATTATAGGTGTGAGCCACTGGTGCCCAGATGAAGTGCAATCTTCTTTAAATAAAAAAAATGCATTTCAAAAAGAAATTTAGGGGGCTGGGAAGGTGGCTCAGTGGTAGAGCGCTTGCCTTGCATGCCTGAGGCCCTGGGTTTGATTCCTCAGCACCACATAAGCAAAAAGAAAAAAAGCTGGAAGTGGCGCTGTGGCTCAAGTGGTAGAGCGCTAGCCTTGAGCTGAAGAGCTGAGGGACAGCGCCCAGACCCAGAGTTCAGGCCCCACGACCGGACCCAAAAAAAAGAAATTTAGTGTTTTAAATCCCTATTAATATTAATGTAAAACAGTTTAGCTATTACAAACAGGACTTTCCATTTTCAAGAAAGATGAACTCACAAGGTGCAGACCCATTTTACATTTTTAAATGTGTCTGCCTGGCACCCCTGGTCTCTCCTAAATGCCAATTGTGACTGTGATAACTCAAAACAATACAGTTGTGGGCCTCAAACATACCAATATCCCAGTACCTGTGAATGAGACTTTCTTTTCAGATATACGCTTGGCAGAGGTAATGAAGTCAAGCTGAGAGCATATTGGATTAGAATTAGCACCTTTTCAATGACTGGAATACAAAAAAAAAAAAAAAAATTAAAAATACATAGCTGAGTGCCGGTGGCTCACACCTGCAAGCCTAGCTACTTAGTAGGTTGAGATCTGAGGGTCGTGGTTCAAAAACAGCACAGGCAGAAAAGTCCATGAGACTTTCGTCTCCAATTAACCTGAAGAAAGCTGGAGGAGAAGTGTAACTCAAATGGTAAATCACTAGCCTTTAGTGGGAAATGGCGATGGGAGTATAAAGTCCTGAGTTCAAGCCCCAGTGCTGGCGCACACACACACACACACACACACACACACACACACACACACACACACACACACATAGGGGCTAAGGCCAAGTTAGGACAGGAGCTGACATCACCCTGAAACATCTAGAAACTGAAGAACTTCAGTACTTGCCAACAACTATAGAAACTGTCTAGAACAGACTCTCCCTTAGTTTCTCAAGTAGCAACCTATCCTGCCAACATTGATTTCGAAATTCTAGCCTTCCAAACTAAGAGAGAAATTCTGTTTAAGCCATTTAGTATGTTCTGTTATGATAGCGCTAAGGAATGAATACAAGCCCCCACGCCATGTAGTGAACTATTAATAACTGTTCTTTGGATCTTCTGTGCCATCCAGACAATATGCCTCAAATGCACCCACTCTATCATTCTTACCTCTTTATTATGCACAGATTTGTCCTACTTTTCATTACCTAACATAATGTCTTTACTTGTTTTCTTCTTTGTTTCTCTTAACTAGAAAGCAAACTCACTGGGTGCCTATGCCAAAGGCTGAGATCTGAGGCTTGAAGTTCAAAGCCAGCCCAGGAAGACAAATCTGAGAGACTTTTTTTGTTTCTTTTTTGTCAGTCATAGGGCTTGAACTCAGGGCCTGGGCATTGTGCCTGAGCATTTTTGCTCAAGGCTAATGCTCTACAAGTTTGAGCCATAGCACCACTTCCACTTTTCTGGTGGTTAATTAGAGATGAGTCTCACAGACTTTCCTGCCCCAGCTAGCTTCAAACCATGATCCTCAAATCTCAGCCTCCTGAGTAGCTAGGATTACAAGTGTGAGCCACCAGCACCCAACCCCAAGAAGCTCTTAACCAGCAAAAAGCTGAAAGTGGAGGTTTGACTTGAGTGGTATAGCATTAGCCTTGAGCAAAAAAAGCCAAACAAGAGCTCAAGACCCTAAATTCAAGCCCCAGTACCAACACACACACACACACACACACACACACACACACACACACACACACGCACACACGCACGCACGCACGCATATTCAGTTCAGGGCAACTTCATTTTGTTCACTACTGTAGCCCAGTAACAAATAGCCCTTTTACACAGTGGTATCTCTGTCAACAATGACTGAACTAATGAATAAAGATCTTGTTTGCAAAAAGAGAGCAAATGAAACCTTAGCATCATGAGAAATAGAATGATTTGCCTGGAGAAAGGAGCAAAGAGAGACACCCAGAACACTCTGGAGCCAGAAGATTTCGTGAAGTAAGTGATTTGAGATGTTTGGGTAGAAGTTGGATGTGTACCCTTGTTTAGTCACAGAATATTATGGCTGTTTGATGTGCAAATGTTCATATGCTCAACTGGCAAGGCATTTGAGCCAGAATGCTACATCTGACATGTTTGTTTGAAAGCAATCCAAATAGGCTGAACGCACATTTAGAGAGCTCGGAGAGAATTTTATATCTTGTACTTGCTGTCAAAAGCGATATGGGGGAAATGTGTTGGCAAGAGAAAGCATACATATTAAACAGGCCAAGTGGTGCCTGTGTGAGGTTGCCCGGGGAATTTCTCAGCCTAGGCCTGCCCTGTTTATACTTTGGGTTGGTTTGTTCTTTGCTTCTAGAAAGTTGTCCTGGGGGCTGGGAAGGCGGCTCAGAGGTAGAGTGCCTGCTTCTCATGCATAAGGCCCTGGGTTCGATTCCTCAGCACACATAAACAGAAAAGGCCGGAAGTGGCACTGTGGCTCAAGTGGTAGAGTGTTTGGCTTGAGCAGAAGAGCTGAGGGACAGTGCCCAGGCCTAGAGTTCAAGCCCCATGACAGACCAAAATAAAAAGAAAGAAAGTTGTCCTGTATGTCCTGGGCCATCATAGCAGCACACTTGCCCAAGTTATGACAACTGAAAAATATCTGTGGACATAATCAAATGTCCTAAGCAGGTACAGTCACTCCTAGTTAAGAAACGTGAGTTGCCAGGTGCTAATGGCTCACACTTGTAATCCTAACTACTCAGGAGGCTGAGATCTAAGGATTGTGAGAGACTCTTATCTCCAATAAACTACTCAGAAAAAGCCAGGAAGTGGTGCTATGGCTCAAGTGGTAGAGCACTAGCCTGGAGTATAAGAAGCTTGGGGCCTGGCATGGTAGCTCACGCCTGTAATCCTAGCTACTCAGGAGGCTGAGATCTGAGGATCGCGGTTCAAAGCCAGCCTGGGCAGGAAACTCGGTGAGACTCTTATCTCCAATAAACTTCTAGAAAACCAGCAGTGGTGTTGTAGCTTAAGTGGTAGAACACTCGCCTTGAGCTGAAGAGCGCAGGGACAGTGCCCAAGCCCAGCAAGCCCAGAGTTCAAGCCCCATGAAATAAAACAAAAACAAAAATCTAGAAGAAGCTTAGGGACAGGGCCCAGGCCCAGAGTTCAAACACCAGGAATGGAAAAAGAACAAGAAAAGAAAAGAAACATGGGGGCTGGGAGGGTGGCCCAGTGGTAGAATGCTTGCCTTGCATGCATGAGGCCCTGGGTTCCATTCCTCAGCACCACATAAGCAGAAAAAGCTGGAAGTGGTGCGGTGGTTCAAGTGGTAGAGCACTACCCTTGAGCTGAAGAGCTGAAGGACAGTGATCAGGTCCAGAGTTCAGGCCCCATGACCGACCCCCCCCCCCAAAAAAAAGAAAATATTTGTGATGCTCATCCCCTCCCCTCCTTTTTTACTAATTGCGTCACATCCTAGCCCAGAAGCTTGTGTGTTTTTTACATAGGATTTTGTGCAGATGGAAACATGCTTCTAAGACCTGTAAGTTAAATCAAAGAACCTTCCCAGTGCATAAACTAACCCATCTTTCTCTTTTTTCACCAGAAAATTTCTAAAGCCAGGTGCCAACTGGCTCTCAACTGTAATCCTAGCTACTTAGGAGACTGAGATTTGAGGATTGCAGTTTGTGGCTACCCTACGCAGGAAAGACCATGAGACCTTGATCTCCAATCAATTAACCACCAAAAAGTCAGATATGGTGCCATACTTCAAGTAGTAGACCATCAGCCTTGAACAGAAAAAGCTAAGGCAAAGTGCCTAGGACCTAAACTCAAGCCCCAATATTGGTACATCCTCCTAGCACCCACCATACAGGGCACTCCATTAGCCACCAAAAAGTCAGAATGGAGATGTGGCTCAAGTGGTAGAGTGCCAGCCTAGAGTGGAAAAAGCTAAAGGAGAGTGACCTGAGTTCAAGCCCCAGGATTGGCACAAAAATTAAAAATAAAGTTGGAGGGGCTGGGAAGGTGGCTCAGTGGTAGAGCAACTTGCCTTGCATGCTCAAGGCCCTGGGTTCGATTCCTCAGCACCACATAAGAAAAAAGCCGGAAGTGGCGCTGTGGCTCAAGTGGTAGAGTGCTAGCCTTAAGCTGAAGAGCTGAGGGACAGCGCCCAGGCCCAGAGTTCAGGCCCCACGACCGGACCCAAAAAATAAAATAAAATAAAGTTGGAAGTGGAGATGAGGCTCAAGTGGTACAGTGCCAACCTTGAGCAAAAAAGCCAAATGAGAGCAAGAGGCCCTCAATTCAAGCCCCAGTACTCTGTCTCTGTCTCTCTCTCTCTCTCTCTCTCTCTCTCACACACACACACACACACACACACACACATACACACACACACACACACACACACACGGAAGTTGATAAAAGTGTTGCTCAAATACAACACTATGCATATAACAGAAATACGTGGAAAAGATCTTTTTTCCTGCTGGTAAAGGCCACAGAGAAAATGAGAGGGATGGACGAACCCCTAAATGTCATGTAGTTTGCCTGAGAAGGGGTGCTAGGCGCTGGATGACCCTCCTGCTGACCACCCTTAGATGGATCTGTGGCCTTTTCCCCCCATACTTCTCAGAATGGACCCTGAAGATGGTGTGGCCCTGGAATACTTTACTAGATAATAGATGCTTAGCTCAATAGGTTTGTCTTCCTCTCTTACAGCAATTAGATGCATTTTACTCATGGCTTACTAGCGTCCTGCCATGCTTGATTGATGGCTTGTCTTCTAAACCCAGAAGTTATTAGGAGGCTACAAACCAAAGCTAATGATTTGGTATTCTTGGCATCGAGCTTGGACTCCCTTAGCCCTCTTTCCAGGGAGGACTTGCAAAGTGTAATAACAGTTGAAGCTTCACCTACACAATCTACTCATACTTGTACTAGTAGTGCCTATGATAGTACAACTAGAAATTAATTTACCGGGCATAAACATTGCAAATAATCCAGCAAACAACAGTTAGGGAAAATTATAAAAATCATGCTTCATCTGTAAGACGGAATAGTATGCAGTGAGGCTAAGGCACAAATGGCTCTCGACTGTCCTTCCTAAGACAGCTTTACACGTGACAGTGCCTGCAAATTCCACATGGAAAGGCTGTAAAGCTGAGGGATTTCAGGCACAGCCCCTTCTGTCAGGGCTTCATGCTCTGATTTCCTCCTTCCTTTAGTCTGCAGGTGGCATTTTAGAAACCCTGATCTATGTTGGCAGTTTTCTCATTGAACATGGACATGAACTTGCTGTCAAGATCAACTTCACATTCCTCCTCTGATAGTGTAACATCTCAGCTGTGGATGCCACATCCTTTTGATTAGACATGAAACACTGCCCTTGGTTGCTTTCATGTATGTTTTATGAGAACACTGAGACGTGAATATTTATTTAAGGAGCTTGGAACACATCCCCTTGATATTTTTTTTTCTGACTCATGTTAAAGAGGGGGTGGGGTACCCTGTGTTGCAGTTCACCTGCAGTGGCTTCTGTCTCTTGCCCCCTCCTTGCAGGGCCACATAGCTGAGTCATCTAGGAAAAGGAAAACATTGCCTACATTTGCATCCCTTAGCAGCGTGACACCCAGTTCTGCTCCACTGATGAAACAGAATTGTTTCTGTTGCAATGTCAGTTTTCCCACACAACATGTCAATAAACTTTCATCATCCAGCTGTTGCCTGTCTGGATTCCTACTACAGTGACTGGCTCAATCAACTTGTTGTCTCTTTTGGCCTCATTAGCAACATTCATTCTACCCCAAGCCTCCAACTCATATGTGATTTTCACCACTACTATCAGAGGTCTCTGAGTTTCCCTAGAATCCATTTGATCACAAGATCAAACTCCTAAGAATAAGGATACTGTATTCTTTCATATTCTGACTTATGCCTATCTTTTATTCTGTCATTCACCCACACAGTAATAATGGTAATTTTTTTTACTATTATTGTTATTGATAGTTTTGCAGTGCCAAGCAATTTGTTTGGATAATGTCTCACAATAGTCTGAGGTAGGTGAGGTAGGCTGGGACTTTGAATTTCCAATCTTCTTCCCTCAGCCTCTGAATGCTGGGATTAAAGGTATGTACTGCTGGTTTCCTTTCTGCCTTTCTGCAGATGCTGTTTTCTTCCTTTCCACTACCTCATCCTTCCAACCTAGCCTATGTATCATTACCTTCTGAAATCTCCCCTTGCTCTTTCTTCCCCCCTCAAATTTCTTTTACTCTAGAAATAGAAGACAAAACTCTAGCTCAAGTAACCAAGAAATAGGGAAGACAAAAGGTCATTTGACGCCAGGGCAGGTGGCTCATGCCTGTAATCCTAGCTACTTAGGAGGCTGAGATCTGAGGATCATGGTTCAAAGCTAGCCCGAGCAGGAAAGTCCATGAGACTCTTATCTCCAAAAAACCACCAGAAAACCAGAAGTGGTGCTATGGCTCAAATGGTAGAGCACTAGCCTTGAGCTGAAGGTCTGAGGGACAGCGCCCAGGCCCAGAGTTCAAGCCCTATGACCGACAAAAATAAGAAAAGGTCATTTGAGCTTTTGGACAATTCAAATATGGAACATAAATGCTACCAGAATGTCCCCTTGCCATGGGGTTTGTTTTGTTCTAATGCTTTTCCTTGTATCCTCTGTTCACTCACCATCAAGAGAAAATTGGAGCTATTCTGACAGAAGGGACTGAGACTCTCTTCAATATTTCACTTAAAAATTCCACAGGAGCATCCTGATTGGCTTAGCTGAATCACGCCCCATCTCTGGACCAGTCATTCAACTACTGAACTGAGTGGCTGGCTGAGATTCCTGGCCCATAAGTATAAGAAGGCAGTGTAGTTCTTGTGATGGGGTTGAGAATCTGTAAGGGGATTGCTGAGGAGGCAAAACTGCCCATGTTTAAAATCCTCCCCATCCCTCTTCCAGTCCCACTTTAATCAGTTTTGTTTTCCGTTTAATGAGACAAAAATGTCATGAGTCCTAGTCTGGCCCCCAACTCACAATCCTGCCCAGCCTCCAAGTGCTGTGCCATCTTGCCTAGCTTCCCTAATCCTTTAGTGATTCTTCCCTAAATCCTAAATTTTAGGATTCACAGAGCCCAGAGGGCATTTGTAACTCCTTTCCAAGTCTATTGAAATATTCTGGAGAAGACTCAGGCCCCAGCTGACAAAGTCTGTGCACCACCTGTAGCCTCACTAGGCCTCCTTTCCTTTCTCCAAAGCCCTTCAAGCCCCTTAAAGACTGGCTTGACTGAGATTGAGCCAGGCAATGATGGCTCATGCATATAATCATACTCAGAGGGCTGAGATCTGAGGATTGCAATTTGAAGCCAGCCTGGGTGAGACTCTTAGCTCTATTTAACCACTAAAAAAAAAAAAAACAAAAAAAAAAAACAAAAAATGGAGCTGTGACTCATGTTGCAGGGCTAACCTTAAGCAAAAAAGCTCAGGGACAGTGCCCAGGTCCTGAGTTTAAGCCTCATGGTGACAACTTTTAGTCTCAAGCAGCCAACTCTTTCCTAGTTTAGTGAGATTCCTAGGTAGGAATTTCAATACAATTATAATTGAATATGGTTATCCACACACCTATGATCTCAGTATTTGGAGGCTGAGACAGCATACAAGTCATAGCTGGGTTTTTGTTGTCAGTCGTGGGGCTTGAACTCAAGGCCTGGGTGCTGTCCCTGAGCTTTTTCACTCAAGGCTAGCACTTGATCAATTTGAGCCATAGAGCCATTTCTAGTTTTCTGGTGGCTAATTGGAGATAAGAGTCTCATGGACTTTCATGCCCAGGTTGGCTTTGAGCCATGATCCTCAGATCTCAGCCTCCTGAGTAGCTAGGATTACAGAAGTGAGCCACTAGTACCCAGGGTCATGGTAGTTTTGAGGACCACTCAGGCCACATAGTGAATTGGAGTCTAGGCTGTAGAGAGACTGGGACCAGATCCAGATTGGGTCAGAGTCGGAAAGCTGTTGATCTCATTAGAGAAAGTACTGAAGGACAGAAACAAAATATTTCATCAGCAAGAGCAAGCTTAGTAATAAAAAGTGAAAGGTCACTCTTAAGGGGAGAACATGGGCAGACTTGAGAACAAGTAACTTCCATAAGGATTTCATGACCTCAAGACTTCCGTGGGGTGTGATGGCATGGCAATGGTCATCCCTGAAAACTAGATTGTGTGATATTCACTCCTGGACATCGGGTTATATGTCATTAGCTCCTGCAGGCCAGAAGGGAAAGCTTTTTGACCTTGATATGGTCAGCCTAAGACTGTCATTATCTGCATGCTACCATGGCTTTGGTTGAGCAAGTTCCTGCTGCGTCAAAAGTCATCCCATTAATACCAATGGACTAGGATATAATTTTTTAAAATTAAAATCAAAGTCATTATTCTCAACCACCACACTATCAGTTTCCCTAGCTTCTTAAGGCTTTTGGTAACCTTATGTCATTCCCTCAGCCAAGAAGTGTGAACCCCTACATTAATTTTTAAATATAATTTTATTGTAATTAAGGTTTTGTACTGAGGGAGAGTCATTTCATAATTCAGGTAATGTGTACATTTCTCTTTTGGACAAGGTTACTACTTCTTTTACTTTCTCCCAGTTTTCCACTCCTGTCCCTGCCTACAAGCCATATAGTTCACTGTCCTATTAGTGTATACCAAATGCTATTACTGCATTTGTTCACCCTTCCTCCTCCCTTTCTTTTCTCCTGCCTTTGTCCCCCCACACCTCCCAAAATCAGGGAAAAAATGCACACATGACATCAACAATGGCCAATGGGCTGGGAAGGTGGCTCAGTGGTAGAGTGCTTGCCTTGCATGCATGAGGCCCTGGGTTTGATTCCTCAGCACCACATAAGCAGAAAAAGCGGGAAGTGGTGCTGTAGCTCAAGTGGTAGAGCGCTAGCCTTGAGCTGAAGAGCTGAGGCACAGTGTCCAGGCCCAGAGTTCAGGCCCCACAACCAACCAAAAAAAAATAGCCAAGACTGAGATGGTAGGATACAACGGTAGGATTGATCTAGAGGTTTTGACTGCTGCTGCTGCTCTTGCAGTATTAGCTGAAAACCTTAGTATACTGTTGTTTGCAGTTGAAACTTCTGAAACCCAACAGTGTGATTCATAGATGGTTGTGCTGTAGTCCCTGACCATTATAAGAAGTTTCCTTTGACTATAGCTGGAAGCAACAGTCATCTCTCAGCAGACACCTGTTTAGACAGCAGTTTTACTGATTCATTATCTTGAATTAAGAACACAATTACAGTGGCTTGTCTGGGTCCTGTGACTTTCTGAGCCACAGGTTCCTGACTTATAGTACCAAGCATGGGTTCTCTTCTGTGGAACAGGCATAAGTCCTATTGAAATGTGGTTGTTGTGACAATATGGCACAACCTGCAGGACATGCTACTAGGGAAGCAACATGCAAGGCTAGTAGTCAAGCAGGACCACTGGTGACAACGGACCCCTGGCAGTATCCAGCCCTCCTGCCCTACAAAAATAGTAGCTATTGAGAAAAAGCTTCCAGTTTAGTGCGAGCTTGATTTCTCCTTATTCTATATCCAGAGCATGGATGTCTTTAGCAACAGAGAACTGCAGTAGCAATAACCATAAAGTATGGAGGCAAATCACAGAAAGGTGCGTGGACCCATGGCACTGGGGTTTAAGTACGTGTGCCACTTTCATAGCCATTTGTTATAATGGTCATTCGGATTACATGTCCTGCCAATCCATACTTCTTGGTACTAACCGCCTTGTGTGAAGCAAGCACTCATTGCCTTCCATTTCTTTTTGGACTGTGATTGGCAGGTTGTATACCAAAATGTAGGAGCCTCTTGCCAGATTATGGAATTGAAAAAACAATCACAAGGATGGTGAAAAGGTCCAGAAGACTGGACTACTCATCCTTATGGTTCTTTGGAGTCTAAAAGTTCCAGGAACCTTTCAGTTCTCAATGCACTTGCCTCATGATTTTCTATTAGTTGCCTTTATACATCCCTAATCCTAAACTCAATTTAGAAAGGAATGCAAGGACCCGAGGGAAAAAATCTTTTTCCTGTTTTGGAGCATAAAATCCCAGAAGACTCGTAAGTGTGCAGAGTTCCCACACTCTTATCTCCAGAAAACTACGCTTCCCACAAGGCTTTGGGCCTGGGGAGCCGGAGGTACGCAAGGGAGGGCAACGATGGAAGAGAGGCGGAGTCTAGAGAAGCTAGTTGGTGAAGTCTACTGTTTGAAGCCGCAGGGGTGAAGTAGGCGGGGCGTGAGCAAAATTCACTTTTTGATTGGTCAGAACTAGAAAGGTTCCACACGTGATTGGTACGGCCCTCAGGGCCTTAGGCTGCACGGCTGGCGCTTGAATTTCCCGGGCCCGGAGCGCGGGGCCCGCTGGGAGGGCGCCGGGACGGTTACCCACGGGGCTGGCAGGGGTCGCGAGTGCGCTTCGTCATGCAGAGCACAGACCTGGGCAACAAGGAGAGCGGCAAGATATGGCACCGCAAGCCCTCTCCGGCCAGTCGGGACGGGTAAAGGCCGCGGCGCGAGGGCGGAGGCCGCGTCTGGGAAGGGGGTGCGGGGCTCGGGGTCGGGCTGTGACCCTGCGGGGTGTCGCTCCGGTGCGGCCTCGGGGGTGGGGGGGAGGCAGGCGGCCGGAGGATCGCAGCCTCCCCACGCGCGCGCGCGGGCGGGCCGCAGAGTCAGGGGAGGAGCTGGCCATTAGTCCCGCGCCGCTCTTCGCTTTGCTGCGGGTTCTCGGCCCTCTTTAAAAGGCTCGGCCTTTTCAAGGTGTGACCTTGATGGAAGCCTCCGCCCCCCAGTGCGCGTGGCCGGAGATGGCCCTGCGCGTCACCGCATCGCCTGGAGGGGGGGCGGGGGGAGAGGGAAGAGATGCTCTTGTTTTCTGTTAACAAAGTGTAAATGTTTACTCCTTTATAGGCCCAAAGGAGCGGTGCTAGACTTGTTCACGACACTGTCAGTTCTCTTGCTAGACTTGTTCACGACACTGTCAGTTCTCTTCCTAAGCACGGATGCTGCCCCATCCACGCCACTGAATACACGTTCTTGTCTGGGCGCCTGTAATCTTAGCTCCTCAGGAGGCTGGGATTTGAGGATCGCAGTTCAAAGCCAGCCGGGGCAGAACAGTCCCTGTGACACTCTTATCTCCAATTAACTACTCAAAAAACTGGAAGTGGCTCTGTGGCTCAAGTGGTAGAAGGATAGCCTTGAGCACCAAGAGGTTCAGAGACAGTGCCCACGCCCTGAGTTCAGGTTCTAGCACCACACACACACACACACAAACACAAATTCACACTCACACACACACAAAGCAATGTGAAAAGTATATTTTCCTTAATGAGTCTAAATTGTTTAAAAAATATTTATATTATGAATTTTTTTCTGTGTTGCTGGAGGGTCCGAACAACCTGGGGCCTTACACATACAAGGCGCGTGTTCTACCACTGAGCACCATCTAGCTCACTTCAGCGCACTTTAATGAGAAGGAAATTTCTAATATTAAAATTCAAAACAAAATTGTTCTAATTAAAAATGCATTGCAATGAAGACTAGTTTTTTTTTCTGGTCTTCAGGAACAGAATAAACACATAGGCATTATTCTAAGGAGTTATTTTGTGCCACAAATTCCATAAACAGGTTTTTTCCTCCCAGCAAATACATAGTACAGGATCCTCCTCTCAAATAAATTAACTTTAGAGGAAAGGGGAGGAAAAAGCAGTAACTTCAGACAAATAGGCCTATGTGTGTGTCTATAAATAGAAATGAACTTAGAGCTCTGCACTTACTAGTCTAGTTCTACAACTTGAGCCATGCCCTACCCATTTTTATTTTTTTGGATAAAGCCATGTTTGCAGAGCTGGGAAGGTGGCTCAGTGGTAGAGTGCTTGCCTTGCGTGCATGAGGCCCTGGGTTCGATTCCTCAGCACTACATAAGCAGGAAAAAAAAAGCCGGAAGTGGCGCTGTGACTCAAGTGGTAGAGCACTAGCCTTGAGCTGAAGAGCTGAGGGACAGCACCCAGGCCCCACGACTGGACCCAAAAAATGAATAATAAAGCCATGGTTTGCTAGGGGTCTGGCCTCCAGCCTACTTCTGCCTCCCTTGTAGCTGAGATTATAAGGTGCACCACCACTCTAGGTCTATGTGAATACTGTAATAAAGTTTGAAACAGTAGTATGAAAGTAGTATGTATACACAAATATGTACACAAATACAAGACAGTAGAAAGAAGGTGGGGAGAATAACTCATATTCCTTTTATACATGGCTGCTATTCAGATGTGTTCACCTTTTTTTCCCTATATGTACATTTTTTCTTTTCAATGTGTGTTTGTACATTTGTTTGTATACATGTGCCACTTGTTTAAAACCTAAAATTAGAATGATTTCTTTTTATATAACTTGTTAAAGTATTCTTTGTAGGGGCTGGGAAGGTGGCTCAGTGATAGAGCGCTTGACTTGCACGCTCGAGGCCCTGGGTTGATTCCTCAGCACCACATAAGAAAAGAGAAAAAAGCTGGAAGTGGTGCTGTGGCTCAAGTGGTAGAGCGCTAGCCTTGAGCTGAAGAGCTGAGGGACAGTGCTCAGGCCCAGAGTTCAGGCCCAACGACCAGACCCAAAAGAAAAAAAAAGTATTCTTTGTAGTTCTATAGGGTATTGAAAGTTCCTAAATCTTTTCAGTAGAGCTGTAATTCATGTGGGTTTTAAAAGAAAGACTTAAAGCATTCATTTATTCAGAGGGCATGGTCTGGGTACTTCTGCATTGTAGGTCAGGTGCAGAGGCTAAGCACTGGGTTACAGTAACCAGCAAGCTCTGGTCCCTGTCCTTACACAGCATCTTCTTTATTCATTTTTGAATAAATTTTATATCACAACAACAATCTGACACAGTATTGTTGGCCTTTCAAGCAATCATACATAGTTCATAGATGTTGATACATTTATTTTTTTGTCTTTTACTTACTACTTTACTTACTAAACTGTAAGTTCGCGTGTGCAGTAGAACACGTCTCCCACCTTGTCAGAGTCTGACATAAAGTTTCAAGCACTTGAAGAAATGAACAGTAGCTACTTTCATAAGAATAATTTTCTGAACTGTTTCCAAAAACGCTTGTAAAACCGATTGTATGGAAGAGAAGGAATATCAATAGGAGAGGAGGGGAAGAATAGGCAGAAAGCCTTCAAATATTGGAAATATCTCCTATAAATGCTATATTTCACATATAAAATAATAGTTGATGTAGAACTTACTAATATCTAGTTTCTTGTTTTATTTTGACAGAGTTATAGTGAACATCATTCACAGTACTTCTGATTACCATCCAAAAGTTTTGCGATTTTTGAGTGTGGCTTTTGATGGCTCAGGTGATTGCTTAATTGCTGGAGACCATCAAGGAAATATCTATGTTTTTGACTTATATGGAAACAGGTAAGCAGATGTGGGATTTTTGGTTTGTTTTTATAATACCTTGTTTAATAACTTAATTCCTTGGCTCCTTGCTATTCATTATGCATTCAGAAAGCTTTATTAGTTTTAGGTCCCTTAGAAAACAATGCTGAAGGAAGAAGATAGGAAAATAATAGAAATATATTGTTCAGTTTTGGGGATTTTGGTGAGAATTTAAAGTGCTGGTTCTCACAGTGTCTCTAGTAGCTTGTTTTGTCTTAAATTTTCTTTCTTTCTTTCTTTCTTTTTTTTTTTAAATCAGTTATGAGGCTTGGAACTCTGGGCCTTGGTGCTGTCCCTCAGCTCTTCATCTCAAGGCTAGCACTCTACCACTTGAGCCACAGCGCCACTTCTGGTTTTTTGATGGTTTATTGGAAATAAGAGTCTCACAGACCTTCCTCCTAGGCTGGCTTTGGATTGTGGTCCTCAGATATCAGCCTCCTTTGAGCTAGGATTCAGGCATGAGTCACCGGTGCCTGACTTAAATTAAAATTTAATATTGCTAATTTATTTGTTCATCTCTGGTATTACACTAAGCAATTTAGAACAAACATATTTACCTTTGAGCATTCCTACAGTATACTAAATCCAAGAATTTTTTTTTTTTGGGGGGGGTCCGGTTGTGGGGCCTGAACTCTGGGCCTGGGTGCTGTCCCTCAGCTCTTCAGCTCAAGGCTAGCGCTCTACCACTTGAGCCACAGTGACACTTCTGGCTTTTTTTTTTTCTTTTTGCTTATGTGGTGCTGAGGAATCGAACTCAGGGCCTCAGGCATGCAAGGCAAGCGCTCTACCACTGAGCCACCTTCCCAGCTCTAAATCCAAGAATTTTAAAGAACTTGTCTCTACTCTTCTTCCTCATCTGTTCCCATGTAGAAGAATTTAGTCGTTAAGCAGTTCAGTGGGACTGATTAGGTAGGTGTCCATGCTGCAGGACTAGGAATGAGGGAGCACTGCAGCAAGAGTGGGATTGTCTATGTGTGGGCTGTGCCAATGATGGGAGGTTTGGTCAAATAAGTAAATATATCAGGGAGAATGAAGCCACATTTCGCACTATTGGAAAAGAAGCTTACATGTGTATATATTTTAGGTCTAGATTCCACAAAACATGCGATACTTTTTTTTAAAACTTGGCTCATCTCATGCAATATGCTCCCCAGTTCAATTTGTTTTACTACAAATAACAGTTTCATTATTCTTTATGATGGAGTGAAATTTTATGATATACACACCATATTTTCTTATTTATTGGTTCTTGGGCACTTCAATCAATTCCACAGTTTACCCATTGTAAACAGGGCTATAATAAACATAGGTATGCAGGTTTACATATGTATATTGCAATGTATGTTATATTGTTACAATGTATATTGATTTACACTCATTCAGACATATACCCAAGAGTGGTATGGTGGGGGTCATAAGATTGATCTATTTTTGGGGCTGGGAAGGTGGTTCAGTGGTAGAGCACTTGCCTTGCATGCATGAGGCCCTGGGTTCAATTCCTCAGCACCACATAAGCAAAAAGAAAAAAGCCGGAAGTGGTGCTGTGGCTCAAGTGGTAGGGCACTAGCCTTGAGCTGAAGAGCTGAGGGACAGCGCCCAGGCCCAGAGTTCAGGCACCATGACTGGCAAAAAAAAAAAAAAAAGGTTGATCTATTTTTAGTTTTTTGAGAAACCTTTGCTGATTTTCTAAGCTTTAACTTACATTCCCTCCCAGCATTTGTTGTTGTTTGTTTTCTTGATAATTAACATTCTAACAAGGGTGAGATAGAATCACACTGTGTAGTTTTAATTTGCAGTTCCTTTATGGCTAAGGATGGTGAACATTGCTTTATATATTTATTAGCCATTTGTTATTTCTTTTTCTGAAAACTAATTGGTTCATTTACTCATTTATTAATTAGGCTATTTATTCATTTACTGTTTAGTTTGTTGAGCTCTTTGTATATTCTGCATGTTAATTGTTCATGAGTTGAATAGCTGCTAAGATTTTCTTCTATTCTGTGGGTAGTCTGTTTTGGAAAATGTTTCTTTGTTGTTGTTGGTCATGGGGCTTGAACTCAGGGCCTTGGTGCTATCCCTGAGCTTTTTCACTCAAGGCTAGCCCTCTGTCACTTTGAGCCACAACACCACTTCTGGTTTTCTGGTGGTTAATTGGAAATAAGAGTCTCATGGACTTTTTCCTGTCCGAGGCTGGCTTCCAAACGCAGTCCTCAGATCTTAGCCTCCTGAGTAGCTAGGATTACAGGTGGGAGTCATCAAGCACCAAGCTTAGAAAGTTTCTTTTGCTGTGCAGAAACTTTAATTTCCTACAGTTACGTTTTTCAGTTTTTGCTCTGGTTTTCTGAGCAATTGGGGTCTTAGTTCAGAAAATAATTCCCTGTGCTTGTATCTCCCAGAATTTTTCCCCTTTTTTTCTGGTAATATTTTCAGATCCTATAGTATCTTCTTAGTATTTTCTTTTCTTTTTTTTTTTTTTTGCAAATTCTTTATTGTGATTAAGTGATTACATAATTTCACAAATTTCACAGTATTGTGGGATAGTGATGCTTAAAGTCATAAACACATTCTAACTTTCATGGGGCAAATTGTCTATCATGGTCTATAAAGTTTATGAGTTCTATGAGCTTTGACAATAGTTATTCTATATCGGATGATATGTACGTTTTACATAGCATCAGCTGTTCCCTCTTTCCCACTTGTTCCCTTCCTCCCATTGCTGCCATTGAGTTGCTTAGTTTGTTTTGGTCAATGTCCAGTGCAGCTAATGGGTCCCGCTGTTGTATGTTTTTCCCTGATTCCCTCTAGTTCTGTGTCCTCCTCCTAGTTTCCCTCCAGTGTGCACATATATACCATATATGTGATCAGCAACATGGGGTTATTTAGTAGTGATTCGACCAGATGAGTGGAGGTCCTTTGTTTCTCAGGTCTTGTTAACTTTGTTGTTGAAAGTATCTACTTCTTAAAATTGTTTTGTTTATTGAGATGGAATATTCTGCAACACAGCTGAGCTGAGCAGGAAGTGACCCAAGGAAGACTGGAAATCAGACAGGTGATAAGGCCCACTCTGCTAGGAACCTCAGTGTCAGTGATGTCTTTTCAATTGTCTTTTTACCAAAGGACTTTTTAAACAAAATCTTGGGCTTCCTTCTATATTCCAAATGCTCTCATAGAGTTTCTGATAACCATTAGCTGCTACCTGTGGCTCTTGAGCACTTGAAAGGTAGGTAGTCCAAACTGAGATACAGTATGTATGTGTATAACAAAAATATACTATGAATTTAAAAGAGTATGAGAAAATGTAAAATTCAATTAAATATTAGAATAATAACTTAGAGATATACTAAGTTAATAAGACTTTGCTGATAAAGCAATAGAGAGCTGAATTCTGTGTATATAATATATAGACATCTGAATCATGATAAAACCTTTGGTGTAATTAAAGCATTGAATAAAAAGCCAGGCACTGGTGGTTAATGCCTGTAATCCTAGCTACTCAGGAGGCTGAGATCTGAAGATTGTGGTTCAGAGCTAGCCTGGGCAGGAAAGTCTATGAGAGTAATCTGCAGTTAACCACCAGAAAACCAGAAGTGGCACTGTGGCTCAAAGTGGTAGAGTGCTAGCCTTGAGTAAAAGAGCTCATGGACAATGTCCAAGCCTGGAGATCAAGCCCTATGACCAAAAATTAAAAGTATGGCTAGGCACCTGTGGCTCACCCTATAATCCTAGCTACTACTAGGAGGCTGAGACCTTGGAGATCACAGTTTGAAGCCAGCCCAGACAAGAAAGTCTATGAGACTCTTATCTGCAGTTAACCACCAAAAAGCCAGAAGTGGAGATGTGGCTCAAGTGGTAGAGTACTAGCCTTGAGTAAAAAAGGTCAGGGAGGGACTGGGAAGGTAGCTCAGTGGTAGAGTGCTTGCCTTGCATGCATGAGGCCCTGGGTTCGATTTCTTAGCACCACATAAGCAGAAAAGGTCCGAAGTGGTACTGTGACTCAAGTGGTAGAGTGCTAGACTTGAGCTGAAGAGCTAAGGGCCAGCACCCAGGCCCAGAGTTCAGGCCCCACAACTGACAAAAAAAAAAAAAAAAGGTCAGGGAATATGCTCAGGCCTCCAGTTCAAGCCTCAGGATGACATCCACACACAAAAATGACAGGAAAGTAAAAAAGGCTCCGTTGAGGGGACTTACCAGTGGGAAGGAGGAATACATTTAAAGATGAATATGTTGGAGGTAGTTTGTTTGAATGCAAGAAAATGAAACACTGAAAGCAGTTGAAAATAGGAAGGATTAAAAGGGAGAGGGGATGAGGTTGATTGAGATTTTATGTATGCAAGTGTGGAAATGTTACAATGAAACCTTCCTTATATAACTAATTTATGCTAATTAAATATTTGTATGTATTGTGATGCTGCTCCTAGTGCTTGTAGAACTGAGGCTAGAATTTAGGTCCTCACACTCTTGCTTAGTTTTTTCACTCAAAGCTGGCTCTCTACCACTTGAGCTGTACCTTCACTTCCAGCTTTGTGCTGGTTAATTTGAGATAAGAGTCTTTGGATTTGTCTGCCTGGCCTGGTTTTGAACCTCAATCCTCAAATCTCAGCCTTTGGATTAGATAGGATTACAGGTGTGAGCTACCAGAGCCTGGCTTTTCACCTTTTTGTTGTTGTTGTTGGTAGTGGGGCTTGAACTCTGGGCCTGAGCGTTGTCCCTCAGCTCTTCAGCTCAAAGCTAGTACTCTGCCACTTGAACTACAGTGTCACTTCCGGTTTTCTGGTGGTTATTTGGAGATAAGAGTCTCACAGACTTTCCTCCCCAGGCTGGCTTTGAACCACGATCCTCACTCAGATCTCATCCTCCTGAGTAGCTAGGATTACAGGCGTGAGCCACGAGCACTTTGCTTTGGCTTTTCACTTTTTGAATGTAGCTCTAGAATTTTTTAAATTATACATGTGACTATTTTATATTCCTTATGAACAGTATAGCTCTACATGTTTTATTACTTGAATTGAGACATTATACTTTTTACCCTCAAACTTGTTTTCTTTTGTGTAAGCTCAAAGCTTAGTTTTGTTGTTTTTTTATACTCTAGATATAGGCAAATTTCTCTACTAAATGGTCAACATATATTATTTAATTATATCACTTCTTCAGATTCCTATTCTTGCCTTCATTTCACATGTGAGAAATTTCCCAGTTCTTCTCTCTTGCACGCTTATTTAATGCATTCCAAGTCTTTAAATTCTGAAACTTCTGTTTATCTTTTCATTATGAACCCGTATCTCTGGTTGAGACTCTTAGCTTAGTGACCTCCCTTTGTTCCTTGCCTTTCTTTCTGTCCATTTATGTTGCTGTCAAAATCATCTTCCTAAAACATATGCCTAATCGTAATTCTTACATTCTAAAACTTTCCCATCGGCTTTCTAATTTTTAAAAGTAAAATCCTTCCTTAATATGGCTCCTAGCATCTTTTATCATCTGTTTTTGGCCTGTCAAAGTGGTAGCTCGTTTTTAGGGGAATTATTTTATTTTTTATGATCAGAGTAAACTTTAAGATCATTGGTAGAATTTCCAATACTAATAACAGTAATCTCTTAATAGGTTTAATCTTGTTCAGCGAACAGCACAAGCTTGCACAGCTCTGGCCTTTAATCTTCGTCGAAAGTCTGAATTCCTTGTGGCATTAGCTGATTATTCTATTAAATGTTTTGATACAGGTAAATGTTCTCTTATTTGTCTTTTGAATTGTTTTTCTTTGACAGTACTGACCCCCCTTTGACCCCCACATACCTTCACTCCTCTTAAGTGTGTTTGAAGCAGAGTAATATAGACTATAAGGAGCTTTGTACAGTTTGAAACATTGGTGGCCACATACATGGCTGCCTTCACATCAGACAGAGCCAGAAGCTTGTGGATCCAAGGACCATCCTTGCTTCAGATTGTCTGTTTACCATTTCAGGTTCGCTACTAACTTCAGGTTCAATAATTCACTAGAACACTCACAACTGTGGAAAGCATTATATATATGTGATGAGTGTAAAATAGCAGAAGGATATAAATCAAGAGCCAGCCATAGGAGATACAAAGCGTTGAATCAAGCTTTCTTCATCTTCTCTGCCATTTCGTGCCTCCTCATAGCATCCTTTGAATTCTTACTCTTCTGCTTTCCTCCATTCCATACTACAGCAACTTCTGTTGACATCAGAAAAGGTCATCTGATTTCATTTCATAGAACAAGGGCTTTTAAAATTATAATACTGGATTAAAAAGTAATATAAATGTAGCCTTGTGAAAAGTTGCTATTATCATCCTTATTTTTTCTCATTTCACTCAAAGCAGATGAGCAATAATCATTAACTAATTCCAGACTCCAGGCTGGTATTTAGAAGTTACAACTATTTCCCTAAGAAATTTGTTCCTTTATCTAGAGTTCAGACCTACTTTGTATCTTAAAATTTCTCACATTTATGTCTTGCTTTCTGACTTTTTAATTACATATTTTTTTTCTTTTTTTTTTTTTTTGTACCAGTCTTGGGACTTGAACTCAGTGCTTGCACTGCCCCTGAGCTTTGTTGCTCAAGGCTAGTGCTCTATCACTTGAGCCACAGCTTCACTTCTTGCTTTTTGATGGTCAATTGAAGATAAGAGTCTCATGGCTGACTTTGAACTTCATTCCTCATAAGGCATAAGCCACCTAACCTCAGCATTGATTCTATCTTTTGGGGGGAAGAATTCTGATTATAAAAGTGAAACATGTTATAGGAAACTTGGAAACATGGAAAAATGTTAAGATAAAAAGTTATATATAGGGGCTGGGAAGGTGGCTCAGTGGTAGAGCACTTGCCTTGCATGCCTGAGGCCCTGGGTTCGATTCCTCAGCACCACATAAGCAAAAAAGAAAAAAGCCGGAAGTGGCGCTGTGTCTCAAGTGGTAGAGCGTTAGCCTTGAGCTGAAGAGCTGAGGGACAGTGCCCAGGCCCAGAGTTCAGGCCCCACGACCGACCCAAAAAAACAACAACAACAAAAAAAAGTTACATATAATATTACTACCTAATGAAAGTTACCATGAATAGCTTCTATTTGTTATTATTACTGTACAAAGGGGTTATAATTCCTTAAGTGAGGTTATGAGTATAATACTTGCTGGACAGTGTCACCCTTTCCTTTGTTGTCTCTCATTTTCCCCCCTTCATGAGTAGTTTTTGGTGGTGTTTTCTCTGTGAAGCTATTTTTTTTTTCTTTTTTGTCAGTCGTGGGGCCCGAACTCTGGACCTGGATGCTGTCCCTCAGCTCTTCAGTTCAAGGCTAGTGCTCTACCACTTGAGCCACAGCGCCACTTCCAGTTTTCTATTGGTTTATTGGAGATAAGAGTCTCACAGACAACTTTCCTGCCCAAGCTGGCTTTGAACTGTGATCCTCCGATCTCATCCACCTGAGTAGCTGGGATTACAGGCATGAGCCATCGGCACTTGGCTGTGAGACTGTTTTCTCTGCACATATATACACAAACACATACACAATACTTCAGAACAAATTTTTTACCTTTTTTTTGAGACAAGGGCTAGTCCAGACTGGCTTTGAACTCACTATACTCCTGCCTCAGCCTTCTAAGTACTAGTATTACATGTTTGTTCCTCTATGCCAAGCTCAGAATCAATTTGTAAAATTGAATTCGTTGTCCTTTTATAAATACTACTATTTCTGTTTTTCCTTGTGTGTTACTTACATGAGTTACCAGCAACACCATCTGTTTATATAACTAAACTAGACCACTAGAGTTGTTGTTGGTACTTGGGTTTGAGGCCTTGTACTTGATTGACATGCATTCTACCACTTGACCCACTCCTCTAGCCAATCACTGGAGTCTTGCCTGTTTTATTTTTATTTTTATATTTTTGTTTTATGATGAAGTAGTTGTTCTAGAAGTTACAATTCTGTAAGTCCAGTTATGAATACCATACATACATCTTGATCCATGTCACCCTTTGCTCTCCCCACCATATCCCTCCTCCTGTGCCTACCCTCAGGTTACATAGTTCAGTTTTTATATCTGGAGTCTTTACTCTTTTATCTTAATACATTGAGTCAATCTCCAAGCTAAGTCTTTTGATATTTATTTCTTTTTAATGGCTTTAAATGTGTTTCTTCATTGACATTTTCTTAGTTTAAACATTTATCTCCTGCCTGGATTATTACAGCAACATGAAAATTAGTTTCCTTGTCCAATCTCTTCCCTTTTTCCAGTATTTCTACCATACGATGGATTCTCAGTGTTCTTTGTATAATATAGACTAATATAGACAAATATAGTTCTACATAAAATTATTACCCATAATACTGAGACTCCCTAGTGTCACATTTGAGGATATACTTAAATCCTCTGTAGGTTTCATCTTGATATTTCCACAGTACCTGTCACTAGTACATCCATGGTGCACGTTATCAGCTAGCCACAGGTTTCCATCAGTTGCTTCAGTTTATGGGTAATGCTTATGCATAGTGTTACTCAGAGATGAGAGAGGTTTACTTGTGTGATAACTTTTACTTTTGCCACAGTCACCAAGGAGCTGGTTAGCTGGATGAGAGGACACGATTCATCGATATTTTCGATCTCTGTGCATGCATCAGGGAGATACGCCATCACGACTTCTTCTGATACAGCACAACTGTGGGACTTGGATACCTTTCAGCGGAAAAGGAAGCTGAATATTCGCCAGTCTGTGGGTATTCAGAAGGTCAGTAACGGAGGATATCTTGGCTTATTCTGTATCTTGGGTTAGTTTCTTGGTCAGCAGGATTTCAAGATGATAGAATAGTGATAGTGCATGTTGCCTCACATAGCTATGGTCTCATAACTCAGGAAAAGACAAAGTGGCCAACTTGATTAACTGTGTTACCTACAACATTTTGTTTTTAAAGTATTGAGCATTTTATTTTCCTTTTAATGTTACAGCTATGAAACTTTTAACTCTCATAACATGATCAGTTTTTTCATTTTGTTAACTCCTCCCCCAAATTTTGTAACTCATAACATGATCAGTTTTTTTCATTTTGTTTAACTCCTCCCCCCCAGTTTTGTTATAAGTTCAAACATATTGCAGATATGTAAGAATTTAAAGTGAACACATGTACACTCACCTTGTAGTCTATGATTAGGTTGTTAACTATACAATCCTTTACTGTACCTTACATGTTAAGTCCTACATTATGTGCATTTATGCTTTTATGCCTCTGTTCATTGTGTGTTTTCAAGTAATCATAAGCATCAGTGTACTTCCCCTTAAATACTTAAAGCTATGTTTAATTGACTATAGCTTAACATTTGTTATTGTGAGGTTTATATATATAAATGTCTTAAGTAGATATATATATATATATGTGTGTGTGTATATATATAGACACAAGTATACACATATATGTATTTTATATAAACATATATGTGGTTATACCTGCACGCACACTGTTCTTAAAATGATTCAAGTCTTAAGTATTCATGTTAAGTTTGTTAAATATTACTGGTGCCTCACCTGTATAACCTGGCACATCCTATCATTCCCATCACTCCAAAATCTTCCCTTGTGTCCTTCTTGGATAGGCACCCTGCTGATGTTTTCTACTATAGATTTTGCCTGTTCTAAAATTTCATACAATTTTTTGGCCTATTTAATGATAGCTTATAGTTTTTGATATTTGTCTATATTGTATGTATCAGAAAAGTTACACCTTTTATTATAGATTAGTATTATATATGTTGTTTATATATATATATCTATTGTGTATATATATATATATATATATATACACACACACACATACATATATATATATATATAAATATACCTTTTTAAAAAATATCCATTTCTGGGCTGGGAAAGTGGCTCAGTGGTAGAGCACTTGCCTTGCATGCTCGAGGCCCTGGGTTCAATTCCTCAGCACCATATAAGCAAAAAGCCAGAAGTGGCGCTGTGGCTCAAGTGGTAGAGCGCTAGCCTTGAGCTGAAGAGCTGAGGGACAGCGCCCAGGCCCAGAGTTCCGGCCCCACAACCGGACCCAAAAAAAAAAAAAAAAAAAAAATATCCATTTCTTTTACTTTTTTTCTGTTAGCTAAATACTACTTTCAGAAGTATCTGGGTCTCCCATATAATTAATTACTTTGCTTTAAGTTATACTATATACTTGCTATTGCTTTTAATTTCTTGGTTATTAATATGAACAGCTAGTAATGCATGTAAACCAAAAATTTATTTTGTAGTCTCCCTGAGAAATCCCAGAGTTGTTTAGTGTGCCTTTAGTAATTAAAAAGAAGATAAATGTTGTAGCTAGCTTATTCATTAGGGGTTTAGACCAAATGTCTTAGTAGGTCTTTTTTTAAAATTGCTTTAGCACTTAAATTGAATTTTAAATTTGTTTCAAAGAAAGACTATTGGGAGTTGAATCCACAATGGAAGTAGTTATGAAACAATGACCTAGGAACCATCTGTTCTTTTACAATGAAATTAAAATTGTATATACTGGGTAGTCACAAATGCTAATCTTGCTTGGTCGTTTAGACATTTTAGTTTAAAAAGATGGATGACTAAATATTAGCAGTATAAGAATAAAATTAAATATATTGGTCTAAAATAATAAAGTGCCATAGTCTAATTACCAGAAAAATTTTAAGGGAGCAGATAGTAAATTTTTTTGGCCAGGTAGGCCCACAGTAAAATTATATAACCATCTAATTATTTTTTGACATTTAGGTCCTGAGCTATGCAAAATTTGGAGGTAGGCTACATAGTTATCACTTCTGGCTTACACTATTGAAAATAAAAAAACAGATATAACCTAATCTTAAAGTAAAACCTTAATTCAGCCAGGCACCGGTGGCTTATGCCTGTAATCCTAGCTACTCAGGAGGCTGAGATCTGAGGATCATGGTTCAAAGCCAGCCTGGGCAAGGAAAGTCCATGAGACTCTTATCTCCAAAAAACCACTAGAAAACTTGAAGTGGCTCGGTGGCTCAAGCAGGTAGAGCACTCGCCTTGAGCTGAAGAGCTGAGGGATAGCACCCAAGTCCAGAGTTCAAGCCCCACGACTGACCAAAAAAAAAAAAAGGTAAAACCGTAATTCTTATTAAGTTTTATTAAGTTTTTTTCTATTTTGTCTACTCAGGATTGAATCTGCAGCCTGGTACATTCTAGGCAAGCATTTTGTCTGTTGAGCCATACCTCGAGCCCTTTGTTGCTTTCCTTGTTTGATTTGGGTCTCATTTTTTGCCTGAGCTAGTCTGGACTGCAACCCACTTATTACTTCTGCTTAGCTATGAAGATAGATACACAATACCATGCCCACATTTCTTTTTTAATTGATAAAAATGGGGTTGTGAACTTTTGCCTGTGTTATCCTCAAACCAATTTCTTCCCAATCTCAGCCTCCTAAGTAGCTAGAATTATGGGCATAAACCATCACACCTACTGGCTTTTGTTATTTTAAAGACAGTCTAACTGGTAGAGTGGGCCAAATGGTAGAACATTTTTCTAGCAAGTGCAAGGCCCTGAGTTCAAACCCCAGTGCTGCCCAATAACATCAACAGAAAACAGGTTTTACTTTTTGTCCAGTTCCACCTAGACCATGATCCTCCTAGTGGGATTCCCACATAGAAGGGATAGCAGGCTTATGTACCAGACCCAGCTTTTTATTAGTTGTGATAGGATTTATCAAATGTTCTGCCTATACTGCCTCCTGCTCTCTACCTCCCTTAAACCTAGGATTACAGCTATGCCTTGCAACAGCTAGCATTTTATGAAGTTATTTTTGAGCTTAAATCATCCTAAGAGATACATACTGTTTTCTGCCTTTTACAAGAGAGGAAATCAAAGTTCAGAAACAATGAGTAACGTGTCCAGTGTCACAATAGCTTATAAAATAGCTGTACTTTGAATCTAACCTGTTCGACTATAGAGCAGTTCCATCACACCATACCAAATCGGTTGCATACCTCTTCAAATGAGCACATGTTGATGCTTCTGTTGGTGATTATTGGCAGGATATGCAGTTCTTCAGTTAGGGTTTTGAGGATTGATTTTGGGATTTGTATTTACCGTGGTTCAACATTCATGAGAAAGGGCTCTGGGTGTGAATGAACTCAAGTCATTCTCTACATGCAGTGAGCACTTCCTGACTTTCTGCTGAATTGTACGTTTGGCTCACATCCTAATATTACTATCTTGAACTCTTTCAACTTTTTTACTTTTTGCTTGGTGATAGTTGCTAGCTTTTGCTTTTCAGTATTATACAACCAATATCAACTATGATATTGATAAGCTTCTGAACAGGTAGAACTCTAAACTTTGATCAGAGTTCACCCACTCTCTCAGCTGAGTGGGGAAGTACTGGCTTGGATATGGTTTGAGTTGTGCCAAAAGTTTGGTTCTCCATGTGGCTACATTAGGAGGTAGTGGAACCTTAAAAAGTAGAGCCTAGTAGAAAACGAGGGGTCCATCCTTGGAAAAGGTTATTGTAGGCCTCAGGGACCCTGTGAGAAGGGAGAAGAGACTGGAAAGAGATGGCAGGAGCTTTACCCCTGAATCTCTGTGGCTTCCTGCCTCATGTGATACTTCCCACCCCACACCCTGCCACTATGACACCATCACTCAGCAGACACAAGCACTGCTCTGAGACCTCGACAACCCTGAGCAAAATATACCTCTTTTTTTACAGACCACCTAGTCTCAAGTATTTTGTTATAGCACCAGAAAATTGACTAAAATTTAAGCCTTTCTTTTTTTTTTTGTCGGTTGTGGGGCTTGAACTCTGGGCCTGGGCACTGTCCCTCAGCTCTTTAGCTCAAAGCTAGTGCTCTACCACTTGAGCTACAGCGTCACTTCCAGTTTTCTGGTGGTTTATTGGAGATAAGAGTCTCATGGACTTTCCTGCCTGGGCTGGCTTTGAACCATGATCCTCAGATCTCAGCCTCCTGAGTAGCTAGGATTATAGGCATGAGCCACCGGCACCTGACTAAGCCTTTCATATTCTATGAAGGAAAAATGTAGTCCTGGCCTTGTACTCAATCCCCTAGAAGTACATTTTGTTAATGCTTTTGAAGTTTATCCTGTTTTTTTTTTTATGTTGTCAGGAGGTGACACTATCTAAATAATAATGACATGTTTCATTAGGAACAATTTTATAATCATTAAAACGAGCAATTAAAATCACAAATCTAGTAATGAATAATCATGCAGGCAATAATCTATCACAACCATTCTCCGAAAATAGCAGTTGATGCTCATTAACTTTTTAAGCTTTTGCTTTTCCCAGTAGGAATAAACTTTATTACTTTTCTAGAAAAAAATGAGACTGCTAATTATAATAAGAATTTGCTTAAATCAATTTCTGACATCAGTTTTGATAGTGTCTTAATGTAGTCATTACAGATTATAATGTATTTATTGCAAATTCCTTCCATAAGATCTTTGCATTAAAAACTCATCCTAACATACAATCTGTTAGCAAAGGTCTCCTAGAGATTGTGCTTGACAAAGTGAGCCAAACACCAAAGTAAGGAGCTGGAGCAGGCCCTTGCCTGGTCTGTCAGCATCTTATGTAGTTGTGGTGGTGGTTGTTGTTGTTATAGTGGTGGTGGTGGTAGTGATTGTTTTAATCATCCTAGTAGATGATTCTCATTAGCTAGTATAATCCATAGTGCCCTATCTATGTATATTTGGTGCAGGTATATTCACAGAATCATATTTGAGGCCATCAAAGCTTTTATGGTCAATTTCCTGGGATGTTTTCTTGGCACTAGAGATCAAAACCAGGGCCTCACCAATGTTAGGCAGGCACTCTGCATTAAGCCACACCCCAAGCTGCTAATAAAAAATTTGTATCATAACAAAGACACATTGATCCAGGCTCTGATTGGCTCAGGCTTTTAATCCTAGCTACTAATGAGGCTGAGCTCTCAAGATTACAGTTTGAAGCCAGCCAGGGCAGGAAAATCTCTGAGACTCTTATCTCCAATTAACCACCAAAAGAGCTGGCAGTGGAGTTATGACTCAAGTAGTAGAGTACTAGCCTTGAACAAAAAAGCTCAAAGCTCTAAGTTCAAGCCCCAGGATTAGCACACACCAAAAAGAAGCATCATTTTTTAGAGCTTATATAATAAGAGAAAAGCAAAAACATAGAACAAAATGACATTTTCAACTCTGGTATCAATGTATTTCATTCTTGGTCTTTAATTGAATTGAATCTCTAATAAAAATATATATGCAAATTCAGCATTTTTTGAGAAGTAAGGTTTGAGACAGGGTGTCACCGAATATCCCAGCATGGCCTGGAACTCATTAGCTAGCCTAGGCTGACCTCAAACTCCTGATCCTCTTATCTCTCAAGTGCTATGAATACAAATATCGCCACTAGGCCTTGCTTCATGTTCAGCTTTATAATCTTACAACTAATGATAGTATTTATTATTTTTTTTTGTCTTTTCTTTTTGGCTACTGGAGATTGAACCCAGGATGTTGCACTTGCTAGGCGAGCGCTTTGGCACTGAGCTACATCCCAGCCCTAATGATGGCATTTATCTTAAAACATTTTACCAGTTAATCCCAAAGGACTTAACTCTTGCAAGCAAATTGATTCAAGAGAAATTCTTTTTTTGGGGGGGGGGGGGGTTGGGGGTATCCAGTCGTGGCCTGAACTCTGGGCCTGGGCGCTGTCCCTCAGCTCTTCAGCTCAAGGCTAGCGCTCACTACTTGAGCCACAGTGCCACTTCCCGCTTTTTTTTTTTTTTTTTGCTTATGTGGTACTGAGGAATCGAACCCAGGGCCTCATGCATGCAAGGCAAGCACTCTACCACTGAGCCACCTTCCCAGCCCCCTCAAGAGAAATTCTGAGACAGAGACTGGGAAGGTGGCTCAGTGGTAGAGTACTTGCCTTGCATGCATGAGGCCCTCAGTTTGATTCCTCGGCACCACATAAGCAGAAAAAGCTGGAAGTGAGGCTGAGGCTCAAGTGGTAGAGCACTAGTCTACAGCTGAAGAGCTGAGGGACAGCGCCCAGGCCCAGAGTTCAGGCCCCACGACCGACCAAAAAAAAAAAAGAGAGAGAGAAATTCTGAGACATTCTCTCTCAACATCTTAGTACAGGGGCCTGAACTTGGGGCTTCAACATTCTTGATTAGTCTTTTCCATTCATGGCTGCCACTACTGTACTACTTGAGCCACAACTCCAGTCCAGCTTTTTGCTGGTTAAGTAGAGCTGGATTCTTATGTACTTTTCTGCCCGGACTGGCTTTGAACCTTGATTCTCAGCTCTCAGCCTCCTGAGTAACTAGGATCACAGGCATGAGCCACCAGCACCTGGCTGACATGTCAAGATCTTTAACTAAGTTTTGCTCATAGCAACAGAGTATGGTAGTGCCCCTTTCCTATACTTTCACATTCAACAATTAGTATTCAATAGTGCTTGTATTAGTATGGAGTCATGTACTGCTAAAGAGCAAGGATATAGTCTGAGAGATAAATTCTTTGGTGATCACATTGTATGAGCACTGTAGCATACTTATACAGTACTAGATGGAACTGACCAGTTACCTGACAGGGCCTGGTCTTGATACCATCAAGGCCAAATGAACACGAGCTGTATGAGGCTGCTGCAAGTGTAAGGTAGTATATCAAGTAGGAGTAATCCAGTCTTAACACTAAAAATTATAGTAAATACATTAATGAGAAGCAATCATTTATTACTATCAGGTTATATACTATCCTGTATATGATTATATGTGTTTTACTTACACAATTGGTAGTGTAGAATGTTTATTTTCATCAATATCATCACAAACATCGAATAGTAAGTTGTACTACAACTTTACTACTGCTATATGTCACTGGGTGATGCTAATTTTTCAACCCTATGAAATCTGAGACAACAGTTGTTGAAACATTATGTTGGAAGATGATTGTATAGTTTATCATTGCGTATATATTTTTTATTGTGAAAATACTGTATAGAGGGGTTACAATTACATGGGCATAATTGCGTATATTAGTGTATATAAACATATTCATTAGTTTTTTGGCAAGTTTGTTACTCTAAATAGTGCCTCACTTTTGGTTGAATTTTCTTAATATAAGATAAAGAAATTGTAATTGTTATATAGAATTTTGTGAATTTCCTACTCATTCTAGTCAACTTTTTTAGTTGAATGGGCTTACCATTTCTTTTTAGTTGATTATAGTTTAGGAAATAACAATATTATCCTACTGTATATTATACATTAATTTTTTTTTTTTGGTCAGTCGTGGGGCTTGAACTCTGGGCTTGGGTGCTGTCCCTCAGCTCTTCAGCTCAAGGCAAGCGCTCCACCACTTGAGCCACAGCACCACTTCCAGTTTTCTAGTGGTTTATTGGAGATAAGAGTCTCACGGACTTTCCTGCCCGGGCTGGCTTTGAACTGTGATCCTCAGATCTCAGCCTCCTGACTAGCTAGGATTACAGGCATGAGCCACCGGTGCCCAGCCTTATTCATTAATTTTTCTATAGTATAAGAAAAGACAATTACAGCCGGGCACCGGTGACTCACATCTGTAATCCAAGCTATGCAGGAGACGAAGATCTAAGGATCATGGTTCAAAACTAGCTGGGCAGGAAAGTCACTGAGCTGTTTATCTCTAATTAACTATTTAAAAAAAAAAAAAAAGCCAGAGGTGGAGCTGTAGCTCAAGCTCAGTGACAGTGCCCGGCCTCTGAGTTCAAACCCAGGATTGACACAGGAAAAAACAAAAAACAGGAAAAAGTAATTTTAAAAAAGACTGTATAATTTCCAGTTTAATAGTTGTATCTGAACCTAATGTAAATAATAACTTTTTCTATCTCCAGGTTTTCTTTCTACCTTTAAGTAACACCATCCTCAGCTGTTTTAAAGATAATTCCATCTTTGCTTGGGAATGTGATACTCTTTTTTGCAAATATCAATTGCCAGCTCCACCTGAAAGTTCTAGTATAATATACAAAGTGTTTGCTGTAACCAGGTAATTATTAATTTTCTGAAAGTATAGTATATAATAAAATCTATTTAAAAAGAAAAAAGAAAAAAGCAACAACCAGCACCTGTAGCTCACATCTATAATCCTAGCTAGTTGGGAGGCTGAGAACCGGAGGATTGAGGTTTGAAGACTGCCCAGGCAGAAAAGTTCATGAGACCCCTTCTCATAGCCAGGCTTGTTGGTATGCATCTGTCATCATAGTTTTGTGGGAGGCTAAAAATAGTTCTAAGTCAGCATGATCAGAAAAGTCCTTGAGACTCTGTCTCAACAGAAGCAGTTTGGTGTAGTTAGCATGCATCTGTCATCCAGTTATGAAGGGAACCCTAAAACATGGTCCAAGTGTGTGTCTAGCAAGAAGTGAGACCTGTCTCAAAGGTAACTATTGTGAAAAAGGACTGGAAGTGTTTCTCAGTGGTAGAATGCCTGCCTACTTATACAGGGAAAATGAGTTTTTTGTCAGCTGGGATAAAGTTATTTATTTGTTAATTTGCCTTCCCTAAACTGAACATCTTGTAAGAGCAGGATTGCCAGACTCGTTCAGTTTACTTGACTTGTTCACTACTCTGATCCTGGCTTCTGGAGTGATAACTGACTGTACCAGACCTTTTAGAATTAAGAAGCAACAGCCTGGCCAGTCAGTATAGCTTTTCAACTCTGCTTCCTACTCCTCCTTCCTCCTCCCCTCATCTTTTATTGAGATCAGTAAGGACCAAACCCAGGGCCTAGGGCATGCTAGGCAAGTGCTTTATCACTGAGCTACTTTTCCAGCCCTTAACTTTTTTTTTTTTTTTTTGGTTGTAGGGCTTGAACTCTGGGCCTGAGCGCTGTCCCTCAGCTCTTCAGCTCAAGGCGAGCGCTCTACCACTTGAGCTACAGCACCACTCCCGGTTTTCTAGGGGTTTATTGGAGATAAGAGTTTCATAGACTTTCCTGCCCGGGCTGGCTTTGAACCGCCATCCTCAGATCTCAGCCTCCTGAGTAGCTAGGATTACAGGTGTGAGCCACCGGCGCCCGGCCAGCCCTTAACTTTTGTATCTTATAAAAAATAACTTCCTGAGCAGGAAAAAAGTTTGGCTCTTTTTAGTTTTCAAATAGAAATGTACTCGCTATCAATTCTTTTTTTTTTTTTTTGGTCAGTCATGGGGCCTGAACTCTGGGCCTGGGAGCTGTCTCTCAGCTCTTCAGTTCAAGGCTAGTGCTCTACCACTTGAGCCACAGTTCCACTTCCAGCTTTTTATCTGCTTATGTGGTGCTGAGGAATCGAACCCAGGGCCTCATGCATGCAAGGCAAGCACTCTACCACTGAGCCACCTTCCCAGCCCTTACTACGAATTCTTTTTTTTTTTTTTTTTTTTGCCAGTCCTGGGGCTTGAACTCAGGGCCTGGGCACTGTTGCCGAGCTTTTGCTCAAGGCTAACACACTATCACTTGAGTCACAGCGCCACTTGTGGCTTTTCCTGTACATGTGGTACTGAGGAATGGAACCCAGGGCTTCATGCATGCTAGGCAATCACTCTACCACTGAGCCACCTTCCCAGCCCTTACTACCAATTCTTTATGGAGAAATACAGAGAGTTGGATACTGTTGAGTTACTTTGCTGTTATTTAATAAAGTGTAAATGTTACTTAGAAACTCCAAATGATTGATGAACTGATACCTTAGGGCAATATGTGAAAAATGCATAAACCTGAGTTGTATGGTGGTCACTGGCTAAGGCAATATGTGAAAAATGCATAAACCTGAGTTGTATGGTGGTCACTGGCTACCTGTGACTAATAAACGTTTAAATCTGTTTCCTCAGTAGTTCTAGCCACTTTTCAAGTACCCTGGTGGGCAGCATGGATTAGAATATGTTTACCATCATAGAAAGTTGTACTGGACAGTGCTGCAATAAATAATTCAGCTAGTCTGGCTTCCTCACCTTTTGTTGTATAGAGATGGGCGGATCCTGGCTGCTGGAGGCAAATCAAATCATCTGCACTTGTGGTCCTTGGAAGCTACACGGCTCTTCAGAATTATCCAGATGCCTACCAAAATACGAGCCATTCGCCATCTGGAATTCCTTCCTGATAGCTTTGATGCTGGTTCTAATCAGGTTAGTAACAGAAATGTAGAGTGTTGTACTTTTTGAAAAAGAAATGTATTAGAACTTAGCTATTTAACTTACACTGTGACTTAGAGAATTGGAAATTACCAAGATATTTTTGTGAAAAGTTTAGAATTGAAAATTACCTATTCTTTTTTATTAATTACAAATGGTTACTTTAATATTCTTATTTTAAATTGCTTATCATGATGTCATATTCTTTTTTCTTAGTTTTTTGTCAGTCGTGTGGCTTAGATGCTGTCCCCAAGCTCTTTAGCTCAAGGCAAGCACTCTACCACTTGCCATTTTCATATCCTATGGAGTTGAAATAGTGACATAAAGGTTTTCTGAATGTGTAAAATTTGTAATAGGATCTTTCCAGGTATCCTCCAGAAAGGTTGTATTCACTGCTAATGAGGGGGTTTGTTCCCTGCC
This sequence comes from Dipodomys spectabilis, assembly GCF_019054845.1. Taxonomy (NCBI): domain Eukaryota; kingdom Metazoa; phylum Chordata; class Mammalia; order Rodentia; family Heteromyidae; genus Dipodomys; species Dipodomys spectabilis. The sequence continues at coordinate 3,693,879 of NW_024871460.1, read as the reverse complement.
AGCCAGTCAGCCAAAGAGCATGCTTTTTACATTGTCCCTTCCAAACTGCCTTGTGTGTCGCAAGTACAACATCAGAATTGCCGCAGTAAGAGGGTTGTCATGTTTATGAAATCTTACTAGGAAACGAACTTGTACCTAAGGTACAGGCAAAAGAATTTATTTGCTTAAACTTTTGATTACATGCTTTATGTTTTTTTTTTTTTTTTGTCGGTCGTGGGGCTTGAACTCTGGGCCTGGGCGCTGTCCCTCAGCTCTTCAGCTCAAGGCGAGCGCTCTACCACTTGAGCTACAATGCCACTTCCGGTTTTCTGGTGGTTTATTGGAGATAGGAGTCTCACGGTCTTTCTTGCCCGGGCTGGCTTTGAACCTCGATCCTCAGATCTCAGCCTCCTGAGTAGCTAGGATTATAGGCGTGAGCCACCAGCGCCCGGCATGCTTTACGTTTTCAAACTATGTGTAAATAATGTTTTTTTCTTTAAAAGACTAGTTTCCCACCCACTTCTCTACCACTGTCCTTGGAATCCACAGTCTCTCTACACTCCCCAATATTAGTTATAATAGCTGAAGGGGAGCAGAGTGTAGGAAGCCCCACCAGGAATCACAGGGCTGTGTTTAGGCAGCAGGACAAACCTCCACCCTCCTCCATTCTGTCAGCCAGTGTGAGGTAAAAGTGAGCTTCATCCAAGCTTAGATGACCTCTATATAGTTCCCCTGTATATATTCCTTACTGTTTGAGGTTATAGTTGAGCTTGCCTGGCTTGAAGAAGGCAAATCAACCTAAGCCATAATTAGTGAGTTTTAGATGCATAGGGGCTAAATGAGAATAGAATCTCCTACAGTTTTTTCTTCTCAAAAAAATAGGGGCTGGGGGCTGGGAAGGTGGCTCAGTGGTAGAGCGCTTGCCTTGCATGCATGAGGCCCTGGGTTCGATTCCTCAGCACCACATAAGCAAAAAAAAAAGGAAAAAAAATATATATGTACATGTGCATCTACAGAGTATATGTGTATGTAGTTTCAGATTTTTAGCTTTTGAATGTCTTACAAACTCATTGTCTCTACTCTTAGGTTCTTGGAATACTAAGTCAAGATGGTATTATGAGGTTTGTCAATATACAGACCTGTAAACTTCTTTTTGAAATTGGGAGCCTTGATGAAGGGATTAGTTCATCAGTAATCAGCCCACACGGACGATATATTGCATCTATTATGGAAAATGGAAGCCTAAACATATATTCAGTTCAAGCATTAACACAAGAGATAAACAAGGTATGTTACCAAGCAAACAATAACTTTTTTAGAAAACATTATAACTTAATAAAGCTAATTTCATGCTTGGGTATTAATCTTATTGCACAAAGACATTGTTAAATCCATAGGTGGGCTTGGACACATGGTATGGATGGTAGAATACTTAAAGCCCTGAGTTCAGCCCCCAGGACTACAAAAAAATAAACATCCACTGATATCTTCAAGTAGGACTCCTAAAACCTGCCAGACTTACAAGAAGCAAATACACTTACTGTCATAAACCAAAAATATCAGAGCAGGGCTAGAAATGTGGCTCAGTGGTAGAGTGCTTGCTTAACATACATGAAGTCCTGGGTTTGATTTCACGGTACTACATAAACAGAAAAGGCTGGAATACTGTATATAGGGGTTACAGTTACATGAGTAAGGTAATGAGTACATTTCCTATCGAGCATTGTTAACCCCTCCTTTGTTTTTACCCTACCATCCCTTCCCTCTCCATATCCCCAACTCCTCCCTCCCCCACCCAACTGCATCTTTTGTATCTAGCAAAAACTGGCTTTGATTTGTTAGTCAGCAAGATACCATTCTTAGCAGTTCACTTGGACTTTCTGCCTGAAGAATAATTATATATAATAAAGCATGCCATTCAAGCAGATTTAGAAATCATTTATTACATGTCTTTTCCGAGAATATCTAGTAGGAGTCTTTTTTTTTTCTTTTAGCCACCTCCTCCTTTAGTCAAAGTGATTGAAGATTTGCCTAAGAATATCCCAACTTCTGGTGATGTTAAGATGAAGATGACATCAGGAAGAGTGCTTCGGCCAGCAAGATGTAAGGAGCACAAAACTCAAACTAGAATAATAAAGCAAGACCTGACTGGTAACTTAGAAAATAAAGAGGTAAGAAGACCTGACTAACTTGTGTTCGTCATCATTCTTCTCTAGCAAGGCTCATGATTCCTAGGTCATCATCATTTTTCCCTCTGTAGGGGCCTACCAGGATTATTATATAAAGATTATGAATAAGGATGATTTTATATATTATATATTTGTTATTATATAAAGAAGAGAAAAGTATTTCTAACTCTTTTTACATGGATACAGTATATGTTGATGGTTTTTACAAAGTCTATAAAATTATACTCTGTAATATGCTAGTAAGTGGTTAATGTGTGTTAATAAGAATCAAGATACGCCAATAATGTGAAATACATGGTAAGACCAAAATCACGTAAAACATCTCATTAATCAGTGATTTTGGTATCATGTATTGAAAGGATATTTTGATAATATTGGGTTAAATAAATTGTATTCAGTTAGATGTACATACCTAGGTGCTTCTTTACCTTTTTCTATGTAGGAAGTTTTAAGTTACATTTGTGACTATATAGATAAGGGTATAAAGGGAAATAGTGAAAGTATGCTTTTCTTCCATCTTGGTCCCTGTCCCATTGGCCACTGGACTCCCTGAAGGTAACCAAGATGCCATGTAGTAGGATTACATTGTGGTAACAAATTTCAATGAGTTTTTTTCTCTTTTTAAATTATCTGCAAAACACATTACTTTAGAATAGCAAATAAATACAAATATGAAGAGAAGTTATTAACATTATTTTAAGGAATTTTGTCTTTACTAGCAATCAATATACACACAAAAGTATGTACAAGTACAATGAATTTTCACAGACTGAACGTACCCATATCATCTGCACTCATATCAAAAAGTAAAACATGACCAACACCCTTCTTCTCCTTTCTAGACATCGCTCCTTACCTTGATGATAATTCTCTTTTAGGGAGAAGAGTGAGTAAAGGTACTGGAGATTGAATTTAGAATCTAACACATGCTAATAAGCATTCACTCTGCTACAGACCTATATCTCAGCTTAGAAAATTATTCTCATGATAGTACCATAGACTAATACTGTCAAACAGTGGTTTCTGAATGGATTTGCAACTTATACTCTAATCAGCAGTATTTGAGAGTTTTTGTTGTTCCATATTCTCACCAACACTTGGTATTTTTCACATTAATTATTTTGTGTGTGTGTTTGTGTGCACACACACACCAGTATTTGGGCTTTGAGTTCTTACTTGGCTTTGTTACTTAAAGCTGGCACTCTACCACTAGTAATTTTTTTTCTTTAAGAATTTTTTTTTTTCGGTCTTGGGGCTTGAACTCTGAGCTTGAGCATTGCTGTTCCTGAGCTCATTTGCTCAGGGCTAGTGCCTGCTGCTTTGAGCCACAGCACTATTTCTGGTTTTTGAGTGGTTAATTGGAGATAAGAGTCTCATGGGGACTTTTCTGCCTGGGCTGGCTTCAACTCACAATTCTCAGATCTTAGCCTCCTAAGTAACTGGGATTACAGATGTGAGCCACTGGCACTTGGCTTTCTTTATAAATTTTTAAATTATGAAATCTACATGTACAGAAGAGTATATAAAGCAGTATATAAAACAGTAAAGCTTAATTTAAAAAATAAAAAGATCACACATCTAACTTGAGTTAGGTGCTCTCACAGTTTGTTCAGATTTCATGCTTTGTTAGGGTTCAGTGTAGAAATCATTCATATTAGAAAAATACAAAGCAAAATCAGCGAAGGATAAGTGTACATGAGTTGAGGTCCAGAGAAATCAGGCACAAGCTTCCCAAAGTCTTCATCTCTATTTAATCCTTCTAGCAGTGAATTGTAATATACAATACCAAGTATTGTTTGCTAAGGAAATCATTAGAAACTCAATGCCTACATCTTTTACATGAGGCTAGTTATGTAGGCTTCTTGGCCTCCTGAGTTCAGGGATTACAGATGTGTACCATCACACCTGGCATACATGTTGTATTCTCAGATTGGAAGTAGATTACCATGTTTTTACTTGCCTGTCACTTGTTTATACTATCTTTTTATAGAATGAATTGTCAGATGGATTAAACAAAAAACGTTTACAAATCTTATTAAAAGGCTATGGTGAATATCCAACAAAATACAGGTAAATTTTTAATTCTTTTTTTTTTTTTTGTGGGTGGGTGTGGGGAAGCAGCGGTAATCTGGCACCATTTTTTTCTCAATCATTATCCGAAAAGAAAACATTCTCAAAAAACACCAAGAATCAGTGGCTCACGCCTGAAATCCTAGCTACTCAGGAGACTGTGGTCTGAGGATCTTAGTTCAAAGCCAGCCAGGGCAGGAAAGTGTGAGACTCTTATCTCCAGTGAACCACCAGAAAACTGGAAGTGGTGCTGTGGCTCAATTGGTAGAGTACTCACCTTGAGCTGAAGAGCTGAGGGACAGCACCTAGGCCCAGAGTTCAAACCCCATGACGGACAAAAAAAGAAAGAAAACATTCTCAAGTAGTATCATTACAAAAAGCTCTGATAAGCCAGTCACTGGTAGCTCAGACCTGTAATCCTAGCTCTCAGGATGCTGAGATCTGAGGATCGCAGTTTGAAGCCAGCCCAGGCAGGAAAGTCTGAGACTCTTATGTCCAATAAACTACTAGGAAAAGGCCAGAAGTGGTGCTGTGGCTCAAGTGGTAGAGTGCTAGCCTTGAGCAAAAAGAAGCTCAGGGACAGCACCCAGGTCCACAGTTCAAGCCCCAGAACTGGAAGGAAGGAAGGGGAAAAAAAAACAGCTCTGATAAAGCCGTCACTACGGTGTGTCATAAAGCAGGTACAAGGTATTTTGCATTCAGGGAGGTAGGATACAGTCCTGTCCTACATCTATACTACTAGGAGGTACAATTAACAAGGCATTATTTGAGACTTGATTCTACTTTTCCCATTAGAGGGCCCAAAGAATGGTTTGACCCAGCTCTGTAAAATTCACTTTCTTAGATTAAATTCTTTACACTAAATCACTTTTGCTCAAAAAGTTTTTATTTAAAATTACATTTTAATTTCAGGATGTTCATTTGGCGCTCTTTATTACAACTGCCTGAAAATCATACTGCATTTAGCAACCTACTAGATAAGGGCACTCATGTGGCATTTCTCAACCTTCAGAAGTTATACCCCATCAAAAGTAGGAAGCTACTCAGAGTTTTACAGAGGTATGTTACAGCTGTGGACATGAAACCTATAGATAGTCATTGCAATGTTTTAAAATCCTTTGTCACTTTGATTATCCTGTGTGACATATTGGCTCATTTGAAAATCAGACATATGCATGTATATATAGTACATATGAATATTAGCTGTGTTGTGTTCTAGAAAACAGGAATCTTTTTGATTACTTAAAGGAATGAAGCAGTATATTAGAAAGAGCTTAGAATTTAAAGGCAAAAGACCCAGCTTTGAAATCTTATTCCATAGCTGAGTAACTGATGTAGGATATGTCATTATCTCATCATTAATTTCTTACACCAGCTTAACACCAGCTTTCAAGGATTTCTGGCATAATTAGAAGAAAATCTCTTAGAATTTAAGACATTGATACCTGTTCCTAAGATCCATTACTTCCCCAGAAATCAGTAAAGTGCTGACAATCTAATTCTATTAGTCCCTCTCCTTTTATGAACAGGGTAATTTCTATAAAGAAGAACTTTTTTGTTATCAACTCTTTTTTTTTTTTTTTTGGGTCCAGTCATGGGGCCTGAACTCTGGGCCTGGGTGCTATCCCTCAGCTCTTCAGCTCAAGGCTAGCACTCTACCACTTGAGCCACAGCGCCACTTCTGGCTTTTTTCTTTTTGCTTATATGGTGCTGAGGAATCAAACCCAGGGCCTCATGCATGCAAGGCAAGTGCTCTACCACTGAGCCACCTTCCCAGCCCCTGTTATCAACTCTTAAGATACAATCTACATATAAAAAAGTTCAATAGTGGCTGGGAAGGTGGCTCAGCAGTAGAGTGTTTGCCTTGCATGCGTGAGGCCCTGGGTTCGATTCCTCAGCACCACATAAGCAGAAAAAGCTAGCAGGGGTGCTGTAGCTCAAGTGGTGGAGCACTAACCTTGAGCTGAAGAGCTGAGGGAAAGTGTCCAGGCCCAGAGTTCAGGCCTGTGACTGACCAAAAAAAGAGAAGGAAAGAAAATAAATAAAATAGAAAAGTTGAATACTTGGGATTGTTTTCTTTTTTTAATTTATTAGTTTTAAGAATAGTGAATTAAGCCGTGCGCCGGTGGCTCACGCCTGTAATTCTAGCTACAGGAGGCTGAGATCTGAGGATCACGGTTCAAAGCCAGCCCAGGCAAGGAAAGTCCGTAAGACACTTATCTCCAATAAAACCACTAGAAAACCGGAAGTGGCGCTGTGGCTCAAGTGGTAGAGCGTTTGCCTTGAGCTGAAGAGCGGAGGGATAGTGCCCAAGCCCAGAGTTCAAGCCCCACAACCGACCAAAAAAAAAAAAAGAATAGCAAATTAATTACTTTAAAGGACACCAGAATGAAAAATGTATTTATGCTAGGCACTGGTAGCTCATGCCTCTAAATCCTAGCTACTCAAGAGGCTGAGATCTGAGGATCACAGTTTGAAGCCAGTCCAGTCAGGAAAGTGTGAGACTCTTACCCTCCAATTAACTACCAAAGGCCAGCAGCGTAGCTATAAATAGCTCAAGTGGTAAATTGCTAGCCTTCAGCTCAAAAGCCCATGAGTTCAAGCTCCAGAATTTGCACACACACACACACACACACAGTATATTCATGATAAATTAAGATTTAAATGTACAGACATTTCCAGGAAACAGAACCAAAAAGGAGTTTTTCAAAGTGGTATTTTCCATTCAGATTTAGGACTCCAGAGTTTTTGCATAATTTCTTTGATTTCATATTTGAATGCTTTCCTCATTGGCTTAATTGTTACCTTTGTATCCTCATCCCTCTTCTTCCTCCTTCCTTTACCTCCTCCCCTTTCTCCTTTCTCTCCTTCTCTCCACCCCCTCCCCCTTTATTGCATGCAAGGGATCCTACCAAACCCAGGTCCTAGAGCATTACTAGGCAAGATTTTTATCACTGAGCTACATCTCCTGAAAATATTTAAAGTTTTATTTTGTCTTATCCTTTCTTTCTAATAAAGAAAGTTGTGTTTCTAAATCAAATGTTAAAAAAAAAAGATAACATTCAACTCAGTCTGGTTTCTATTCCCTCCATCCTATTCTTATCAGTAACCTTTTTAATGTTTATAAATTAATTTACTTTATTGTTATTATAGAAGTGATGCACAGAGGGATTACAATTACATGAGCTAGGTAATGACTACATTTCCTTTCATACAACGTCTTCTGTTCCCTCATTCTCTCCCAGTCCCTCCCTCCCATATCCACTCACAAGTTGTATAGTTCACTTTCATCAATGTCCAGTGAACTCCACTTTTTGACCCCTTTTGCCTCGAATTCTGTAACCTTCTCCTCACCCTCTTGAAGATACACATGTGAATACACCATACATAAGGTAAAGAAGACAAAATCATAAAAACTAAAAAACAAAGTCTCTTATTTCCACATCTTTGTTTCAGTATGTATTGTTTGATATTAATATGAAGAACACTTAGGCATTGCACCTTTGTGTTTCTCTCCTCAGAGAATCCTCTTTTGGTCGAACTGTGTAAACATCCTGAATAATTTGTTATATCCCTGTGCATTTGAGATCTGATTTCCACATATCAGAAAAAAACATGTGTCATTTATCTCTCTGAGCTTGCTTACCTCATTTAACATGATTTGTTCTAGGTCCATCTATTTCCCTATAAATGACATTATTTTATTCTTTCTAATGGCTGTGTAAAATGCTATTGTGTATAGATACCACATTTTTGGGATCCACTCATCTATTGTGGGGCATCTGGTCTGTTTCTTAATCTTGGCTATTGTGAATAGTGCAGCAGTGAACATGGATGTGCAGGTATCCTTATATCCTGGCTCAGGCAGTCAGTAATAAACATCATAGATATATATTCTTCTTCCTTAGGTAAATAGTTGTATCCTATTACACATGTGAGTATATTTTTGAACATTTGTGTACCTTTTTAAATTTAACAAAATAGTTTTAGATATTTCAAAGCAATGTGTAGAAAAATTTCTCTTTTCCTTTTATATCTGCTTTGTTCTCCATTGTACAGATATAGTATAGTTTATTTCATCTGTCCCCTATTAATGAACGGTTGGATTATTTCCAGTCTTAAGAGCATGCTCTATTAATTAGCTCTAAGTCCATTATTAAATTGAAATGTAATGTGTATCAAAGGGTAAATGTGTAATATACCGCTCTTGAGTAAGAGAAAAAATAAGATTAAGACCTGACTCAGGGAGAGATGGGATTTTATTTTTCCCATTGGTCTTCACATATACTGTGCTTTGCTGCTGTGCATAAGTCTGTATAAGAAACATCGCAGCTCTGACATTTGTCCAAATATGATGGTGGTATAAATAGACACTTTTGGATTAGGATTTTTTTTTTGCACTGGCTGGTTTTTTGGTTTGATTTTTGGTTTTTAGTGTTTCTTTTTGTTTTCTTGGCTGTTGTTTTTGTGTGTGTGTGTCTGTCAGTCCTGAGGCTTCAACTCAGGGCCTGGGCACTTTACGTAAGCTTTTGTGCTCAAGGCTAGTGTTCTGCCACTTGAGCCACAGCTTCACATGAAGCTTTTTGGTGGTTCATTGGAGTCTTAGATTTTTCTGCCTGGCCAGCTTCAAACTGCAATGTTCAGATCTCAGCCTCCTGAGTAGAACTAAAGACAGTGCCCAGCCTGTTGATATTATAAATATGTGTGTGTGTACATATATATATATATATATATATATATATACTTTGACTCAACAATTCCACTTATAAGAATTTATTCAAATCTGTATTTTCACATGAAGCATGAGTACAGTATTGTTTATGAAAGGGTAGAAAGGTCTTACAGACCCAAGAATACAGATCTTGTTAAAAAAAAAAAAGTTATATCCATAAACAGTTCTCATATATCTGCAAAATACCATGAGGATATTTTTCTAGTATACTGATATAAACTTTTCCCAAGAGGTTCTTAATTTAAGATGATAGAATACTGAATGTTGTGATACATGCCTATAATTCCACCTACTTGGGAGGCAGAGATTGGGAGACTTGAGGTTCAAGGCTGTGTTGAGCAAGACCTATCTCAAACAAGCCTAGTATGGGGTTGCTCACATGTAATCCCAGATGAATAGGAGTTTAGATAGAAGGATCACAGTCCAAATCTGGCCCTGGGCAAAAATCAGAAGATCCTATCTGAAAAATAAAGCATAAAAGGGTAGGTGACTGGACTCAGGTAGTAGAGTGCCCAGTGAGCGAAGAGGGAGGGCAAACTATGTGTGTTTTGGTTTGGGTTTGTTTGTTTTGTGCCAGCACTGAAGCTTGTACTCTCACTTGGCTTATTTTTACTTGTGACTGGTGCTCTACCACGTGAGCCCTATCTCCAGTCAGGCTTTTGGCTGGATAATAGGAGATGGAATCTGGAGAGCTTGCTTGCCTAAACTGGCTTTGCACCTTGATTCTCAGGTCAGCCCCCTAAGTAGGTAGGATCACAGGCATGAGCCATGGTGCCTGGTCATATTTGTGAATTTTATAATAGGATTTAGAGTTTTAGGTGTGATTACTTCTAAAGAGGAGCTATATGGTAAAAGAACAATTTTTGCCAAATGTATGTTTTGTACGGAACTTTTTATGACGTGAATATGTTGTTTATACAGATTTCAATAACGTTACTGTTCTCTGGTCTTTATTTCCTTCTTCTGTTTGCAGAACACTGTCTGCTTTAGCTCACTGGTCTTCTATCTTTAGTGACACACCATATCTTCCACTGTTGGCATTTCCATTTGTAAAATTATTCCAGAACAACCAACTCATCTGTTTTGAAGTTGTTGCTACTCTCATAAGTAAGTAGTCATTACAGAATGAAACCAAGAATAGATTCTCACACATTTTCCTGATGTCTTCATACCTTCGCAATATTTGACAATTCTTGACATCTTTACTTTTAAGTTAAAGTGTGAAATAATCAAGTGTAAAGTATAAAGTAGATGTTTCTGTCATATCTATCTAAGCCTTTATTTGCAAGATTTTTCTTTTTTTTCTTTTTTTTTTTTTTAATTTTATTTTATTTTAATTGAGAACATACTGTACAGAGGGGTTACAATTACATGGGCAGGAAAATGCATACATTTCTTACCAAGCATTGCAGCCTCCTCCTTTGTTTACCCTTCACCTCCCTTCCCAGCCTCCCCCCTCCCCCCCATATTTTTTTTTATTTTTTTGTCGGTTGTGGGGCCTGAACTCTGGGCCTGGGCACTGTCTCTCAGTTCTTCAGCTCAAAGCTGGCGCTCTACCACTTGAGCCACAGCACCACTTCCAGCTTTCTTCTTTTTGCTAATGTGGTGCTGAGGAATTAAACCCAGGCCTCATGCATGCAAGGCAAGCACTCTACCTCTGAGCCACCTTCCTAGCCCCAAGAGCTATAAATTTTAGAAGATCATTATAGACAGATTTGAATATAGACAGATTTGAAGCAAATCTCTTACCTACTGAAAGTAGATTATGTTCAAAGAACTGTTTCTAAGTATATAAAACACTTTGTATACCATGGTGTTTTATTTATATTTGTTTTATTTAAATGCTCAACAACAAATTAAATAATGGAATTGGAAAGCCTTTATAACTCATATGTAATACAATGTTGTCTTCTCTCGCTAATTTGAGATATGAGCTCTTTTTGTGTGGTCAGTGCTGAGATTGCCAGCCTTGCCACTGCCTGGCTAGGCCAGGAGATCTTAATATCAAAGAATGCAATCACAGTTTACTACATTGGGTATTTCCAATCCAAAATCCAGAATCAGAAGCTTCTTCAACCCCTTTAGATTTTTGCATTTTAGACTTCAGGATTAAGGTTGCTTACCTGGTAAAATCTATTCAGATATTCCAAAATCAAAAAAAAACTTTGAAGTCCAAAAATATAGTCAGCAGAAAACAAATACTTCAGACTTCAAATAGATGTGCTTGTTCATTGGATCATTTTGACCCAATTTTCCTGACAATACTGAAGAAACCTGCAAAATTTCTACCCGCCTAAGATGTTCTGTTAACATGATGGAATTTGTAAATCTCTTGCTTAAGAATTTAGAAGTCTTTTTCTTATTTATTCAGTCATATTTAGAACAAAAAAAGAGGAGTGAATTCCTTTAAGAATTACAAAAAAAAAAAAAAGAGCACTGTTCATAACCTGCCAGCCTGGCTAGCTGTGGTTGGTGGGTTCCATTCCAGTGCTACAGCATTTCCAGTGACACATGACTGGCTGACTGGCTTTCAGTTTCAGGTCTTGGGGACATGTTATTAAAAACAAACTAGGAGGGGTTAACAATGCTCAATAGGAAATGTACTCATTACCTTACTCATGTAACTGTAACTCCTTTATATAGTATCTTTACGATTAAAAAAAATGTTAAAAACTAGCCAGCTGCCAGTGGCTCATGCCTATAAGCCTTGTTACTCAGGGGGCTGAGATGCTAGAATCATGGTTCGAAGCCAGTCTGAGCAGGAATGTTTGTGAAACTCTTATCTCCAATAAATATTCAGAAAAGGCCAGAAGTGGCAGTGTGGCTCAAGCGGTAGAACACTAGCCTTGAGCACAAAGAGCTCAGAGATAGCATGAAGGCCCAGAGTTCAAGCCCTAGGAACAGTAAAAACAAACAAACAAACAAAAACCTGGGTGTGCTGTAAGCAGTCCCAGCACTATGGAGGCTACTTCAAGGGGATCAAAAGTTCAAGGCTAGCTGGGTGTCAGTGGCTTAGGTCTGAAATTCTAGCTCAGGGACAGGGCCTAGGCTTGAGTTCAAGCCCAAGGACCAGCACAAAAACAATAATTTCAAGACCAGCCTTGACTACATAATGTAATCAGGACACTATTAAAAAATAAAAGAAGAAGCCAGGAGCTGGTGGGTCACACCTGTAATCCTAGCTACTCAGGAGGCTAAGATCTGGGATCATGGTTCAAAGCCAGCCCAGGCAGGAAAGGCCATGAGGTTCTTATCTCCAATAAACCACTAGAAAACCGCAAGTGGTGCTGTGGCTCACGTGGTAGAGCGCTGGCCTTGAGCTGAAGAGCTGAGGGAGCCCCACAACTGACAAAAATAAAATAAAAGAAGAAAAAATCCATGAGGGTATTCAGTATGTATTATGGAAAATGAGCTATGCAACTTGTGGGCAGGGATGGGAAGGGGAGATTGGGGGAAAGCAAATGAAGGGGTGACATTGTCTAAAAGAAATGTGCACATTGCCTGAAATTTGCATTGGTAGCCCCTGTATAACACCTTAATAATAACAATAAAATTATATTCTTAAAAATCAGAGGTCAGGCACTGATGGCCCATGCCTATAATCCTAGCTACTCAGGAGGCTGAGATCTTGAAGATCATGGTTCAAAGCCAGACCAGGCAGGGAAGTCCCTGTGAGACTCTTATCTCCAATTAACCACTAGAAAACTGGAAGTAGAACTGTGGCTCAAAGTGGTAGAGTACTCAGGGACAGCACCCAGCCCTGGGTTCAAGCCCCATGACTAACCCCCTCCCCAAAAAAAATTGTTCTTTGATATAGAAAGATACTTAAATTTCCTTTAATTTTTTTTCTTTGTAGTAAATTGGTGTCAACACTGGTTTGAATACTTTCCTAACCCTCCCATCAATATTCTTAGTATGATAGAAAATGTTTTGGCATTTTGTGATAAACAACTGCTCCAGCACTTCATAGATCATGATATAACTTCCCAGGTAAGAAGTATAGGGCTTTTAGAAAGATTTAATTTATTTGGGGACCTAACATTGATTCTGGTATAAATAAAATAGTACTTCTATGGAGTAATAAAAATATACTATGCTTTGTATTTTTAACACGATTTCATTTTTTTTCTTAATATATTTTTATTGTAAAGATATTGTACAGAGTAGTTACAGTTACATGAGCAAGGTAATGAGTCCATTTCCTATGGAGCAGTGTTCCACCCTCCTTTATTTTCCCCTACCATCCCTTTCCTCCCCAACTCCTCCCTTTTTTCCCCCACCCCATTCTTTTTTATTATACCAACTTCCTCAAAGTCTATAAAGAAGTGGAGATGTGGCCCAATTGGTAGAGTGCCAGCCTTGAAGGAAAAAGCTAAAGGACAGCTCCCAGTCCCTGAGTTCAAGCCCCAGTGCTGGCAAAAAAAAAAAAAAAAAAGTCTATAAAGAGAATGTCTGTCTTCCTAATAGTATAAAATGATGTAGCTCAGTGATGGCCACTTGCCAGTACTGAGAGGAAAGTGGGAGTGGTATGAAAGTTCCAAATTAAGACAGTAATTCTTTTTGTTGTTATTGTTTTGTGCTGATCCCAGGGCTTGAACTCAAGGCCTGGTTGCTGCTTAAACTCTTTTGTTCAAGGGTAGTGTTCTACCACTTGAGCCACAGCAACACTTCTGGCTTTTTCTGAGTTGTTGTTTGCTGGCTTTGAACCACAATTTTCATATTCCAGCCTCCTGAGTAGCTAGGACTACAGTCATGAGCCACCAACACCCACCAGATACTGTTTTATAACAATGTGCTTAATATGCCTTCACACATGAAATGTAAGAGAATATTGTCAGTGACTGTGTTTTGACTAATTTATTGTTCTTCACTTTAGCTGTACGCTTGGCCTCTTCTTGAAACGGTGTTCTCAGAAGTGCTGACCAGAGAGGAGTGGCTCAAATTATTTGATAACATCTTCTCCAACCAACCTTCCTTCCTTCTGATGACTGTGGTAGCCTACAGCACATGTTCTAGAGCTCCTTTGCTCAACTGCACTCTTAAAGATGATTTTACGGTAAATACCCTGTTGTTAAGAGGGCTGGGATATATAGCTGAGTGGTAGAATACCTTGGGTTCAATTCCCAGCATTACTAATAAATAAGTAAGTAAATGAGAGGCTCAAATTTCACTCTTTTCTATTAAAAATTGTATTGCTTGACTTCACACCTACTATACATCAAGCATGGATGCTCTGTGGTAGAACTAGAATAGATCATCACATTTCTGACCTTTATGTAAATATATAAACAAAATTTCAGCAGATTGTTCATCTTAGAATCATAGTGTAGCACTGGGGGTATGCCTTGAGGCCTATAAAAAGGATGTTGGACACTTCTGGTAGTTTATCCAGTGTAGGTTCTTAGTAGTAACCCTCCCGGTCTACCCCAGTCTGGATGCTTAGCTTATATACAAGAAAACTTTGAGGTTTGGTAGGAAAATGACAGAGAGGGCTGGGAAGGTGGCTCAGTGGTAGAGTGCATGCCTTGCATGCATAAGGCCCTGGGTTCCATTCCTCAGCACCACATAAGCAGAAAAGGCCAGAAGTGGCGCTGTAGCTCAAGTAGTAGAGCACTTGCCTTCAGCTGAAGAACTAAAGGACAGCGCCCAGGCCCAGAGTTCAGGCCCCACAACTGACCAAAAAAAAAAGAAAGAAAGAAAATGACTGAGAGAAAGCAAAAGCATCAGAGGTAGCTTCATAAGAGCTTGGTAAGAGGCTCAAATAGTTGGGGTTTTCCTGTATATATGTGACTTTTTTGATTACTGTTGATTCATTATGTTTGCTTTCTGGTCACATAACGTACAATGCATGTTTTAGAGTTTGGTTCTGCCAGCACAGATTATATGGACCATTTCAGATACTATTAAGCAGCCAAACTAACTTATTTGCAAAGATTCATTCACTTTCTAAGTTGATTTAGATTTTGTGTTTTAAAAAACTTGAACAGAAAAAGATTGTTTTTTGCTGAAGCATCTTTTAAATTTTACAATGGAGCTTTCATTTTGGGTTAAAATATTTAAGTTTGATTTCAAAATTTCATATTATAGTGACATTTTACTACTTTTTGTGGCATAGTACTTGGGTTTGAACTTAGGACCTCATGTTCGCTACTACTTGAGCCCCATCCCAGCCCTCTTCTGCTTTCTTATTTTTTGAATAAGGTCTTACATTTTTGCCTAGCCACTCTAGACCACAATCCTCTTGTTATACTTCTCTTGTAGCTGGGATCACAGGCATGGTACCACCACACAGCTTATTGGTTGAAATGTTTGCCTAACTAGCCTTGAACTATGATTCTCCCTATCTTTACCTCCTGAGTAGCAGGAATTATAGGCATAAGCTATCATGCCTAGCTAACATTTTAACAATATCAACTTGAATCTTTAAAAAATAAGTTTAGGGGGCTAGGAAGGTGGCTCAGTGGTAGAGCACTTGCCTTGTATGCATGAGGCCCCGGGTTTGATTCCTCAGCACCACATAAGCAGGAAAAAAAAGCCAGAAGTGGTGCTATGGCTCAAGTGGTAGTGCGCTAGCCTTGAGCTGAAGAGCTGAGGAACAGCGCCCAGGCTCAGAGCTCAAGCCCCATGACTAGACCCAAAAAATAAATAAATAAATAAGTTCAGGCCTGGAAAGGTGGCTCAGTGGTAGAGTGCTTGCCTTGCATGCATGAGGCCCTGGGTTCGATTCCTCAATACGACATAAGCAGAAAAGGCCAGAAGTGATGTTGTGGCTCAAGTGGTACTATGGCTCAAGTGGTAAAGCACCAGCCTTGAGCTGAAGAGCTAAGGGACAGCACCCAGGCCCAGAGTTCAGGCCCTACAACCAACCAAAAAAAAAAAAAAAAGTTTTAAAAAAAGCTTCAGTAAACTTGCAGAAAATAACATGTTGAATTAAAATTCTAGATAATTTTCAAAAAAGAAAAGAAGATTATTCATATTTTATTTTATTTTATTTTGGTCCTGCATCTTGAACTTGGGGCTCAGGCACTATGCTTAAGCTCTTCTGGTTTTCTGGTAGCTACTGGTGCTAAGAGTTGCAAGGACTTTCCTGCCCCAGATGACTTCAAGCTGCAGTCCTCAGGTCTCATTCTCCTGAATAGCTAGGCGGGAGCCACAGGTGCCAGCCACATTTAAACTTTTGAACTCTTATTTTAGTTAATTCTACGTTAGCATTGCATTAAGTAAATCTCAAGTTTTCTTGCAGTATTTTTTTCATCATCGGAATAACTTGGATATAAATGTTGTGATTAGAGAAGCTTATCACCTCATGGAGACCACACCTGCTGATATTCATCCAGACAGCATGCTGGATGCTTTTGTTGCACTGACAAAAGGGCAGTATCCAGTATTTAATCAATATCCAAAGTTTGTCGTGGATTTCCAGACACGGGAACGAGAAAGAATAAGGAATGATGAGTTGGATTACTTGAGAGAAAGGTAATTATGAAGTACTTATTGTTTAATAGAAGTGGAATCTGTTGTAAATCTAAACAAGAACTTTAAGGAAAATTGTATTTAAGCAGGACACTAGTGGCTCATATCTATAATCCTAGCTACCTAGGAGACTGAGATCTACAGATTATGGTTTGAAGTCAACCTGGGCAGGAAAGTCCATAAGACTCTTATCCCCAATAAACTATTCAGAAAAAGCTATGTGTGGCACTGCGGCTCAAGTGGTAGAGTACTTGCCTTGAGCACAAAGAGGCTCAGTGACAGTGCCCAGGCCCTGAGTTCAAGTCCCAGGACTGGCCAAAAAAAAAAAAAGCATTTAAATTATTAAGTATTAGTGTAGAACCAAAGTTTTAAGATATGAGATGTATTTATTTATTCTCATAGCTGTAAATAAAGTCAGGTCTTATACACTAATCAAATGTATATTTTGTGTCATGGTTTACCTAAATTTGCTTTTGTGTTCATATTTTCATAATAACAAATATTGTATACTTAAGGCAGACAGTTGAAAATATGCAAGCTGAAGTAGATCAGCAAAGACTTGAAGATGAAGCTTGGTACCAAAAACAAGAAGAGCTCCGTAAAGCAGAAGAAGCAAGAAGAGAAATGCTCTTGCATGAAGAGGAGAAGATGGTACAGCAAAGACAGAGGCATGTGTTACTATTTTGAAAATGTCCATGCATGAGTTAGTGAAATAACTTTCATTTTATTTCATTTTCTCCTTTAGAAATAGACTATGTGGAATTATCTAGGTTCATTTCCACTAAGCAAATATTTAAGTTAATAAAAAAGAATAAAGGGCTGGGAAGTTGGCTCAGTGGTAGAGTGCTTGCCTTGCATGCATGAGGCCCTGGGTTCGATTCCTCAGCACCACATAAGCAAAAAGAAAAAAGCTGGAAGTGGCACTGTGGCTCAAGTGGTAGAGCGCCAGCCTTAAGCTGAAGAGCTGAGGGACAGCGCCCAGGCCCAGAGTTCAGACCCCACGACTGGACCCCCAAAAAAATAAATAAAATAAAATAAAGAATAAAAAAATATGAGGTAGAATTAATTCTAAAGCTATACTGAATATTGCACTTAGTTTTTTTTTTGTTGTTTTTTTGTCAGTCGGGCTTGAACTCTGGGTGGGCCTGGACGCTGTTCCTTAGCTCTTCAGCTCAAGGCAAGTGCTCTACCACTTGAGCCACAGCACCACTTCCAGTTTTCTGGTGGTTAATTGGAAATAAGATCTCATGGACCTTGCTGCCCAGGCTGGCTTTGAACCTCGATCCTCAGATCTCAGCCTCTGAGTAGCTAGGATTACAGGCGTGAGCCACCAGCGCCCAGCTTTCACTTAGCTTTTTTTTTTTTTGCACTTAGCTTTTAAAGTAAAAGATCTAGATGTAGCTGGGAAGGTGGCTCAGTGGTAGAGCGCTTGCCTTGCATGCATGAGGCCCCCTGGGTTCGATTCCTCAGCACCACATAAGCAAAAAGAAAAAAAAGCCGGAAGTGGTGCTGTGGCTCAAGTGGTAGAGCGCTAGCCTTGAGCTAAAGAGCTGAGGGACAGTGCCCAGGCCCAGAGTTCAGGCCCCACGACTGGACCAAAAAAAAAAAAGATCTAGATGTATGCTCTAAAGGGCATTACTTAGAAACATTATTTTATAGTAGGCAGAGAAAGTTAAACCAACATTGGAAAATGCTTTGTTTTTAATATGTTTTGAATTTAAGACTAGCTGCTGTGAAAAGAGAGCTGAAAATGAAGGAAATACACTTACAAGATGCTGCTAGAAGGCATTTCCTGAAGCTTCAGCAAGCTCAGCATGAAATGGAGCTACGAAGACTGGATGATGAAATTGAGAGGAAGGTTAGTTATTCTAACTAGAACTCATACGTCTCTGCCTACTCTCACTTAGCTGTAACGCTCACCCTCATATGAAATAGTAATCCTGTCGTCCACAATGAGTACTTCATAGCCCTTTTAATTTTACTTACTTCAACCCTCCACTTTTTTATTATCTTTTATATCTCATTAATGGTAAAATATTTAATACTAAGAAGATTAGGCCAGTTGATTAGTGTCCTTGATAACTACAAAAAAAAGTATCAGATAACTATTAAAATAATTGTGAAAAAAAATTATAAAAATTTGTACATGACCAATTGAAAAGAATTTCAAGTACAAGATATATAGGGTTAAATGTGGATTCTTGTTACACTTCCTCATCGTATTTCCAGAGGTAACCTTAAAAAGATAATTATCCGGCACCAGTGGCTTACTCCTAGTGAGCCAGCTACATGGGAGGCTGAAATTGGTAAGATCATAGTTCAAAGCCAGTCCTGGCAGAAAAGTTCCTGAGACCTCTCTCTTCTCAAGAGAGAAGTAAGCCAGGCACCCATGGCTCACGCCTGTAATCCTAGTTACTCAGGAGCCTTTGATCTGAGGATCATGGTTCAAAGCCAGCCCCAGCAGCAAAGTCCATGAGACTCTTATCTTCAATAAAACACTCAGAAAACTGGAAGTGGTACTGTGGCTCAAGTGGTAGAGCACTAGCCTTGAGCTGAAGAGCTTAGGGACAGCGCCCAGGCCCAGAGTTCAAGCCCCACAACTGACAAAAAAAAAGAAGGGAGAGGAAAGAAGTGGGCGCAGTGGCTTATGCCTGTACTCTAACTAAGATGGGAAGTCTGACACAGGTAGTTCATGCCTATACACACACCTAGGAAAGAAGAAACATCTCAAAAATAACCAGCTCAAATAGCTCAAGAAGTATGTGGCTTGGCAGTGTTGCCCAGCAACCTCAAGATTGAGTTCAAGCCTAATATACAAAAAAAAAAAAAAGGTTAATTGCACAATTATTCTCTATTTGTTTACTTATATTTCTGTATTTATATAAAATGGTATTTTTCTCCCTGTATCTTGTTTTTGTGTCATGCTTTGAAAAATGATATAGCTGAATATCCTTTCAGATAACGTATTTCTTTCTTTTCATTCTTTTTTCTTTTTTATTTTGTCGGTTGTACGGCTTGAACTCTGGGCTTGGGCACTGTCCCTGCACTCTTCAGCTCAATGCTAACGCTCTACCACTTGAGCCACAGTGCCACTTGTGGTTTTCTAGTGGTTTATTGGAGACAATAGTCTCACAGACTTTCCTGCCCAGGCTGGCTTTGAACCACGATCCTCAGATCATTAGCTAGGATTACAGGCATGAGCCACCAGAGCCTGGCAATTATTTCATTGAGTATATTTTACTGATGATTATATACCAAAGTTTACTTAATTCTTGGCTATTGGACATTCAAGTTATAAAAATAGTTTACATTTATTAATTTTAATTTGTTATAATGTAATTACTTAAAATTGTCTAGTGAATCATATTCATATCTCACTATTAAAAAGTATATTTCTGAGGCTGGGAAGGTAGCTCAGTGGTACAATGCTTGCCTTGCATGCATAAGGCCCTGAGTTCAATTCCTCAGCACCACATAAGCAGAAAAAGCCAAAACTGGCGTTGTGGCTCAAGTGGTAGAACATTAGCCTTGAGCTGAAGAGCTGAGGGACAGTGCCCAGGTCCAAAGTTCAGACCCCACGACCAACCGAAAAAAAAAAAGGTATATTTCTTCACCAAAAATAATGCACATTCAGAATTCTGACAACTTCATTTCAAACCCTTTGAGATAGGGCAAGGTGTTTCTTGGCCAAGAGTCCTGCAACGCTTTCAACATCATGATAAGGCCTCTACCTGCCCTCCCGGCCTCCCCATGACCTCGTAGGCTCCATCCAGCTACCTTTTCCTATGTGCGCTTACCCTGCCTGACTCCAGAAGCTCGGCTCTGGCTCCTGCAGGAAAAGCTGAGTGCAAAATTACACACACACACACACACACACACACACACACACACAGGCACGCACGCATGCACGCACCTATGAAAAAACTTCTGCGAGCAGCAAGCACAGTAGATTTGTTTTGGCTCTAGTACATAGCTGTTAGTGTGTCTCAGAATTCATAAGCAGAAGAGCTGTAGCTGAAATTCCTAAAAATTGTTTGATGATTTTCCAAATCACCTGGAGGTGTCCTCTGCCTTCTGGTGCTATCACTGCTGCTTTGGAGACTCAAGGTTGAGCTAGCTGCTTTTGTAGTAATTTACCCTTAAGGTAAATTTTACCCCTTGGATGTGTTTCTTTGGGTCACACTGTTTTATTTTTGCTACTTCTCCTATTAGGAGCATTTGGTAGCCTGTCTTTTAGCCAATAATATCTAACACGTGGTAGTATCAAAGGTAGTAATGTAATCATTAAATGTTTGCCAAATGAATGATGATAGGTGATTGAGGGTTGTTGTTGTTTTGTTTTGTGTACTTTATTCTAATCCAAATTCATAACTGGCTCTTTAGGCAACCAAATATTTAAGATGACTTTTAAGATTGTCTATACCATGCCTTATCCAAACCCTCTGTGATACAGGAAAGAAATGCTTTCAAGTATTCAAAATTTAGACAACTCTGAACTAACTGAATTTGAGCAAAGCACATATAGGTTGAACAGTCCAAGATAAAATTTCAGCTTGGAGTTACTAGGTATCAGATCAAATCTATTTTTTTTTAACCTCAAATAAAAGTTATAGTTAATAAGATGGAACAATCTGCCGGCTCACACCTGTAACCCCAGCTACTCAGCAGGCTGAGAGTTGAAGTTCACAACTTGAAGCCAGTTCACGCAGGAAAGCCGGTGAGACTCTCATCTCCAGTCAGCCACCAGAAAATTGAAAGTGGCACTGTGGCTCAAAGTGGTAGAGCAGTAGCCTTGAACAAAAAAAGCTCAGGGATAGCACATAGGCCCTGAGTTCAGGCCACACAACTGACAATAGAATAAAATAAGTAATTAATTAAACGTTCTATATTTTTAACCAATCCCAAATTTTAGTTGTTGAAGTTTTTCTACTTCGTTATTGGCTACTGTAATCTGAAGAGCCACCCCTTTTCTTGTAGTTGTTATAGTGCATGGTAATTGCGCTTTTTTAAATTAAGCTTATCCCAGATCATTTCTGAATTGGTCAGTGAATACTAATTCCTGCTGGGTGCTGGTGGTTCATGCCTGTAATCCTAGCTCCTCAGGAGGCTGAGAGCTGAGGACTGTGGTTCAAAGCCAGCCTGGGCAGGAAAGACCGTGAAACTCTGATCTCCAATTAACCACCTAAAACCTGGAGATAGAGTGTGGCTTAAAGTGGTAGAGCACTAGCCTTAAGCCAAAATGTTCAGGAACCGCACCCAGACTCTGAGTTCAAGCCCCAACACCACCAAGAAAACCTCATAATTTCTGGTTCTTTTTTTTAATGTCCATATAACCACATAACTAAGCCAGTCCTGATGTCACATGCCTGTAACCCTGGCATGTGGGAGAGGGAGGGAGGAGCAGTAGGAACCTATCTTTAAAAAAAAAATTTTTTTTGTAAATTATTTTTAGTATTCACAGTTTGATGTTTGCCTATAGGTACAAATGAGGGATCGAGAAATCGCCACCACAGCCAGAGACCTAGAAATGAGACAGCTGGAGCTTGAATCACAAAAAAGACTTTATGAGAAGGTATAAATTATTTCCAATGTAGGAAAGCACAATTTGTACAAACTCTTTTCTAGACTATATTTGTGGTTTATAGTATTAATTTCATTCCATTTTTAAGCATAATATATTGTCGTCCAAGATTGTACAGTAGCCAAAATGTCTGGATATACAGCTTATTATAATTCTTTTTATTGTTACTGTAATTCATGTTTCTGTAGCAGCTTAGTCTAGTGTCTAAAGCACCAGATGTAAATCCCAGACTTTGCCTCAGGATTTTTTTTTTCTTGCCGGTTTACAAGTTTCTCTATAAGTATACAATAGTGAATGAAATTATCCTAATAAAAATGGGTTGTCCTTAATTTGAAAAACAAAAGTAACTTATAGTTTTAACGCTAAACAAATGGATAACTAAATATTTTCCCTAAAATAAAAATCTGAAGTGCTCTGTCTAAAATTCTTTGGGTGCCAACTTGATGGCCAAAACATTTCAAACTTCACAGCATTTCAGACTTTGGAGAAGGATGCTTAACCAGAAAACTCTATGCAAGTATTCCAAAATCCAAGAGTTCATCTGAAACATTCCTAATCCCAAGCATTTCAGATAAGGAATAGTCAACTTGAAACTTTCAGGAATCTTAGGAGGAAAATGAGACAAGAACTATGAATCTTCTAGAATTAGATCAGCAGCAAATACCTGCTTAGGACATGAAAGTCAGTTTTTAAGTCACTGGAAAAAGGTATAAATACAAGATTTTTTTTTTTTTTTGGGTCCAGTCGTGGGGCCTAAACTCTGGGCCTGGGCACTGTCCCTTAGCTCTTCAGCTCAAGGCTATTGTTCTACCACTTGAGCCACAGCACCACTTCTGGCTTTTTTTTCTTTTTGCTTATGTGGTGCTGAGGAATCAAACCCAGGGCCTCATGCATGCAAGGCAAGCGCTCTACCACTTAGCCACCTTCCCAGCCCCAAAATACAAGATTTTTTATTTGGGGAAAATATTAGTTATTCATTTGCTTAATGTTAAAACCATAAGTTACTTTTTTTCAGCTTTCTTAGTGTCAAACGTTGATTTTGAAATTAGACTTATCCGCAAATTCATACCAGGTCACACGCTTATTGTTTGTTGTCTATTTTACGTAATATTTAAAACATAGCATCTAGTAATACCTGTAACATTTTTTACATTTCCACACTGAATTTCTTGTAAAAGTGAGCAGAGAATTTGCAGTTTGCCCAGTAAGTCTTCTGTGCTTTTGAATTACACATAATTCACTTGGACTAAGCTAAAGCCTACATTTCTCTGTCTGTCTGTAGTGCTGAGGATCCGACCCAGCCTTGTGTGTTGGTAGGGAAGCGCCCTACCTGAGCTACATGTTGGTAGGGAAGCACCCTACCTGAGCTGCATGTCTAGCCCGGGGAGCTTAATTTTTGCTGTTTTTTCTTTTTCTCCGAGGATGAGGGTGGTGATGAGGGGAATGGCTTAAAAATTCATAGAAGCTTTGCAAGGAAAGAACTAAAACTTCCAGATGTTTCTCTCAAAATTAACATTCTGCTAAACGTACTTTTCTTCTCTGTGTGTAAGACATACACACAACACACTTTTGTACCATTTAAGAGTTGTAAGGAGTTGTGGGGGAGGGAAAGTGGGAGAAAAATGAGAGGGGGTAACAAGTTTGACAAGAAATATACTCACCACCTTATGTAACTGCAGCCCTTCTGTACATCTCCTTGATAATAAAATTAAATTTAAAAAAAAGTTAGTTGTAGACATAATGCTTCTCTGCCCCTAAATACTTCAGTATAGAAGGAATGATTTAATGTAAGTGCATCATAGTTCTCCAAATCAGTATTATCTGGTGTACAATCCTTATTCAGATTAGATCAGTGGTCCCTTTCTAAAAGCCTCTCTAAAGAAAGTCTAAGATTTTTTTTTCAAGTGTCCTATATTTATTCTTTGCAATTAAAAGTGTTCCTAAATCTTTATCTGTATT
The DNA here is from genome assembly GCF_019054845.1 of Dipodomys spectabilis. Classification (NCBI taxonomy): domain Eukaryota; kingdom Metazoa; phylum Chordata; class Mammalia; order Rodentia; family Heteromyidae; genus Dipodomys; species Dipodomys spectabilis. The sequence continues at coordinate 3,669,896 of NW_024871460.1, read as the reverse complement.
TCATGACATTTATTTTATCTTATTTTAGAGCTGGAGTTTGAACTCAGGGCTTCTAATTGAATGTTGTCACTGATATTTGGGAAGCCAGATAGAATGGCCCCTAGTTGTTACTTACCTGTTGTCTTTTCGTGGTAAGATTCTTGGCAGGAATGCCATGGAAGTGGTGCTGAGCTTCTGTCTGAGCATCAGATTGGAACAAATGTTTATTACATTCTATACTGCCTTCTGACAGAGGTGTTTCTTTAAGCAGGCGTACTGAGCTAGAAGAGTTAACTGCTTAATTCTGCTTAATTAGAAACAAATACGCGTTTATCATCCTTTTGAAATTGACACTTTATCTGCCAGGCTTACATCTTACATTAAGTTGATTTTCTATTTCTTAAGAAAATTTGCCCTAGAATACAGATAATATTATTATTGCCTCTTGGAAATATGAGCCAAATATTCAGTATATATCTAATTTGAGCTTATTTTTCTATCTTTACACTTTTGTATAATTCAAAATATTTTTCTTTTTAGTTTATTTTAAAGTGAATTTAGCTGCCTATAGATAATCAAATAAATAGAAAAAAGTCAAGAAAACAGATTCTAGTTGGGCACTAGTAGCTCATGCCTGTAACCCTAGCTACTCAGAAGGCTGAGATCTGAGGATTGAGGTTCAAAGCCAGCCCAGGCAGGAAAATCCACAAGACTTTTTATCTCCAATTAACCACTAGAAAACTGGAAGTGGTGCTGTGGCTCAAGTGGTGGCACCCACTTCTGAATTCAACCCCCATGACTGACCAAAAAAAAGGAAGGAAGGAAGGAAGGAAGAAAAAAAAAGAGATTCTAACGTCATTAATGATGATAAGGGAGATTATTTGACACATACAATTTGTATTTTCCTTTTATAGCACATATTCATGAAGGCAGTATTGCTATCCTTTGTCCCTCAACCATTATAGTCATTTGCTTTCACTCCATTCCCTCCCCCTCTCTCCACCCCCCAACCACGAACTTGCTTTCTGTCTCTACAAATTTGCCCATCCAGAAATTTCATATAAGTAGAATTTTATAGTGTGTGGTCTTCCATGGTTAGCTTCTTTCACTTAATGTTTTCAAAGTTATCTATATTATAGCACAAATCAGTACCTCCTTCTTTCTTTATGGCTGCATAATAGTTCAATGCATGAGAAGAACACACTTGCATTATCCATTTGTCAGTAGTAGGAATTTGGGTTGTCTCCACAGTTCTGTTGATGAGCGTTCATGTGCACCTTATATGGTCAGGTTTTTGGTTTTCAGTTTTATGAATGCAAACCTAGGAGAGAGAGAGTTCAGATTTCTCATAAACAATTATTGTTTTCCATACAAGAAGTAGTATCTTATTGTGGTTTTGGTTTCATTTCTTAAATGGTTAATGATGTTAAGTATCTTTTCATGTTTATTGATTCTTTTTACATTTTCTTTGGAGTTTATTATCTGTTTACATTATGTATCAGTCATACTTTCTTGGTGTTTTTAGTCATGCCATTTTTTTTTTGTTAAAAACCTTTTATGTTAATATAATGTGCAGTTATAGAAATCAAGTTACCCCTCACCACTCCTGAAATTTCTTGCTATTTGCTTAATGACTTTTCAAAACCAGATCTATAAAGTCCTTGCTCTTTGTAGTGTGTAGCCATTGAAGTCTCTGTTTAGTTAGCTTGTGGTCAGCTAGCAACTGGACAGAGATTTTCTTATTAGTCCTGCTGAGGGCTCTGTGTGCATGTTGTGCATGTGCATGTCTTTGATGCTTAGGAAGACAGTACAATTCTCACTTAGATTTCACTTCCTGGTTATGCAAAACCTCAACAATTACCAGAAGTGAGAGCTCTCAGTACCTTCTCAAGTCTTGAGCACACACAGCCCTTGCCATGGGCACAGCCTTACCCATGCACCTGTGTTCTCCTGGAGTCCCAGAAATACGTGGGAGTTCTCAGGGCCTCCTGTGAACATCTAAATCCCCAGCTTTCCCTTAAACTGTTTGATTATCCATAATCCACTACCTCAGCCAAACAAGATGTGCTGAGTGTCCTCCAGTTCCTCTACACACGTTCCCAGAGAGCAGGCTGGCTTTCACACTGGGTGAGTTCCGAGAGGGCCCATGGAGACAGCCTGGGTCTGGGGTCTTGGCAGAGAACCGCCCTAGGCAGCCTTTGCTTAGTTTTGGCAGTACTGGAGGTTGACCTCACTGTCCTCAACTCCATAGGAGCCATGCCCCTCACCCTCTCAGGGAGGCCTGCCAGCTTTGTCTTTCCCTCACCGTCGGCTGCTAGGATGCTGGTGGTCAAAGCCAATACAGAGCTCAGAATGGGTGAGTGGGAATTTTGTGGCATGGAGCCTGTTCTCTGTGGTTCCATCACCTCAATGGATGAAGAAGGCTCTCCAGACTGCTACAAACTTTGATTCAATTTCAAAATTCTGAAGAAGTTGAACCTGAAAATTTTTGCCAATATTCAGCATTTTTATGGAGGAGAGAATCTTCAGAAGTCTTTACTTTGTCATTTTCACTGATGATAGTACCAGTATTTGTTTTCTGCTTTGAAAATTAAATGGTACAGCTTGGGTTTGGGTTCTGTTTCGTTTTCTTTTGTTTTTTAGTAGGAGTTGAACTCAGGGCCTCTAGCTTTTGCTTGGCTTTTTCAGCCACAGCTGGTACTCTACCACTTGAGCCACACCTCTGTTTCTAGCTTTTTGCTACTTAATTGAAGGTAAGAATCTTTCTGATTTGTCTGCCGGGTTTCTCCAAACCTCAATGCTTAGATCTCAGCCTCCTTTATAGCTGGGTTTATAAGCTTGAGACTCTTGCATCTGGCATTTTAGTCTTTAGTTGTATTCATATTAGTAGCCTGAAAAGAGGAAAGTCACTTTATATTTTATTACTATTACATAGATTGGCTTGTTTTTTTAACAGAATTATACCAGAAATCAAGAGGTTTTTGCAAAAGAATTTCGAGAAGATGCAGATGCCTACAGACAAAAAGTGGATTTTGAAGAGGACATGTTTCATAAGATGATAGAAACTGACCAAACTCAAACTGGAAATGCTAAGAAGGTAAAAAAACAAAAAAACAAGATTAAATTTACTGAATTTATAAAATATCATTTTTTTTTTTGCTTATGTGGTGCTGAGGAATCGAACCCAGGGCCTCAGGCATGCAAGGCAAGCGCTCTACCACTGAGCCACCTTCCCAGCCCTAAAATATCATTTTTTTTTAAAGAGAATAACAATAAAAGTAGGCTGGGGGTGTGTGGCTCAAGTACAAGATTCTGCATTCAACCATCCCACTACCCAAAAAAGTGATAAAATAAAAGTTTATGGCCAAGCGCTGGTGACTCGTGCCTATAATCCTAGCTACTCAGGAGGCTGAGATCTGAGGATCATGGTTCAAAGCCATACTGGGCAGGAAAGTCTATGAGACTCTTAAACCACCAGAAAACCATAATTTAAAAAAATAATAAAAGTTTATGAAATTGAGACCATTTATTCCTTTGCTTTATTTGTCAAAGTTCTTAGAACTTTACATTGCTTTATTTATTTGTAAGATACTTTATTGATAGTTAAATAATGTTCCCTTTTTTATTTATTTTTTTTTGCCTGTCATGGACGCTGCCCCTCAGTTCTTCAGCTCAAGGTTAGCGCTCTACCCCTTGAGCCACAGCGCCACTTTCAATTTATTTTTTTGCTTATGCGGTACTGAGGAATTGAACCCAGAGCCTCATGCATGCAAGGCAAGCACTCTACCACTGAGCCACCTTCCTAGCCCCATAATGTGTCCTTTATATAAGGGAAATAGAAACTTGAATACTGTCCTACTGTGTTCTGACTTTAAAATTGTCTCTGCATGAATCAGTTGCAGAATTATCTGTGAAACAATAATAACTGTTACCCAGTAAAAGTAGGGACAGTCAAGTAAGTATTGGAAATGGTGTCTTAAAGTTGGGGGAGGAGGCCTGAGAGGACAGAGGGTTGGGGATGACCTGCCACTGGTGGTTCATGCCTATAATACCAGCTACTCAGGAGGCTGAGATCTGAGATTGTGGTTCAAGCAGGAAGGCCTGTGAGACTCCTATCTCTAATTAACCACCAGAAAACCAGAAGTGGCACTGTGCTTCAAAGTGGTAGAGTGCTCACCTTGAGTGAAAGATTTTAGGGACGGCACCCAGGCCCTGAATTCAAGACCCAGAACCAAAAGAAAAAAAAAAAGTGGGACAGGGGAGTAATGCTACACTTGAGAATATTGTACATTGTGAATTTTTAACAAGTTTTCAAAACTTATTTTTTTGAATTTCTTCTGGAGCACTTTTTTATTTACTTTTTAATTTTTTTTATTTTATTTTTTGGTCAGTTGTGGGGCTTGACCCCTGGGCCTGGGCACTGTCCCTCAGCTCTTCAGCTCAAGGCTTGTGTTCTACCACTTGAGCCACAACACCACTTCCAGTTTTCTGGTGATTAGTTGGAGATAAGAGTATCATGGACTTTCCTGCCTAGGCTGGCTTTGAAGCACAATCCTCAGATCTTAGCCTCACGCGTAGGATTACAGGCGTGCACCTGTATTGATTTATATGAACTAAAATAGGACTTGAGGCATTCAAAACAAAACTTTCACTAGTATTCCTTTAGTAAAATTTTAAATGAGCCATGTACTAGAGGTTCACGCTGTAATCCTAGCTACTGAGGAGGCTGAGATCTGCCAGCCCTGTCAGGAAAGTCTGTGAGACTCTTATCTCCAGTTAACTACCAGAAAAAAAAAAGCTGGAAGTGGAGTTGTGGCTCAAGGGGTAGAGCACTAACATTAAGCAAAAAAGTTTAGGGATACAGCACTGACCCTAGTTCCCCAAACCAAGAGCAGTGCAGAGAAATCTTCTGTTCTTAACTGGTTCCCAGAATATCCCTGGGGGGGAGTTGTGCATTTTTATCTTAGAGACTTTTTTTTTTTTTATCTGTTGTGGGGCTTGAACTCTGGGCCTGGGTGCTGTCCCTCAGCTCTTCAGCTCAAGGCTAGCGCCCTACCACTTGAGCCACAGTACCACTTCCGGTTTTCTGGTGATTTATTGGAGATAAGAGTTTCATGGACTTGCCTGCCCGGGCTGGCTTTGAACCGCGATCCTCAGATCTCAGCTTCCTGAGTAGCTAGGATTACAGGAGTGAGCCACTGGTGCCTGACCAACTTTTTTTTTAAATAAATTTTTTATTGTGAAAATACTGTACAGAGGGGTTACAATCACATGAACAAGGTAATGAGTACATTTCTTATCAAGCATTGTGGCCTCCTCCTTTGTTTTCCCCCTACCATCCCTTCCCTCCTATCTCCACAACTACATTCCTCCCCCTACCTGTGGCCTAAATTGTAAAGTTCGTTTTTCGACATAGCATCTGGTACATCTCATTGTTGCAATAGGTCTACTTGTATCCCTATTTAAACAAAAAGTCTTACAGACTTTTGTCTCATTTGTAAACTTAGGCTCTTCCAATTCTTTTTCAAAGTGTTGAATACATAGAAGTTTGTTAAATCCCACCCATCCCCTGGCCAGGAGTTCTCACCTTTGGCTATTAAAAGTGCCAGTGTCGTGCTGCTCGTGGAGATGGGTTTAATTGACTTGTGGTGGATCCTGGAAGTCCGTTAGTTTTACACTCTGGGGTGATTATGCCAGGCACCAGAGTTAGGAGCAACTGAGACACTTGGATGTATTGAATGAACGTTCCACAATTTTAAATAGTCTAACCCTGTATCTCAAATTCAATTTTTCTCTCAGGTAATTGAAGAAAAGTTGGCAAAAGCTGAACAAGCATGCCTGAACACTGACTGGAAAATTCAAGCTCTACATAAACAAAAATGTGACGATCTACAACGAAATGAAAGCTACCAGGAAATGACCAAACTCCTTCGAAAAAACAGAAGGAAGGAAGTAGAGCTATTAAATGCCATGATGGAGGAAGAAGCTAAGAAGGTAAGAATCATGTTAGAAACTTTTTATTAAGCATTTGAATTTTTAAATGGTACATAGTCAAATGGCAAAACATATAGCCAAATAATTTTTATTGAAAAAGATCATCTAATTTCAATGGGTGCTTTTCAGAGAAGTCACCAAATGTTGATGTTTACTAAAAATGATTAAGCTAAATGTTTTCTAAAAATGTTTATAGTAGGGGCTAGAAAGCTAGCTCAGTGATAAGAGTGCTTGCCTTGCATGCATGAGGACCTGAGTTTGATTCCTCAGCACCTCATAAGCCGAAACAGCCGGAAGTGGCACTGTGGCTCAAGTGGTAAAGCACTAGCCTGAAGCTGAAGAGCTGAGTGAGGGACAGTGCCCAGGCCCAGATTTCAGGCCCCAGGATGGGCCAAAAAAAAAAAAAGAAGTTTATAGTAGTACACAGCTTGCCAGCTCCTGAATGCATTCTGCCTGGTGGGGTAATATTGCTACTTTAACTTATATAATTTCTTTTTTTTTTTTTTTTTTTTTGGTCATGGGGCTTGAACTCTGGGCCTGGGCGCTGTCCCTCAGCTCTTCAGCTCAATGCTAGCACTTTACCACTTGAGCTACAGCACCACTTCCAGTTTTCTGGTGGTTTATTGGAGATAAGAGTCTCACAGACTTTCCTTCCCCACGCTGGCTTTGAACAGCGATCCTCAGATCTCAGCCTCCTGAGTAGCTAGGATACAGGCGTGAGCCACCGGCACCCAGCTTATATAATTTCTTATATAAGAAACACATAAGATTTTTCAATGCATGGAAAGTGTTTGTAGCTACTACAACCAGTTGAAAATAACTGACTAGAAATTGGATAGAAATGTCTTTCATAAGAAAGAAGTCTAAGGCAGTCTAGCATTAGTATCACAGCTTCACAGTCTCAGGTTCCAGCAGCCTTTCTGGCCTACCTCCTGGTGTGTGGCTCTCATTCTCCGCTATTCTTTATCATCTGAGGTGACTGCTCTAGCTCCAGCCATCACATGCATATTGCAGACAGCAAAAGAAGGAAGAGTAGGAATGTAAAATGTTCTGCTTCCCATCTGAGTCGGCTCCTTTTTAACTCCTTTCCAGGAGTTACATATCTCACGTTAGCTGCAAAGGCTGCTGAGAAATGTATTTTTTAGTAGGGGGTATTATGATCCCAAAGATAATTAAGAAGAATCAAAATGGAATTTAGAGGCAACGAAGGGTCTGTGTTGCATATGCATAACTTCCGGTTGGTTCTCTCAGCCACTCTGGGTTCTCTGCCACCACAGATGCTGTGGCCCACCTGGGGAGAGAGCAGGCTCTGAGTAACTCTTTCCTTCCTTCTGCTGCTAGCCACAATGTCTGTTTCTCACAGTGGATTTCCATCATAGCCTTATCCCAGATTTATTTTCCTACTACCTCGTTTCAGTGGTGGAGGGCCGTATCTTAAAACCCTTACATTTAACAACAGGAAAAACTGGGGAGAGGTCGGGATGATCCCTAGGCTTTGCCTCAGGAAAATTGCAGTGAAAGCCTTCTTCTTAAGGTAAGGGAGGTGGTACTAAGGCTAGACCGTAAAATGTGGTACTGCTATACTTTGGGGGAAAATAATACTTTGAGAGTAGATAGAATCGTTGTAAGTGCTTTAGATGTTATGCAAAAATCCTTTGTGTCCAGTGTCCTGGATTCTAAAGCTAACTTAACTGTGTGTGGCCTTGGGAAATCACAACCTAGATAGACCTCCCTTGTCTTTCCTGTCCATATATATGTTTTTTGTTTGTTTGTTTGTTTTTGGGAGGGTTGTTGGGGGTTCTTTTGATCCATAGTGGGGTTTTAACTCAGAGCCTAGGTACTATCTCTCAACTTTTGTGCTCAAGACTAGTGCTCTCCCACTTTGAGCCACAGCTTTACTTCCAATTTTCTGGAGGTTAATTGGAGATAGGAGTCTCACAGCACTTTCTGCCCAGGCTGGCTTCAAACTGTGATCCTCAGATCTCAGCCTCCTGAGTAGCTAGAATTATAGGTGTGTGGCACCAGTGCCCAGCTATATTTTGTTTTTATTTAATACATTGATCTTCTGTTCATAAAAATCACATATGGGCTTCCATGTAAAAGCTATAGCATTTCTAGAACATTGGCAAACCTGAGCAAAGATTTAGTAATTTAAATTAATTATCTTAGTTTTCTGCTGAGCTCATTTTAAGATGGCTGTTTTTTACTCATTTTCAGGTAAAAAAGAAGGGACTCATGAAGCTTACTTGACTTCTATATGGCCTTGACTTTTTGAAGCTGGTCAGAAGCTTAGTTGTGGGGCTGGGAAGGTGGCTCAGTGATAGAGTGCTGCCTTGCATGCCTGAGGCCCTCAGTTCGATTCCTCAGTACCACATAAGCAGAAAAAGCCGGAAGTGGGGCTAAGGCTCAAGTGGTAGAGCACTAGTCTACACCTGAAGAGCTGAGGGACAGCGCCCAGGCCCAGAGTTCAGGCCCCATGACCAACAAAAAAAAAAAGCTTAGTTGTTTGAGTTTTACTGACTTTATTAATAAGGTTATAACATCAAAATTAAATAAGTTAATTGTCATTAATGCAAAGCCAGCTTAATTCATATTTGAAATCTATAGAAATGAATTGTTATTTCAGGGATGGTCAGGACTTAACCTCTGTGCTTCACAGCACTCTGAGGTACTGAGTGATATAAAAAGGTGCTCTGCTCTCTGCTCTGTTCTTCCACCTTTGGGGGCTACCGCGGGTACCTCAGTTCCCAGGTCCTGCCTGGCCTGACTTTGAAGGAATGAGGAGAAGAAGACACAGAGGGCTATTCACTGTGGGGCCTGCATTCCACGATTTTAATGACCCTTCTCTGTCACTTAGTGGAAGGAAGCTGAAGAAAAGGAGTTTCATTTGAGAGCAGAAAAGAAAGCTTCTTCTCTTTCGGACACATCTAGAAACTGGTTTTTAAAGCAGGAGCTGAGTGCTGCTTTAGAGCATGCTGAAAGGCCATTTTCTAAAGGTGAGTGAGTCTCCAAAAGTATCTCCCTCTGCATGCTCATACAGATGCCTCATTCAACTGCACATTCTGCACTTGTATTTTGGCCTTTTTACTCCAAGACGCTGTTAATCACTACTCGAGATCCTCAGTGGTATTCACTACTTTTTTGTGGAGGATCAGTTGAGGATGTGGCACTGTTACAAAAACAGCTCTGATCAAGAAAAAAGCATCAGCCACCCTCCATCGGTCCAACATCCTCTCAATCTTCCAGAATGTGATTTTTTCCCACAGGGTTTTTTTCTTGTTTAAAATTAGATGCTTTTCTGGGCACCAGTGGCTCACACCTGTAATCCTAGCTACTCAGGAGGCCAACCCAGGCAGAAAAGTCTGTAAGACTCTTTTCTCCAATAAAACTACTGAGAAGAAGCTGGAAGTGTCACTGTGGCTCACGTGATAGAGTGCTAGCCTTGAGCACAAAGATGCTCAGGGACAAAGCCCCGGCTCTGAGTTCAAGCCCCATGACCAGCAAAAAATAAAATAAATTAAATAGATGCTTTATATAGAATAATATTTATCAAAATGAACTCAAGGAAATGGACACAGAGATTTTTTTTTGTTATTTTTCTTTTCCTTTCTTTTTTGTCTCATATGTAAGTTTATCTGTTTTGGAGTGGGTAAAGCAGAGCACAGAAATGGAGGAACAAAGGGTAAACAAATGCAGCAGTGGTACTTGCTAGATACTATGCTGAAAATGAACCGTACTACTTGTGAGTGGGGATGGGACAAAAAAACTGGGGTGACATTGTCCAAAAAGAAATGTGCTCTTGGGGCTGGGAAGGTGGCTCAGTGGTAGAGCGTTTGCCTTGCATGCCTGAGGCCCTGGGTTCAATTCCTTAGCACCACATAAGCAAAAAGAAAAAAGCTGGAAGTGGTGCTGTGGCTCAAGTGGTAGAGTGCTACCCTTGAGCTGAAGAGCTGAGGGACAGCGCCCAGATCCAGAGTTCAGGCCCCACGACTGGACCCAAAAAAAAAAAAAAAGAAGAAGTGTGCTCTTTACCTGATTATATCTGTAGATCGATCACCTTTATAATAACAATAAAAGCTCAGGGACAGCACTCAAGCTCTGAGTTCAAGCCCTAAGACCAGTACTTAAAAAGGAAAAGAAAAGAAAGTTTTCTAAACAGTTGATCCCTAGAACAATAGTAAATTGAATTACCGTGTAGGCTCTTCTTATAGAATATAATCAAACATTAAGTTTGGTACAAAGCTTGCAGCAGTATTAACTGAAAAATCAAATTCTAAAATAGAGTACCAAGATGGATACATTTATTTTAGTTTATTTTTACTGCTTCCGTTTTTTATTATGTATATTAATTACACTCGTGTAATTAGTCCATATCCATACAATCTACAATGGTATTGTATTGCTGTGTGATTAGAAATTTATTCAAGCTGTGCCTAGTGGTACATACTTGCAATCCCAGCACTTGGGAAGCTGAAGCAAGAGGATCATGAGTTCAAGACCAGTTTGGGCTATATAGCAAGACTATCTACACCAAAAAAAAAAAAGAGCCTGGCACTGGTGGCTCACGCCTGTAATCCTGGCTACTCAGGAGGCTGAGCTCTGAGGATCGAGGTTTGAACCCAGCCCGGACAGGAAAGTCTGTGAGACTCTTATCTCCAGTTAAACACCAGATAACCGAAAGTGGGGCTGTGGCTCAAGTGGTGGAGCACTAGCCTTGAGCTGAAGAGCTGAGGGACAGCGCCCAGGCCCAGAGTTCAAGCCCCAGGACTGACAAAAAAAGAAAGAAAGAAGAAAAATAAATAATAAACTACCCATTAGTGGTCACTCCCAATTTCTCCTCCATTCTCCCTACCAGTCTACTTTGTGTTTGTAGATTTGACTATCTAGGCAATTTCATTTAGGTGGAGTCATTTAGGTATTTTGTGTCTAGCTTATTTTACCCAGCATAGTATTTTGAGGTTTCCAATGTTGTAACATGAATCAGCTCTATTCTTTCTTATTACTAAATAATATTTCATTGTAAGGATATTCTGTATAAATACATTCATGATTTAATGGACATTTATGTTGTTTCTCCTTTTTGTTTTTTAGGAATAGTGTAGGTGTACTACTTTGTCTTTCTCTTTCTTACTTTGTTCCTTTTCCTCCTTTCCTTCTTGTTGAATTTCAGTAGTAATTAGGGAAAAGGGGACAAAAATAAGAACCACAATGAGAAAAAAATTGAAAGACATAAGACCATAATGGTATACCAGTTCGCACCTATAAAGTTGACTATAATCAAAAAGATAATAACCAGTGTTGATCAGGACCAGAGAAATTGAAATTCTGCTGTGGGGAATTGTGACATGGTGCATTTACTTTGGAAAACAATTTGGCAGTTCCTCCAAAGGTTGTAGTGACCAAATGTCTCGACAGTCCCACAGGAGAGCTGAAAACATGGGTCCATATAAAAATTTACACATCAACATTTGTGGCATCATTGTTCCTGACAGCCCAGTAGAACAGCCCAGGTACTCACCAGTTGAGAGATAAGGGGGTTGTGGTGCAGGCCTGGCATCCCTGCACCATCGTGCATTCCAGGCTACTCTGGACTACATAGCCAGGCCTGTCTCCAAAAACAGTGATAGATTTATATAACAGACTCTTTCTCAGTCATAAAAAGAAATGAAGTACTGATCTATGCTACAAAATGAATGACACTTGAAAACAATGTCAAGTTAAAGGAGACAGACATCAAAGCTACCTCATCTAGGATTCTATTTATATGAAAGGCTCAGAAGTGGCAAGTCTATAGAGATAAAAGTAGATGGAGGGTTGTCTGGAAGTGGGGGAGGTGGTGACTGCTAATAGATATGGGGTTTCTTGGGGGGCATTGTTGGATATGTTCTAAAATTAGTGATGATAGCTGCACAAATTATAGACTTTAACAGACTGAATTTTGTGGTGTGTGCATCTCAGAGACTCAACTGGGTGCTGGTGGATCACGCCTTAATTCTAGCTACTCAGAAGGCTGAGATCTGTGGATCACTGTTCAAAGCCAGCCCAAGCAGAAAAGTCCCTAAGACTCTTACCTCCAATAAACTACTCAGAAAAAGCCAGAAGTGGCACTGTGGCTCAAGTAGTAGAGTGCTAGCCTTGAGCACCAAGAGCTCAGGCACAGTGCCCAGGCCCTGAGTTAAAGCCCCAGAACCACTGGGGGTGGGGTGGCGGGAGTCAACTTGAGGGAAAATAAAGGCAGTTACCAGATAGGGCCATTAATCTAGCTTTCACATGACTGGGGTCTCGAAAGGGGGCTAGAGGACCAGGGGTGGCACTTGAGATGGGAGAAGGTGGCGGCCTGCCACAGCAGTGCCCAGCTGCAGGATGGGGTTATTGAACCGCGATCCTCAGATCTCATCCTCCTGAGTAGCTAGAATTACAGGCATGAGCACCAGCACCTGGCTAAAGTCTGTATTTTTGTTGTTTTTGTTTTAACTGAAGGTGTTTGAAAAGATGATCAAAACTAGCTTAGCTCTTGATTTTTATCAACTATATTTTCCTTGTCTCCTGAATTTTGTCAGGAGTTTTTCACCAAGGACCATTTAGCATTAATAACATTCTCTCTCCCTCAACATCATCTTCACCTCACTTTCTAGCAGAAGAGTCCTGTTTGCGAAGGGAGCAGAAGGCCTCAGGCTCTTTGGCCAGGACCTCACAACTAACTGACATTTCTGGAATAGATCCCTCAACAGGACGTAAGTTGATAAATAAGGAAGATTTCATCTGTCACTTTGTATTTCACAATCTGTAAACAACAGTGGTTTAACTGGTTTCCCTAGCATGCCGATGCCATTTTCCCAGGGCCCTGGCAGTGGGAAATCCCAGCTGAAGGCAGCAGGGCTTGCTCAGACTTCCAGCCCCAGCAGAGTCAGTCTGCTGAGTTCCTAGCCCAGCGCTGCCACCCAGAACAAGCACTGGAGCTCTTGCAGAAGGCTGCCACTGGCTAAAGCAGTAACACAACCCACACAACTACTTCCACATCATCTTTGTGAAGCGAAAAATCTCTTCCTCTGGGCCAGGTGCCCTCCACCAACCACAAGGAAGACGTGCTGGCTTCTCTGTTCTGGTGCTCTGCTGACACGAATCGCTTCATGCTGGCCAGGCGACTTGTCATTGCTAGACTTGAAGCATGAGGGGACTTCAATGATGGCAGAGATGGGGTGGGAACATCTTACCAAATATAATCACAGCATGAGCCCCCAGGGAACTAGCAATTCTCACAGTAAAGTCTCTTATTTATTATAAAGAGGAGGGAAAGGACAAGACTTTCAACTGACAGTAAGCTGCCGAATAGACAAGGCAGAATTTCTTGAGTCTTGTGAATTATTTTTGGACATAACTTTTGGACAAAGTCTCCAGAAGGTGAGTTTTAAGCCAAAGGTTTTTATTTGTTTGGTTTTTGTTTGTTTTTTTTGTCCAGTCCTGGGGCTTAGACTCAGGGCCTGGGCACTGTCCTGAGCCCTTTGCGCTCAAGGCTAGTGCTCTTCCACTTGAGCCACAGCGCCGCTTCTGGCTGAGAAGACAAATTTTATAAGAAACATTACTGATAACAAGTCATGAGATTCCAGTATTATGTCAAATATTTTTGCTAAATTATATTTTTATATGTTTCTGTAAGTTCTGGTCCAGAAGAAGAATTAAACCAAAAGTCATTTGTGAGTCAGATAAGAACAATGGCTTCTCAGCTCTTCTCTATTCTGACATACCAGAACTTAAACTTAGAAATTTTTTTTTTTTGGTTGGTTGTGGGGCTTGAACTCTGGGCCTGGCACTGACCCTGAGGTCTTCAGCTCAAGCTTACTGCTCTATCGCTTGAGCCACAGCGCCATTTCCGGTTTTCTGGTAGTTAATTGGAGATAAGAGTCTCATGGACTTTCCTGCCCAGGCTGGCTTTGACCTTCGATCCTCAGATCTCAGCCTCCTGAGTAGTTAGGATTACAGGTGTGAGCCACCAGCACCTGGCTAACCTTAGAATTTTTTGAGACAAGATCTCACTATTTTTCCCAGGATTATTAAACAGCCTCCCTTTCTAGCCTCCAGAATAGCAGAACTACAGGCACACACCATTGTACACATTTGGGGGGGGGGGGGGTCTGGTCATGGGGCCTGAACTCTGGGCCTGGGCGCTGTCCCTCAGCTCTTCAGCTCAAGGCTAGCACTCTACCACTTGAGCCACAGCGCCACTTTGGCTTTTTTCTTATGTGGTGCTGAGGAATCGAACCCAGGGCCTCAAGCATGCAAGATGAGTGCTCTACCACTGAGCCACCTTCCCAGCCCCCCCATTGTACACTTTTAACTATATGGTTCTTAATAGTTCAGAATGAAGTGAAAGAATTGTTTATTTATTTGACAGCAAAATGGAAAATATACGCAAGTTACATTCCTTTGGAGGAAGAAAGCAGTTTTTCAGAAATTGTAATTAACTGCTTTATATATCAATTTTAGCGATGTGTGTGCATTTTATATACGTACACATACATATGTATATATACGTATACATACACACAAATCCATGTCATTTTATTTTTATGCTGGTCCTAGGGCTTGAATGTGGGGCCTGAGTGTTGTCCCTAAGCTTTTTGTCTCAAGGCTAGTGCTCTTCCACTTCTGGCTTTTTTTTGGAAATTAATTGGCGATAAGAGTTTCATGGACTTGCCTGACCAGTCTCACTTCCAACGGCAGTCCTCAGCTCTCAGCCTCCTAAGTAGCTAAGATTATAGCATGAGCCACCAGTGTGTGCCTAGATGTATATTTTTAAGTCTTTTTTTTGCCAGTCCTGGGGCTTGAACTCAGGGTCTGGGCACTGTCTCTGAGCTTCTTTTGCTCAAGGCTAGCACTCTGCCACTTGAGCCAAATACCACTTCCAGCTTTTTCTGTGTATGTGGTACTGAGGAATTGAACCTAGGACTTCATGCATGCTAGGCAAGCTCTCTACCACTAGGCATATTTCTAGCCTACATGTGTGTGTATAATATATATATACATTATATATATATATATTTTGTTTTTTGTTTTTTTTTTTTGTCGGTCATGGGACTTGAACTCTGGGCTTGGGCGCTGTCCCTGAGCTCTTCAGCTCAAGGCAAACACTACTGCTTAAGCTACAACCCACTTCCGGTTTTCTAGTGGTTTATTGAAGATAAGATTCTCACAGAGGGGCTGGGAAGGTGGCTCAGTGGTAGAGCACTTGCCTTGCATGCCTCAGACCCTGGGTTCGATTCCTCAGCACCACATAAGAAAAAAGCTGGAAGTGGCTCTGTGGCTCAAGTGGTAGAGTGCTAGCCTTGAGCTGAAGAGCTGAGGGACAGCGCCCAGGCCCAGAGTTCAGGCTCCACGACCGGACCCAAAAAAAAAAAAGTCTCACAGACTTTCCTGCCTGGGCTGCCTTTGAACCGTGATCCACAGATCTCAGCCTCCTGAATAGCTAGGATTACAGGCATGAGCCACCAGTGCCCAGCTAGCCTACATGTATATTTTTAAAGTATATTCTTCACCTCCTCAAATTCTTCCTCAGTCAGTGTGAAGCAGGCATTCCACTTGATAAATTATGTCATTGAACCTGGACTCTGGATTCCCCTGGAG
Source organism: Dipodomys spectabilis (assembly GCF_019054845.1). Taxonomy (NCBI): domain Eukaryota; kingdom Metazoa; phylum Chordata; class Mammalia; order Rodentia; family Heteromyidae; genus Dipodomys; species Dipodomys spectabilis. The sequence goes on along the minus strand of NW_024871460.1, from coordinate 3,654,302 downwards.
CTGTAATACAAGGCACACAGTACTTGTATGACTGGCAGAGTAGTTAGGGTCCGCATTTGCCACCTGTGCTACTTGGGCCTCCTTGTCTCATTACCATAAGCAGCAGAGTGGCAGAGCACTCACTGTTTTGAAGAACTCACATTCTTAGTCAAGCTCTGCTCCTGATTTCCAAATTCAGATGCTCAGCAACCCCATTCAATTCTAACAGTAAGCTAGCCCTAACAGTAAGTTCAACAGATATTTAGTGGGGAAAATGACTCCACACCAAGGAATCTGTGACTATTTTTGTTAGAGAAATTTGTTTTTTTACAATATTCATTTATTTCACCACTGATTTTTACAGCATATAACTAATTCAGCTACTAGTAACTTTGAATTTTGTTTCAAGTTCCTCTCCGTAGAAGCACAGCAGAATGGGACGGCAAGAAAGAAAATCTGCTCAAGAAAGTGCGAGACCTCCGCCAGAGACTCACCGCGCAGGCCCAGAACAGACACCTCAGCCAGAGTCTTTTGGCTACGTAGAAGGTGTCACCTTGTCACAGAGAAAGAGAAATACCTACTTACAATCAATGACACTTACTTTTAGATTATTTATTCAGAATTTTTTAATGACTACCCTTTTATATAGAAAAACATGCCCATGAAAATTATGTGTTCTGTTTAATTCTAATACTTTTGGGCTTGTAAATGGCCTCTTGAACTTTTCCCAATAAATGTTTTGGAGTCTTCTTAAAGCTGTGTCGTGATTGGTGAATCCCAGGTCCCCTGCCCAGAGCCGCCAGCAAGATCTCTCCTCTTTGCAGGTGACACGTGACCTGTCTGGCTCTGCTTCTCCAGCGATCATCAGCACCACCTACTCTGGCCCTCTGCCCCCCAGATCATCCCAGCAGGCTTCATGGTGTCATGAACCTGCTTCCGACTCCCAGACTCTGCCCATTAGTAAAGGATCGAAGAAGCCACTCACACACTTGAGGAAGCATTATGTGTGGTGTTGCTGGCTCAGTGCTTAACAGAGTCAGGATGTAAAACATGATAGTTCCTCTGTATTTGCGGCACAAAGGATAATCGCGTGGTGAACCAAATATTTTCAGTCAGCAAACTGCACTCTGTCCAAGGGGCAAAGTACTACAGCAAGTACTATGGTATGTGTTGTTACTAGGTTAAGCACTTGTTTTCTAGTTGTTTCCCCAGCCCTATTGGCCCTGTGTTTTGTGAGTTGGGCTGTGTGTTCCCAACAGAAGTTACAAGGTATAAGCCTCATGGGATGGATACCTTGGTGGACTAGAAACTTCTAGCTCACCTAAAAGCATTTGGACCCTAAAGCACTGATTCTGCCTGTCAGAATCAACTGTATATTGCCAATCTTTTACCCCTTTTAGCTACTTTTACTAACATTTATACCTTTTCCTTCTTTTTAATTTGCAACTACACAGAAGTACACGTACAATCTGTAGTTTCTTTAAAAGTTTTTGTTCTTGCAGCAAAAATGACTTGTGAATAGTCTCACCCACATGATCTTTCCATCACCTTTCCATCAAATTTCTCTGATCCTGTATTTCTCCCAATAAAAATCTCACAGACTTTCCTGCCAGGGCTGGCTTTGAACTGTGATCCTCAGATCTCAGCCTCCTGAGTAGCTAGGATTACAGGCATGAGCCACCAGTGCCCAGCAGTCCCTGAGCTTTTGTGCTCAGGCCTACTACTCTACCACTTTGAGCCACAGCTCCACTTCCAGTTTTTGGTCATTAATTGAAGATAAGAGTCTCATGGATTTTCCTGCCTGGCCTGACCTCGCATCCTCAGATCTCACCCTTCTTTCTGAGAAGCTGGGATTCCAGGCATGAGCCGCCAGGGGCCAGCCCAGTGATCATCTTGATGATGCCATCACTGCAGACTTCAGACGCTCCCCTGAATACCTTTGGTCACATGGGTTTGGTTGTCATTTTAAAGGATATCATATGACGTATATAAAATACATTTCCAGTTACCTCTTTTCTTCCTGACATTCTACCCCAGTCTCACTGTGACTTCTTTATAACATGAATTCTCTGCAATTAAAAAGGGCTGACTTAGCTGGGCACTAGTGGGCACCTCAGATCTGAGGATTGCAGTTCAAAGACCATCCCAGACTAGTGGGTAAACATGAACCAAGAGTCTGGGTGCCAGGATCCCGTCCGCGCGGATGGAGTGCCCTGCCATGCACACCATGTTGGAGGCCACTGGAAACAACACTCAGATAGACTAGGCTGGAGGCCAGTGTTCAGAGCTGGTGGCCAAGACCTGGACCTCCCTGTGGAACACTGTGTGTTGTGTTGGGAAGACTGCAGGAAATAATCCTCAGGCAGGGACTGTGAAGGTGGGAAGCCATGCCCTCTCCCCAGGGCATAGGGACCCTGAATGTCCCTCACACCCTTTGCTGGGGGACCGGAAAGTGCAGCAGAACAACACAGCAGATCCTGTAGACACCTCTTCCTGCAGGCTCTGCTGGCAGCTTTGGAGCAGGTCACAGCAGATGAGGCTGCTGTAGCAGCGCCAGGAGCGAAGGTGCTTGTGGCGTGGAGGCCCTGGTAGGTGACCAGGGCACTACTGAGTCTGGAAGTGGCTCAAGCTTGTGTGGTCAGTTCACAGATGTAGACGCAATGTTGCCTCAGTGCAACTGGCCAGAATTTCCCTGGTAAGATGGCAGTGTCCATAGCTTAGGAAGAAGAAGGATGTAGGGTGGACTGAGGAGAGCATACTCAGGAAGACTCCTCAGGAAGGCACTGAGTGAAGGGGCACCTGCAAACCGAGCCAGGCACTCACCCCAGGCAGCCAGCTGCAGCCAAGGGCAGCGGGGGAGTAGGAATTTTGGGGGTCTTTGGCCTATCTATATGTATCTATCTATCTATATCTATCTATCTATCATCATCTATCATCTATCATCTATCATCAATCATCTATCTATCTATCTATCTATCTATCTATCTATCTATCTATCTATCTATCTATCTATCTATCTATCTATCTATCTATCTATCTATCCATCCATCCCCTAAGAGTGCAGTGGACTGGCAGCCTACCAGATTGTTCACTTGGTGCCTGTGACAGGAAAAGCGCCAGGCTTGATGGCCAAAATCCTGACCTGCTTTGCCCGGGAGCCGGGCCCATTCCTAGGGGAGGCCTCGCCCCGCCAGGGGACCCATAGCGGCTCCTCGACGCCCCAGCCTCCGGGGGCTCTGACTGACACTCGAGCCTGTGGGTCTCAATCCAGGACCTGAACGCCATGCAGTCAACACTACCACCGCCCAGGGAGGGTTGTTAGCCCTTGGGAAGGTTTCTGGAAGGTTCCCCCTCACCAGGACGGACAGGGCCCCGGGTTTCCCAGGGGCCGAGCCGAGGTGGGGTGATGGCCGTTTGCTGCGATTAGCTCTCTGGGGATGAGCTGGAACTCGCCGGGCTCCGTCCCCCGGCACGCAGCACGCACGCCCCGCGGCCGAGCCCACCCCGCCCGGGACAGCCCCGGCTCACGGGGCGAAGCGCGGGGCCGAGGCTCAAGGCCCCGCCACGTGGGCGCGGCCCCGCCCCCGGCACACATCACCCGCGTCCGGCTCTACCCACGCACCGCTACCGCTGCCGCTGCTTTGACTCCCTTTGGTGTCCCAGCCTGAGGGCAGTAAAAAAAATCCGTTTTTGTCTCAGGGCTCTGAGGACAGGGAAGGAACAAAAGTATTGTGCCCCGTGTGAGGATCGAACTCACGACCTTCAGATTATGAGACTGACGCGCTACCTACTGCGCTAACGAGGCACCTACTCGCAGCTTCCGGCTGTACCCTAATGAGGCTACAGCGGCAGCAAACGCACTGCGCATGCTCGCAGATTCCAGCTCTCTTTTCCTATTGGCCGGGTTCCGGGCCTGGGTTCCGGGAGTTCCCGACGCCTGCGCCGGCTCTTCCCACCCGCGCTCCTCCGGAGGAACGGGCCGGCGGCGCTGTAAGAGCGCTTGCACACGCAGAGGGCACCTGCGGGGTGTGCTGCCGGCCCTGCGCGGCCTGCGTTCGCGGACCGGCCGGAGTGCGGGGTCCGACCTCGCGCTGGTTTGGGTTGCAGCCGCTGCACCACTCCCCAGAGCCCCCAGAGCCGCCTCTGCGCGGGGGCTGCGGCGACCGCCCGAAGCGTCCCGCCTCCTCTAGGCGCGTTTCCAGCCGCGTGCACCGCAGGGGAGGGGCGCGGGGGGCGCGGGCCGGGCGCGGCGGGGGCGAACCCGGGGTCCGGGGAGGCGGATGGCGGGGACCCCCGAGCTCACGCCCCCGGGGTCCCGGCAGGAACCCCCCCCCCCGCCACCCCCCGCGCGCTCTGGATCCGGACTCGGGGCGCCGCCCGGCAGGCGCCGTCCCGGCCGCTCGGTCCCCCGCGGAGAAGCTGACCCGCCCGGCCCGGACCCCGGCGTCCTCGGCTCCATCCCTGCCAAGTCGTGTGCAAATAGAAGGAAAAGAAACCCCGGAGCCCAGGTGCGGGCCACGCGACGGGCGGCGATCACTCTGCCAGAGGGGGTGAGGGGCCGGGCGCACGGAAGGAAGGGTCCCCGAGCCTTTCTGCCCAGACAGGCCTCGGAACCCTGCCCTCCCGTTCCCAGCCCCCGGAGTAGCCAGGGCGGCAGTGGAGTTTGGCCTGGCACGTGTTCGCTGGGCGTGGCCTGGACTGCAAGAATTGGCCCTGGAACTTGCGATTCCGAGTTAGGAAGTTCAAATCCAACCCAGCTTCAGCCTAGATCAGAGTCCCCCTGATCCCAGACCCGAGAGCTAAAGGAAAGGAAGTCGGACACAAAAGGACAAATATTGCATGCTCCTTCTTCTGAGACACATCCGGAATAAGTAAGAGAGGAAAGGTTACAAGGGCCAGGGGAGTGAGATTACTTAATGGGTAGAGTTTCCGTTTGACATGATGGAAAAGTTTTCAAAATAAAGAAGAGAGGGCTCAGTGGTAGAGCGCTTGCCTTGCATGCATGAGGCCCTGGGTCGATTCCGATTCCTCAGCACCACATAAATGGCGCTGTGGCTCAAGTGGTAGAGCACTAACTGAGCTGAAGAACTGAGGGACAGCGCCCAGGTCCAGAGTTCAGGCCCCACAACCGGACCAAAAAAAAAAAAGAGACAGTTTCACACACAAAAAAAAGTGGATGCCCTTAATAATCCTGAATTGTACACTGGAAAAACTGGTCAAAATGGCAAATTGTATGTTGCATATACTTATAACAATGTGCCAGGTGCTGCTGCCTGCAGAGGCTGAGATATGAGGATCTCTGTTCCAAGCCAGCCTGAGCAAGAAAATCGATGAGCTCTTATCTCCAATTAGCCACCAGAAAACCAGTACTGGTGCTGTGGCTGAAAGTGGTAGACCACTAGCCTTGAGTGAAAAAGCTCAAGGACAGCACCCAGACCCTGTCTGAGTTCAAAGCCCATGACCAACAAAAATAATAAAAATAAACAATGTAAGGCTGGGTTCCAGTGGCTTACACCTGTAATCCTAGCTACTCAGCCTGAGCAGAGACGCAACCCTAATTAACCAGCAAAAAGCTGGAAGTGGAAAAGTGGAGTAACACTTTTGAGCAAAAAAGCTACAAGACAGCCTCAGCTCTGAGTTCAAGCCCAGGTAACAGCAAAATTAATAGTAGTAGAAGTAGTAGTGATGTAATATATCCAGTCAGATCGCACACACCATCTAGCACATAGGAAGCAGGGTGACCAATAGTTCAAGAGGAGCTTGAGCTCCATAGCCAGATACTATATTAACAAACCCTCCCCCCAAAAACTAATGCCTCTGTACCTCACCTTCATAATAACAATAAAAAAAGACTAGCAAGCTGTATTAGAAACGTTATCATTATTTTGAATGCTGCATATTATTCAATGTTTTAAATTTCTCTTTATCTGTAATATCTCTTCACATTAAAAAAAAAAAAACTGGGCTGGGCACATTAGTTTATGCCTGTAATCCCAGCTATTTAGAAAGCAAAGATTGGGAGGTTTGAGACTAGCTCAGGCAAAGTGCTATCAAGATCCCCATCTCAACAAGCAAGCCAGATGGAGTGCAGGCCTATTATTGCAGAAGACCTGGGCTATGCTAGGTCTTGGGATTCTAGAATATCTAATGCTTCCCAGTTAGTAACCTATACTGTGCTGTGCATTCTTATGCTTTTCTGGTTTCCCAAAGTTTGCTGCTTCACCCCAGGGACAATCCTCCATTTACTGGAAGGCAGAGACCAAAGACTGGATCTTTGTCACTCAGCTGGAGAGAAGTGTCAAAGTAAGTTCTAGAATTGGTGTACCTGGGACTCCCAGCCCCATTTCTAGTCCTCTCTGCTTAACTCAAACTGGGAATAAGGTCTGGAGCTGGGTGTGAGGAAGCCTTGGGCAGGCAGGAGGGGACTCCAGGAAGCCCCTGTAGGCTGCGATCCCGCTTGGTGCTCTGGGACTCAGCCAAGGTCCCCAGGCCCAGCCAGGGCTTGGAATGTGGCAGGATTAGTGTCACATTGTATTGTTCTGGTTGTGACAAGGCAGGGCCAAGGATGCTGGCAAGAAGGGAGGCTGAGGGATGGACGGGTGTCAGGCCAAGCGGGAGGCTGCCAGCCTCCTCCTCAGTCCCGGGCAGCTGGGGCTTTGTGACCTGGCAGCGGACCTCGGAGCATGAGTCAGCCCAGCGCTGACAACAGGGACAGGGGGAGAGGGAGGTGGCCTTGTCCCTGGGGCCTGCCAGTGTCCCCTGAGAGGCTCCCTGTGGCCACGGGGACCCTGAACGCTAGGAGCAGCCTGGGAGCTGGCAGTCCATGGCAGGAAAGCTAAGCAGTCATGGGTCCCCAAGATCTGCCCTCTGCAGCAGCACCCCTCCACAGCCTGAGGCTCTAAGCAAGGTGGCAGCCAGGGGGAGCCCCCCCCATCTGCCACACACCCCAGTGCAGGGGCGTGGCTGTCTTCACTGCAGATCTGCCCCCAGCAGAGCCCCGCCGCACCCCTGTGCAGGGCCCACAGAGGAGTGCGGGGGCATCTGAGGACGCCCGTGACATTTCCCACGCCAGGCGGTGCGGTGGGCCTGTCACTGGTGGTCTTCTGAGCCCCCAGGGCTGGGCTGTGAGCCAAGACTTCCGCCTATTCCAGAAGCTGCAGGTCCTGCTGCTCTGCTAAGTGGTTCCCGCCCTTCCCCCCTTCACCCCCCCCCCAGGAGGGGCGCTCCAGCCCTCACCTGGCATGGGGCCCCTTCTACCAGGTGTGGCGAGCTGGCCTGCATTCAGAGGCAGCAGCTACGGCAGGGGTCACGGGGCCTCCTGTCCCCTCAGGCTGTGCTGGGGTACAGGCTCCCTTCACAAGCCCAGGGATGGGGTGCGGTGGGGGTGGGGCAGGCTGGCAGGGCTGGGCCGCGCAGAGCATTAGCCAAAGCACATGCACCTGCACTTCAAATGGAGCAGAGCAGAGAGCTCGGAAATTGCGCAACGGAGTTGCTTCACCTGATGGAAGGCTTAGCGGCTTCCAGGAATGTAGGCTGGTGGGGCCAAAGGCAGGGTGCGATTACAGAGTGGCTTTGGGGGAGGGGGCTCTGAGCCTCCATTAGGGATTGTCTGGGGTTCTAAACCCTGACATTTCAGCACACACACACACACACACACACATACACACAGCACTCAAAGCTTCTCGGCTCATCCAGTGCCAGGGACAGTGGCTGCTGCAGGCAGGCGCTGACCATCAGGTGTGGGTCGCATTGATGAGAATCAAGTTGAAGCTGGAAAGGGGGTGCTCTGGGGGAGCTGCTTACGCATTCCTGCCTCATTCTCCCCATCCTTCCTCAAGTGCTCTCCCTCCCCACCCCGGCAATGCATGAGGGAGCTTGCTGAAGCAGGCTGTGAGACTATGAAATAATAATGTACTTGTGCTGGTGGCTCACGCCTGTAATCCTAGCGACTCGGGAGGCTGAGATCTGAGGATCATGGTTAGAAGCCAGTCCAGGCAGCCATGAGAAGCCAGCCCATGAGAATCCTATCTCCAATTAACCACCAGAAAGTCAGAAGTGGAGCAGTGGCTTAAAGCATTGAAAAAAGTTCAGGCAGAAGTGGTGTTGTGGCTCCATTGGTAGAGCGCTGGCCTTGAGCTGAAGAGCACAGGGACAGCACCCAGGCCCAGATATAAAGAAATACGAAGCAAATATTCCAAGTACCAGGAGTATGAATACAGAAAAGGGCAGAGAGGCACCCTCGCCCAGCCAACAGGTGTTTTTGTTTTTACTAATCACATTCTCAGCCCCCAACAGGTGTATTGGTCTGAACAACCTGAGGAGGTGACCGTGCTTCAGGCCTGCTGGAGAGGAAATGCTGCGATTGCCTTACAACTAAGCTGTTTTTATTTTTGTCTTTTCTTTTTTTTTGGTACTGGGGATCGAACCCAGGACGTTGCACTTGCTAGGCAAGCGCTTTGCCACTGAGCTACATCCCAGCCCAACTAAGCTGTTTTTATTAGGCAGAGAGGGGGAAGTCGGGTGGAGCAGGGGGCTGGGGTAATTTGTCAGGAAAGAGAGCAGGATGGGAATAGGGGAAGAGGCTCTTTGTACAGAGATGGAACCTGATCTTTCTTGAGTCACAGGACAGTGTTTTGTTTTGTTTTCCAGCCTCTGTTACTAGCAGACAAGCCAACAAAGGGTCTGCGCCTCCAGTACAGGTTCTCTCTTTTACAGCCACAGGTCGAGTTTGGGGAGCAGGAAGAGGAGGGGCGATGATTCCTCTGGGTGGGCAGCAAGGGCCATTCTAAGATATGGCTGTCAGAAGGGAAAGGGGAGTGGTTTTCCTTTAAGTCAGTTTCCATCAGTTACTGAGTTAGTTACGCCTGTCTGTGTTTCTCAAAGCTCACAGGTAAAAATTTCCTGCATGTAAATTTTATCCATTAATTTTTTTTAAGCATCTGCAAGTTTACCAACTCAAAATCGGCCCTCGTGTGGTCTTGAATCGCGTGTCAGAATCCCAAGCAATGGGTCTGAAACACGCAAGTGGGAAGTTGAGAGAGAGCGAAGGATCTGGCAGGGGGGGCGCGCTGGGATTCTTCTGGGTGCTGAGGGTGGGGGAGGGGCACACTGGGGAGGCCTTGGGTGCGGCTCCCCTGCAACGCCAGTGTGGAAGGACTTGTGGAGTGTGGGCTACCTGGACAGACAGCCCGGGCCCGCCCGGTGCCCATCCACCTCCTCTCCAAGCCCCAGCAGCCGGGGAGCAACTCGTCCTGGGCTGCCTGCACTCCGCTGATTTTATGCAAAAACGATTGATTGGTGTTGACAGCAGCTATTTACCTGTCTAATTAATTATGCCAACTAATTTTCAACTTAATTGCACTTCTCCGGTCACTGGGTAAGAGGATCACGGTGCTTGTCGCTGCAGGTCTTGACAGGAGGTGACAGGGGAAGGTGGCTCCTGAGGTCACCCCACAGCCACATTCACCAGGTCAGGGGTCACAGCTACAGCCTCTACGTGCCCCACCCCCACCTAGGCTAAGGGTCCACGCAGGGGTCATTCTACCTGGGCGAGCTGAACTCCCACTTGGCAGCTCTTCATACTCGTTCTTCTAATGGACATTGATTTCATGCCCACTGTACGCCACCCCCTGGCTGGGACAAACACGGGGGCGGGGGCCGTGTCCCTCACTCCCACCCCAACTGCTTGCATTACACCAGCCAGAAGAGGATGTGGCTGCGGAAGGAGCGAGGGCTGTAGAAGCAAACCCAGTCCCGGCTCTGCCATTGGGAGCTTGAGGAATGTAGGTCACTCCTTGTGCCTCAGTTTCCTCTTCTACAAAAGCATTACAGGGGAGCACAAAGGATGCCCCAAGGCCCCACATCCCCCCTGTCCCAGATGCTCTCCTGTCATCTAGTTATCTTGTACATTATCCATAAATGCTGGTGTCTGATTGTTTTATCACAGGACCAGATAACTTACTTTTGCTTCTATTTTTTTGGTGCTGGTCCTTGGGCTTGAATTCAGGAGCTTGAGCACTGTCCCTGAGGTTTTGTGTTCAAGACTAAAGCTCTACCACTTGAACCACAGCTCTACTTCCAGTGGAGCTTGGTGCTTCATTGAAGCTAGGAATCTGATGGACTTTCCTGCCAGGGCTGGCTTCAAACCACAATCATCAGATCTCAGCTGGGTGCTGGTGGCTCACTCTTATCATCCTTCTTACTCAGGAAACTAACATATGAGGATCAAGGTTTGAAGCCAGCCGAGCAGACAAATCTGAGATACTCTCATCTCCAATTAAACAACAAAAAGCCAGAACTGGAGATGTGGCTCAAGTAATAAAGCACCATTCAAAAAAGCCAAACAAGCACACAAGGCTCTGAGTTCAAGCCCCAGTATCAGCATGATAAAAAGAGAAAAGAGAAGAAAAGCTTATTAGGGGGAAAGTGTGTTGGCCCAGGCCTGTAATCCCAGCTACTCCATAAACAGAGATCAGGCTGACGGTTCAAGCCCAGCCTGGGCAAAAAGTTAATGAGACCCCATTTCAGCAAATAAGCTAGGAATAATGGTGTATCCTACCATACAGCTGGATAGGAAGCTGTATGAGGAGGATCACTGTCTGAGGCAAAAAAAATGAGAAACCCTATCAGAAATATAAAGCAAAAAAAAAAAAAAAGGTGGGGGAATGGCTCAAGTGGTAGAACAAGCACAAGGTCCTGAGTTCAAACCCAAGTCATACTAACAAACCAAGTTTCTTGAAAAGCAAACACAATGCAAGGAATTTTCTTCCTTCCGCACCATGAGTAAGCTGTCAGCTCTATATGGCTCCCATGTTCTCTGCAAGCCAAGGCCCCCACAGCAAAATCAGAAACTCAATAGTGACATCTCTTATCTTGGTCCCAAGATGTCTTTGGTTTCCAGATGTCTTTGGTTTTCATTAGGACTCGCTGGTGCCCCGCTGTCAGGGTGATCCCCAGACTTGCCTAGACTGACTGCTGGCTTTGGGACTTTGAGCAGAGGCAGCTACTTGTGGAATGTCCCTCCGTTTGCTTTTCTCTGGTGCTTCCTCTCTGGGTCAGATTATGGACCCATGTGTCCTCTCAGGGAACTCAAGCTTGCAATTTGCCCAACGTTTGTATTCTATATAACTCGCCTGATAATTTTACAAATACTGTGTCATTTTTTTTTTTTTTTTGGTCCAGTCATGGGGCCTGAACTCTGGGCCTGGGAGCTGTCCCTCAGCTCTTCAGCTCAAGGCTAGCGCTCTACCACTTAAGCCACAGCGCCACTTCCGGCTTTTTTCTTTTTGCTTATGTGGTGCTGAGGAATCGAACCCAGGGCCTCATGCATGCAAGGCAAGTGCTCTACCACTGAGCTACCTTCCCAGCCCCTAAATACTGTGTCATTTATATTGCATATATTAGAATTTGTTTATTTATCTTTAGTGATATTGGAATTTGAACTTCAGATCTTGCACATTAGATATAGAATTTATTATTTATTAGCTTGGTGCCAGTGGCTCATACCTGTCATCCTAGCTACTCAGGAGGCTGAGATCTGAGGGTTGTGGTTGGAAGCCAGCTTAGGCAGACAAATGTCTGAGACTCTAATCTCCAGTTAACCAGCAGAAAACCAGAAGTGAAAGTATGGTTTAAATGGTAGAGTGTCAGCCTTTAAAAAAGAAAAAAAGAGGGCTGGGAAGATGGCTCAGTGGTAGAGTGCTTGCCTTGCATGCATGAGGCCCTGGGTTCGATTCCTCAGCACCACATAAGCAAAAAGAAAAAAGCCGGAAGTGGCACTGTGGCTCAAGTGGTAGAGCACTAGCCTTGAGCTGAAGAGCTGACGAACAGCGCCCAGGCCCAGAGTTCAGGCCCCACGACCGGACCCAAAAAAAAAAAAAGAAAAAAAGAGGGGCTGGGAAGGTGGCTCAGTGGTAGAACGCTTGCCTTGCATGCCTGAGGCCCTGGGTTCGATTCCTCAGTACCACATAAGCAAAAAGAAAAAAGCTGGAAGTGGTGCTGTGGCTCAAGTGGTAGAGTGCTAGCCTTGAGCTGAAGAGCTGAGGGACAGCGCCCAGGCCCAGAGTTCAGGCCCCACGACTGAACCCCCCCCCCAAAAAAAAAAAAAAAGGAAAAGTTAAGCAATAGCTCAAGGCACTGAATTCAAGCCCTACTGCTGGTGCGCACACACACACACACACACACACACACACACACACACACACACACAGTATTGGGATTTAAACTCATGACTTTGCACTTGCTAGACATAGAATTTATTTTTTGTTTCTATTATTGATCTACATTGAAAACCATGAGTCGAAATCCATGCATCTCATTCTTTTCGTGTGTGAATGTGTGTGTGTGTGTGTGCGTGCGCGTGTGCATGTGCAAATGCTGGACCTGGGGCTTACATCCTGGGCCTGGGTACTGTATCTGAGCTCTTTTTTTTTCTTTTTGCCAGCCCTGAAACTTGAACTCTGGGGTCTGGGCACTCTCCCTGATCTCCTTCTGCTCAAGGCTAGCACTTTACCACTCGAGCTATAATGCCACTTCTGACTTTTTCTGTGATTCATTGGAGATCAGAGTCTCATAGACTTTCCTGCCCAGGCTGGCTTCAAACCATGATCCTCAGATCTCAGCTTCCGAAGTAGCTAGGATTATAGGAGTGAGCCATTGGCACCAGACTTCCCAGAACTCTTTTTGCTCAAGGCTAGGGCTCTATCATTTGAGTCACAGCTCCATTTCAGGCTTTCTTGGTAATTAATTGGAGATAAGAGTCTTTCATTTCACAGACTTGTCTTCCAGACTGGCTTTGAACATTGATCCTAGCTAGGATTACAGGCATGAGCCACTGGTGCCTGGCCCATTCATCTTTAATGAGTCCACTTTTATTTTCCCCGTCTGTAATGCCAAGCCAAAATTGCTTCCAGTTGAGAACCGTTGCCTTGGTTAAATGGGATTCCCCCACCACCACCACCCCACCGTGGCTAATAGGGTCCAGTTTCCCATCCCTTGTCTCATGGCTGGATGGCTTCATGGACAGGTCAGATACACCTCATATGGAACCCCAGCTGCTCCATTACCCACAATGCTCACAGCTGAGGCTTCACAGTGCCAACTGTGAAGTTCAACAGCTGGCTAGACTTCCTGGCTCCCGAAGGCAATCCCAGGTGAGGCTGTTTATAACAGCCAGCGGCCCCAGGAAGAGTGATGACACTTCCCAGGGCAGGTTGCAGAGGGGAGGAGCATCTAAGCAGATGACAAGCACTGACCAGCGAGGTGACTTGGAGAACAGTCACTTCCCCTGTCTGGGATCATTTTTTCATCAGTCAGCTAAGGGCTTGCCATTTCTTCAAGAGTCTAGGCGAGGACTTCTCTTTAATCTCCCTGAAGTGCCCTGAGTGATTAGCATTCTGCTCACTGGGAGAGTTTGTTGATCAACTAGTAATGTCTTGTCCTGATGTGATGTCTGCCTGGAGAACATGGATGGGGGCTGATGAACCATATCCACACTCCTACCAGGTGTTGGCTGACTGTTTTCAAAGAGTCAGTTGAAATTCTTGGGGGTCAGGTGCAAGGCTCTGAGGGGAAACTTTCATTCAAAGATTTTTTAAAATTTATTTTTAGTTTTATTTATTTTTTGGGTCCAGTCGTGGGGCCTGAACTCTGGGCCTGGGCGCTGTCCCTCAGCTCTTCAGCTCAAGGCTAGCGCTCTACCACTTGAGCCACAGCGCCACTTCCGGCTTTTTTCTTTTTGCTTATGTAGTGTTGAGGAATCGAACCCAGGGCCTCAGGCATGCAAGGCAAGCACTCTACCACTGAGCCACCTTCCCAGCCCTTTAGTTTTGTTTTTATTTATTGCCAGTCCTGGGGCTTGAACTCTGGGCCTAGGCACTGTCCCTGAGCTTCATTTTGTTGAAGGCTGGCATTCTATCAGTTGAGCCACAGTGCCACTTCCAGCTTATTCTGTGTATGTGGTACTAAAGAATCGAACCCAGGGCTTCATGCATGCTAGGCAAGCACTCTACCACTAAGCCACCTTCCCGGCCCTATGTATTTATTTTTGAGACAAGGTCTCATTGCACTGTAACCCAGGCTGGCCTGGAACGCATAACCCTCCTTCCTTGGCCTCCCAAGTACTGAGATTACAGGTATGTGTCACATATCGGCTCAGTATTATTACATTACTATATACATTTTATTTTTATTTTTGCCAGTCCTGGGACTTGAACTCAGGGCCTGGGTGCTGTCCCTGAGCCTCTTTGTGCTCAAGGCTAGCACTCTACCACTTGAGCCTCAGCAGCATTTCTAGTTTTGTTTTGTTTTTTCTGAGTAGTTTATTGGAGACCAGATCGACCCCCATCAAATGGTGGTTGCTGAAGAACAAAGCCCCGGATGTGCCCACCGATGTCCATGGGGCCCAGACGGCCACAACCTAGGCATGTGTAAGTGTGCCCTGCGCTGACAGCCTTCCCTTCCTGTGTGACTCCCCACACCCTTCTCAGCACTTCCGAGAATCACCCTCCAAGACACCTGTGCTCAGAGCGGAGCACTCAGCCAGTCCAGATGTTCCTGGCCATGGTCAAGCCACCTTCTGTCTGAAACAGGGACATGGTTCCTCTCTTTGGAGCTTAGATAGTTGACTCACAGTAAGGCCTCCTCCTCCACTAGGCCCAAGACAAGTCCCATGCATTCCTAGGCAGGGAAGCATCGTCTGACTCCTTTTATATTTGAGGCAGTACCAGGGTTTGAACTCAGGGTCTCATACTTGCAAAGCAGGTGCTCCACCATTTCTGCCATGATTCCAGCCCTTTTTACTGTTATTTTTCAAATAAGATCTCTTGTTTATCCCCCTGGTAGGCCTAGACTTCAGCCCTCCTATTCACACTCCCCCTGTGGCTGGGGTGACAGATGTTGACCATCATACCCAGTTATTGGTTGGGATAAGGGTCTCACAATCTTTTTTTTTTTTGTCCTGTCCTGGGACTTGAACTCAGAGCCTGGGCACTGTCCCTGACCTTCTTTTTGCTCAAGGCTAGCATGCTACCACTTGAGTCACAGCATCCTTTCTGGCTTTTTCTGTTTGTGTGGTATGGAGGAATCGAGCCGAGAGCTTCATGCATGCTAGGCAAACACCCTACCACTAAGCCACATTCCCAGCTGTCTCACAATCTCAAATCTCAAACCTCCAAACCCTCTGCCTCCCAAGTAGCTGGGTTACAGGAGTGAGCCACACTATAGCAGCTGACCTCTTAACTCTTTGTCCAGACTATACTCTTAAGCAGCTCTGTTCAAAGGATGACCCTACAAGTGGGAACTCTTTGCAAGCTGTGTCAATCGAACATTCACAAACACGGGACAGAGAGGGGACGGGACAGGGAGGGGTGTGGACCTGGGGCACGTTATACAGGAAGGAGGTGAACAGTTCTTCCAGGCCTGCTCGCTGCCTGCCTCCTCCCACCGTTCATTGTACCACAGTGTCCTTCCTCCCTATCACCCCCCTCCTCCTTGGGAAAAGTCTTGTCTCTAAATCCACCGACGTTTGAGCTACATTGTACAGAAGGGGATGAGACCCACAGATAGTCTTCCCAGGGCCTGTGCAAGTCCTGGGCTGGCGCGCTGGGGGAGGCTCCCTACTGTAACAAAGGCCTGTGGAGCTCTCGGCCTGTGGATTGTGCAACCCAGCAAGTAAGGAAAGCCAGCTGGGGCTGCGGCTGGGCTGGAGGAGAGGAAATATCCCATGGCTGACTGTGCCAAGGTGGTGACGGAGCCAGCCCTCATGCCTGCAGGCAGGGCGGCGGCGCTCTGAGATAAGCCAGCCCCTCAGCTGCAGGTGAGAATCGTTCAAGAGAGTGGCAAATCTTCTCTCCAGCTGGAAGGAGCCGGGCCAGTCCAGGGGACCAGGGGACTGGGAGCCCCACTTCTCTGTGGGCTCCCCACATCCAGGATAAGACCCCCAAGTGCTGACGTCTCCTGTCACTCCCAGAGAACAGGGCAGCATGAGCCGATCAAGGCATGTGGGCAAGATCCGGAAGCGTCTAGAAGATGTCAAGAACCAGTGGGTCCGGCCATCCAGGGCTGACTTTAGCGACAATGAGAGTGCTCGGCTGGCCACAGACGCGCTCCTGGACGGGGGTCCCGAGGCCTACGGGCGGGCACTCAGCCAGGAAGGGGAAATAGACTTCCTGTCCTCCGTGGAGGCCCAGTACATCCAAGCCCAGGCCAAAGAGCCCCCCAGGGCCCCAGATCCTACAGGAGGAGCTGAGGCAGGCCCCAGGGGCCTGGACACCTGCTCCCTGCAGTCCGGTACCTACTTCCCTGCGGCCTCCGAGGGCAGCCAGCCAGCCCTGCTGCACAGCTGGGCCTCAGCCCAGAAACCCTACAAGAAGGAAAAGTCCAGCGCCACTGTGTACTTCCAGACAGACAAACACAACAACATCAGAGACCTGATCCGCCGCTGCATCGCTCGGAGCAGCCAGGTAGGGGTGACGGAGCCCAGGCCCCCTGAGTCGGGGCTGGGGTGGAACCACAGAGCAGGGGAGATGGGATTTAGGAAGGAGTCTGGGGCTCTGCCCTCTGTCGTGCCCTGCATCCCTGATCTCCTGGTCCTCCTGGGGTCTAGGCCATCTCCTTCCAATCCTGCCTGGCCTTTCTCTTCTATCTAAATCCAGCAAAGCCCTTTTTCCTATGCTACAAGTCTCAACCTGGCCCCTTCCCAGCTTACAGCCCTCTGTGCCTCCCACTTGCCATGTGGGAAAAGCAAAACCCTTCACCTACTCCCAGCTCCCAGCTCCCCTCCTTCCTACCATGCGTCTGCAGATCATCCACCTGCCTCAGATCTTCACATGTTCTGTTCCTTTCATCTGGCTAATGCTATTCCTCCCAGCCCAAGTGCCCACCTCCGAGGGCCACTCCAATGGAGATGCCTTCTTGTCCTCTCACCTCTGTTTAAGGTAATCTGTCAAAAAAGTGACACTAAGGCACTGAAATCAGGCTAGGAGCCAGGCAGAAAGTAGACTCAGCACCCCAAAAGGAATCCCTTTCCCTGTTTGTTGTTTGTGCTGGTACTGAGGCTTGAACTCAGGGCCTTAAAATCTTGCGTGGCTCTTTTATTAAGGCTGGCTGGTGCTCTACCACTTGAGCCATACCTCTAGTTCCCTTTATTGTTCAGCTCTGGAAGTGAACCCAGAACCTCCTTTTCCCCTTTATCACTGGGGCCACACTCCTAGCCCAGGATCCGCATCTTTTATTACTTTGTTTGTACGTTTATTACAGGGCCTTAGCTTTTTGTTGGTGGTAGTGGTTGTGGTTGTGGGGCTTGAACTCTGGGACTGGGTGTGTCCCTAAGCTCCTTTTGTTCCAGGCTAGTACACTATCATTTGAGCTACAGTGCCACTTCAGACTTTTTCTGTGATTAATTGGAGATAAGAGTCGCACAAACTTTCCTGCTCAGGCTTAGAACCACAATCCTCAGATCTCAGTAACTAGATCTTAGATCCGAGTAACTAGGATTATAGACATGAGCCACCAGTACCTGGCCTCCCTGAGCCTTTTTTTGCTCAAGGCTAGCACTCTACCACATTAAGCCAAGGCTCCATTTCTGGTTTTTAAGAGGTTAATTGGAGATAATTACATGGGTTTTCCTGCCCGGGTTGGCTTTGAACCATGATCCTCAGATCTCAGCCTCCTGAGTAGTTAAGATTACAGACATGAGCCACCAGCACCTGGCCACTTAGCTGTTTTTCTCAAGGCTAGTGCTCTACCACTTGAGCCATACCCCTACTTCTAGCCTTTTGGTGGTTAATTAGAGATAAGAGTCTCTTGGATTTGTCTGCCCAGTCTCAAATCTCAGCCTCTTGAGTGCTAGGATCACAGATGTGAGTCAGTGGCTCCTGGCAGGATTGACAATTCAATAAGGGACTTTGGAAGGTCAACAGTCCTCTGGGACCAGTGTCTGGCTAATAGACACTGTGGCAGCCCTGCCAGGCATCCTCCCAGGGTCTCTATGTACCGGGTCTTGGCTGGCCACCAGGCCCGCTGGGGATCAGATGGAAGTCTCCCTCTCTCTGTGTGCAGGTGACTGCTCAGCTCAGGGCTGAGGATGGCCAGGAGTAGCAGGGGAGGGGCGATGGGCTCCAAGGATGGACATTGGCCCTCTCTGTACAGATGGACAGACTTGCCATCTATCTATAAAGTTTAATACTTGTCTTCTTTGGTGTCGTTGAGACCATTTAGTTTGTTATACTCAAAAGCCCTACGGGGACAGGCAGTTATTTAAGCTCATTTGGTACTAGGGCCCAGTCTTTCCTTATCCCAGAGTCGATACTTAAGGTTCTGGAAAGAGCCACGGGGTGGTCAGGAGGCTGTATGTGGAGGGAAAGGGAGGGAGCGGAGTGCTGGGAAATGAAGTGGAAGCTGGGGCTGGGTGAAGTGCTTGTACAGCTGGGCAGCACAGAGCAGTGCTTCATGTCTCCTGCCAGGCGGCCCCAGTGTTTGATAGATGGTCCAGGCAGGCAGTCTGGAGCCTAGGCTGCTTGGAGCTGTCAGGGCCACCCTGGGTAAGACCCCGATTTCCCAAGGCCCAGCTGTCCCCAGGCTGGACTGAGGTCCCTTCCGTTTCCCCAGGCCTGACCTCCCCTTGTGATACCCTGAGCTCTCTAAGGGGTGGAGTGGACCCCCCTGGGCCTGGGGGAGGGGGACACCCCATCCCAAAGCCATCTCAGAGCCTAGGAAGCCCAAGCTCCTGGTGGAGTCAGTCCCCTTTCCTTACTTCCCACTTTCAAGGTTCCTTGGGCTGGGAAGGTGGCTCAGTGGTAGAGTGCTGGCCTAGCACGCATGGAGCCCTGGGTTCCATTCCTCACTACCACCTAAACAGAATAAGCCTGGTGCTGTGGCTCAAGTTGTAGAGTGCTTACCTCGAGCAAAAGAAGCTCAGGGACAGTGTCCAGGCTCTGAGTTCAAGCCCCAGTACTGGCAAAAAAAAGAAAGAAAGAAGGAAGGAAAGAAAGAAAGAAAGAAAGAAGAAAGAAAAGGTTCCCCTCCTCCTCCTCCTCCATATTCCAGGGCCCACTCGGGCTTTCAAAGCAACACAGCACATTACAACACTTCCAACCTGAACCTTTCACCTAAAAGGAAGTTTTTCCACCTCTTCCTGGCAAGTAGAAGGAAGACCTGGCACCGCTGGGTCTGGGCTGAGGTCACCTTTTCGGGTGATTCCCCTCTTCCTGGGCCCTAGAAGAATTCACCTGCAGGCTGAGTTTGTGTGATGTCCCTGTGACAGGCACGCACACGTGCACAGGAGTGGATGCCTGTTTCCATGGCAACAGCAGCCACAGGTTGCCCTTCCAAGCAGATGGACAGAGGAGGAGAAAGGTGGAAGGAGATCAGGCCTGACGTCTCCCCTTGAGAGAAGAAGGGAGGCAGCGGAAGCAGCTCTCTGTGCCTGGGAAGGGTGGTGACTAAGGCAGGCTTCTCAGAGCAGGTGGCCTCTGCGTCCAGTCAAGGCTGAGTAAGAGTTTGCCCCGCAGGGAAGGAAGGGAAAGGATTCCAGGCAGAGAGAAGCTCAGGGGGTGGGAAGGAGGTGGAAGAGGTATCTGTGTCTCAGAAGAGGGGGAAATTCTGTTACCACCCAACAGGACCAGAGCTGGGGGAGAGATGTGGACAGGGATGGGGGCTCTGGCACAGGTGCAGCTGTGCTATGTCTGTGTGTGTGTGTGTGTGTGTGTGTGTGTGTGTGTGTGTGTGTGAATCATGGGGCTTGAACTCTGGGCCTGGGCACTGTCCCTGAGCTCTTCAGCTCAAGGCGAGCGCTCTACCACTTGAGCCACAGCGTCACTTCTGTTTTTCTGGGGTTAATTGGAGATAACAGTCTCATGGATATTCCTGCCCAGGCTGGCTTTGAACCTCAGTCCTCAGATCTCAGCCTCTTGAGTGGCTAGGATTACAGGCGTGGGCACCAGCGCTCAGCTGTGCTGTCTTTTTTTTTAATTTTTATTTTATTGTAAAGATGTTGTACAGAGGGGTTACAGTTACATGAATGAGTAAGGAAACGAATATATTTCTTGTTGAGCGTTGTTACCGCTTCTCTTGTTGTTTTCCTACTATCCCTTCCCTCTCTCTCCTCACTCACTCCCCCTCTCCCTCCCCCATACTGAATCTTATACATGGGGTCAGACAGAAGAGCAGCAGGTGTTAAGTTGTGTTGCTAAACCTGCTGGCAGTTCTGTGAGGCTCTGACATTGTTTCTTTGGTTTTGTTTTTGTATGTGTGCCAGTACTGGGGCTTGAACTCAGGGCCTATCCATTAGATTTTTTGTTCAAAGCTGGCACTCTACCACGTAAGCCATGGCTTCACTCCTAGCTTTTTGGTGGTTAATTGGAGATAAGAGTCTCCTGGAAGCCGGGTGCTGGTGGCTCACACCTGTAATCCTAGCTACTCAGGAGGCTGAGATCTGAGGATCGCGGTTCAAAGCCAGCCCGGGCAGGAGAGACCGTGAGACTCCTATTTCCAATAAACCACCAGAAAACTGGAAGTGGCGCTGTAGCTCAAGTGGTAGAGCGCTCGCCTTGAGCTGAAGAGCTGAGGGACAGCACCCAGGCCCAGAGTTCAAGCCCCATGACCGACAAAAAAAAAAAAAAAAAGAGTATCCTGGATTTTCCTGCCAAGGCTAGCTTCCAATGGCGATCCTCAGATCTCAGCCTCCTGAGCAGGTAGGATTATATTTCTGAGCCACCAGCGCTTAGCTAAGGCTTTGCCCTTTAGAACCCGCTGTCCACAGGAGGCCAGATTGCCTTTACCCAGCCAGCCCCTGGCAGCAGATTAAGGCTGGAGACAGAAGACAAATTGGCCTCCTTTAAGGCAGGTGTCACAGAGATCAGCAGGAATGTAGAACAAGCTGGGTGGTTCATGCCTGTCATCTTAGCTACTCAGGAGGCTGAGATCTGAGGATCGTGGTTTGAAGCCAGCCCAGTCAGGAAAGTTCATGAGACTCTTATCTCCAATTAACCACCAGAAAACCAGAAGTAGAGGTGTGGCCTAAAGTGGAAGAGCACTGGCATTGAGCAAAAGAGTTCAAGGACAGTGCCCAAGCCCTAAGTTCAAGCCCCCAAACAGAACAGAAAGAAAAAGAAAAAAAGAAGGGAATGTGGCTCAGTGGTAGAGCACTTGCCTAGCATGCATGAAGCCCTGGGTTCGATTCCTCAGTACCACATAAGCAGAAAAAGCCGGAAGTGGTGCTGCGGCTCAAGTGGTAGAGTGCTAGCCTTGAGCAAATGAAGCTCAAGGACACTGCCCAGGTCCCAAGTTCAAGCCCCAGGACTGGCAAAAAAAAAAAAGAAAGAAAGTAAAACAAGAGGGCTGATGTCCCTACTTGATGATAGAGCATCTGCTTAGCTTGTGTGAGACTGTGGGTTCCTAGCAACACACACACACACACACACACACACGCACGCACACGCACACGCACACACACATACACACACACACACACACACACACAAGACAGGACCACTCCGCTTGCTACACTTTGTTTTGAAAATACAGGTCTTTTCACTAGCCCTGTTATTTTTTTGTTACCATGTAACGGGTTGACTACTGATACTCTGAAGTGGCAAAGCTTTCCATTTTTTCACTTTTAGTTCCTCAGATGGCAGCTAGCAATAGTTATAATTCACATTAACAGGAAGTGGTGCTGTGGCTCAAGTGGTAGAGTGCTCACCTTGAGCTGAAGAGCACAGGGACAGCACCCAGGCCCAGAGTTCAAGCCCCACGACTGACCAAAAAACAAAATAATTCACATTAACAGAAGCTTTTTGAGACTGTCCATGATTTTTGAAGTGTTTTTTTAGCATAAGTTAACGTACAGGGCAAGGTGTCATCATGACATTTCCATACATCCATATCCCGATCCAAGTTACCCCTCCAACTCTCCCTCCCCTCCTCCTCCTTCTAGAGCAATCTCATCGCTGTTTCCACACACGTGTATAAAGTACTCTGATCACAGTATTCCTCTCTGTTGGTCCTCCCCCACCCCTCTCGTACCTGTTCCCCAACACAACCTGTTTTACTTTCCTCTCCTTCTTCTTTTTCATTGCGCAGAGGGGGTTGCCACCGCAGCTCACACATGCATTTATTATAGCTCAGTCAGATTAAGGTGATCTATGAGATTGTCAGTAGTTTTTGTTTTAGTTGGTTGTAGAGCTTGAATCAGGGCTTGGGCGCTGTCCCAGAGCTCTTTCTCCCTGCCTCCCCCACCAAGGTTAGGGCTCTACCACTTTAGGACACAGTGCCACTTCTGGTTTTTGAGTGGTGAATTGGAAATAAGAGTCTCATGGGGACTTTTCTGTCTGGGCTGGCTTCGAACCATGATGTAATCCTAGGGTTACAGATGTGAGCCATCAGCGCCCAGCTTTGCCAATAGTTTTTTTTCAGTGTGTGTGTGTGTGTGTGTGTGTGTGTGTGTGTGTGTGTGTGTGAAGAGTGTTAGGTATTTGGGGGCCCTCCCTGGATGGCGCTGGTATCTGACTGATCCTCACCTGAACCAAGCGCCCACCCTACCCCATCCCTCTTGCTCAGACCCATGGAGAACAGGCACACACATTCACTCTCCTCATGACCTGAGGTAAAACAACATTCTAGCATTGTGTTATTCTAACCTTACCGACATGTTCTAGTCAACAGTGCACATAACCATGAGTCATAGCTTAACCTCAGATAAAGACAAATGATCACCTTTGCTTTCCCACAATGCTCTTATCTACCTTCTTAAGCTTTCAGTTAGGCTGACCATCCTGATAGCTCATGTTCCGTTACTGGGCTGGTCTCAGGTAGAGAAAACCCTTTGCTGAGGCTGGGAATATGGCTTCCTGGTAGAGTGCTTGCCTAGCATGCACGAAGCCCTGGGTTAGATTCCTCAGTTCTGCATAAACAGAAAAAGGCAGAAGTGGTGCGGTGGCTCAAGTGATAGATGCTAGCCCTGGGCACGGAAAGACTCAGGGATAGAGTCTAGGCCCTGAATTCAAACCCCAGGACCTGCAAGAAAGAAAAGAAAAGAAAGAAAGAAAGAAGAAAGAGAGGGAGGGAAGGAAAGAAAGAAAAAAAGAAAGAGGAAGGGAAGGGAAGGGAGGGAGAAGGGGAAGGGGAAGGGGAAAGGGGAAGGGAGGGAGGGAGAGAGGGAGGGAAGGAAAGGGAAGAAGGAAAGAGAGAGAGAGAGAGAGAGAGAGAGAGAGAGAGAAGCCTTTGCTGGGTATCCAGTGTTTCCTTGGGAAGTCTGTTCCCTCCGCTAGTTTCTTCTATAACAGATCACACAGTGACTGCTGAGTAAGCAGGACTTCTCCAACCCACTGGGCTGGTTCATATCTGGCTTAGGAACACCTGAACACAGGGAGGGAGGCATAGCTCAGTCAGTAAAGTGCCAGCCCATGAGTGAAAGCGTAAGGTAGCAAGTTCAAATCCTAGTCGGGGACCTTAAAGAAGAAAAAAACACTTGAAAATGAGTGACCATGGCAGGCCTAGCTCCTCAGAGCTAAGAATCCATGACTATTTTTCTTTCCTCTCTGCTTGTTCTGTCCCCCTCTCTGCTCTTCCTTTAGCCTTTCTCCACTGCCCCCTGCCCTCCAACAGTGAGCCTACAGACAAAGCAGATGTACAGGGGCTGGATGGGTGGCATCAGAACCAGAGCCAAAGACCCCCTACTCCAGTTCTTCCTGTCCCTTCCTGGAGCTCTCTCCATCATCCCCTCCGCTGCCCGACCTCCCCTCCAGCTCTGACTTAAGAAGTTTGGCTAAAGGCAGTCAGCGTATAGCTCTGACTTCTTTGGTAACGGAGCCTTCTGCTCTGGCCCAGGTTCTGGCCATCCTGATGGATGTGTTCACGGATGTGGAGATCTTCTGTGACATTCTAGAGGCTTCCAACAAGCGCGGGGTATTCGTCTGTGTGCTCCTGGATCAGGCAGGTGTGCAGCTCTTCCAGGAGATGTGTGACAAAGTGCAGATCTCTGACAGACACCTCAAGGTAGGGGAGTAATGACAGTCCGAAGGGGACTTGGTATCAGTCAGGGTAAGAGAGGTGATGCTGTGGTAACGAATGCCCCCGTCTCAATGGTTCTGTACAACAATGGATTCTTTTCTGCTCAATGTCCTGTGTAGATTACAGAGCTGTCTTCCACCCAGCAGCACCGTAAGGAACACACAGCCTCCAAGACAGCAGTGACAGGGCGAGAGGGGGCTGTCAGACTCCAGTGTGCCCATCTGCCACTGGCCTGCGGGGACGTGTACGGGCACGGGGGTTATCTAATGAGCAGCAGTCTGCCACAGACTCCTTTCCTCCTCTCAGCAGCCATGTGCCTCACTGGGCAGGCTGCCTGCTGGATCCTTAGGACACGTATTTCCAACTCTGGTCCCAGGGAAGTTGATGTTGTCAGAACTAACAGAACTCCCTATTTCCTACTCCTGGAAGAGAGATAAGATTTTAATTAGACACACAGAGTTGATTGAGGGTAGCTAATTCAAAGTTCTCTGTGTGTGTGTGTGTGTGTGTGTGTGTATGTGTGTGAGAGAGAGAGAGAGAGAGAGGATTGAGGGTAGCTAATTCAAGGTTCTGTGTGTGTTTGTATGTGTGTGTGTGTGTGTGTGTGAGAGAGAGAGAGAGAGAGAGAGAGAGAGAGAGAGAGAGAATGTGTGCTACTCCTGGTCCTGGGCTTGAACTCAGGTCCTATGTGTTTGTCCCTCAGCTTCTTTTGCTCAAGTCTAGCACGCTACCAGCTAACCCACAGCTTCACTTCTGGCTTTTTTTAAGGTGTGTGTGTGTGTGTGTGTGTGTGTGTGTGTGTTTAATTGCAGAGAAGAATCATGGATTTTCCTGCCCATGCTGGCTTCGATCTACCATCCACAGGGCTCAACCTCCTGAGTAGCTAGGATTGCAGGTGTGAGCACCGCACCTGCTGTGCTAATTCAAGATCTTGTGTAGACTCAGCCAATCAGCTGATGGTCCCTGTAGGTCCATTTCTGGTAGCCCCTCCCACCCAAGGATGAAGGCTCCTCTGTCCCTCGCTCCCTGTGCTGACCTAGGCCTCCCTCCCAGTGCCACAGGCCTCAGCCCTGCTGGCTGTCTGCGTCTGCCTGACATGCACTGGGCCTCATCTTCTTGGCAGGAGACCATGGAAACAGATCAAGAACTCCAGCCACCCCTGACATCTGCTCACCACAGGGCGCTGGACCCCACAGTATTCTTCCTCCCTTAGCTTCAAGCCTGAGACAGATCCCCACCCTTCACCTGCCTTGCGCTTCATTGGCCTTCAGTGGGGTCTGTTGAAGACTGGGAAGGGAGCACTGCTAGGGCGATGAGGGAGGAATAGAACCAGGATTTGGGTCACGGTCACACCTTCCCATAGGACAACCCAGTGCCCTAGGGATGTTGACAGAACTGTCCCCTCTGGCTACCCTGGGCCATTCCTCTGACCAGCTGGGTGACAGTCTTTCATAAAGCCTGGGCAGGGTGGGGCTTGTCCTTAAGTGACAGGCTTCTTGTGGTCCATGCATGTGTGGCTAGGGGCTTCATGGGCATGTGTGTGTGTGTGTGTGTGTGTGTGTGTGTGTGTGTTATTTGAGTTTGGCCTCTTTTCCTTTTTCTTCACTGCCAGCCAATGGCAGGACAATGAGAAAATTTAGAAAATTAAGTCAGAGAGAAATATAAATAGCCTACGATCGCACGAGGCAGAGATCACAAGTTCACATCTTGATTAATATCTTTGTGGACTTTTTCCAAAGACAAATCATCTTAGATCAGGCAACTAGATCAGGATGTCATACCACAGGTGGCTTATAAAAAGTGGAATTTTAGCCAGGCACCAGTGGCTCACGCCTGTAATCCAAGCTACTCAGGAAGCTGAGATCTGAAGATCGCACTTCAAAGCCAGCCTGGGCAGGAAAGTCACTGAAACCCTTATCTCTAATTAATCACCACAGAAAACTGGAAGTGGTGCTGCAGCTCAAAGTGGTAGAGCACTAGCCTTGAGCAAAAAAGCTCAGGGACAGTACCCAGGCCCCGAGTTCAAGTCCCTCGACCAAAAAAAAAAACAAAAAACCAACATTACAGAATTCGTTTTTCCCAGGTATGGGAGATCCGCAGGGAACTTGTTCTTAAGTGGCTGTGTTCTGACTACATCCTCACAGGCTGGTGCCAGAGAGCTGCAGAGACCTCTCAGCTCTCAGTTCTCCAGGACCCATTCATCACACAGGGCCACTAATCTTCCTTAGGGCTTCCCCTCAGGACCTAGTCATCTCCCTAAAGCTCTGCCCTTCAATGCAATCATATTGAGAGGAATGCATATTCAGTCTCTAGCCAAAATGTGCACAAGTGAAGCCTTGCTTAGTAAATGACCCCCTTGACTTTGCTTCCAACAGAACATTTCTATCCGGAGTGTGGAAGGGGAGGTGTACTGTGCCAAATCAGGCAGGAAATTCTCAGGCCAAATTCAGGAGAAGTTCATCATTTCAGACTGGAGATACGTTCTGTCTGGATCATACAGGTGAGCTCCTATAGGTATCTCCTACTGAAGCTTTATGAATGCTAAGGGCTGAGTGAGATACCGACCAGCTGCATTGCAAAGAAATGAGAAAATGGAATCACTGGACGAAAGAGCCAAAAATTAAGGGAATTTAGGATCCAGAGCAGGTGGCTTTGAGCTCCATCCCTTCAGCTGTCCCCAAATACATTGCACTTTAAAACCATCTGGAGGGGCTGGGAAAGTGGCTCAGTGGTAGAGCGCTTGCCTTGCATGCATGAGGCCCTGGGTTCCATTCCTCAGCACCACATAAGCAGAAAAAGTTGGAAGTGGTGCTGTGGCTCAGGTGGTAGAGCGCTAGCCTTGAGCTGAAAACAAAACAAAATCTGGACTTCAATCTTGGCAGGCACTGATGGCTCACACCTGTAATCCTAGCTCTCAGATCTGAGAATGGTGGTTCAAACCCAGCCAGGTTAGGAAAGTAAATGAGATTCTTATCTCCAATTAACTGCCAAAAATAATGCCAGAAGTGGAGCTGTGGCTCAAGATGGTAGAGTACTAGACTTGAGCAAAAGAACCTCAGGGACAGCACCCAGGCCCTGACTTCAAGCCCCAGGACTAGCAGATAGATAGATAGAAAGAGCAAGCTAGAGAGAGAGACAAAGAGAGAGAGAGAGAGAGAGAGAGAGAGATTCTTTCCTAGAAACTTTCAGTTCTAAGACCCTGCCCCAACATCATCAATGAGGCCACGAAGTTTCGAGCAATAGCACACTTCCCAGCATCCACAGTGTAGTACAGCAGTTGTCTCCAGGGAAAGCGAGAGGGCGAACCCGGGCTCCCTGTCAACAGCTGTCACTTGGAAATGTGCTATGATGATGAGTGGAAAGATAAAATGCAGGGAAACTAGTTTCTGTCACCTGCGTGCATGGTGAAAATTGGTGAGGGCCCTGCAGGGTCTGAGAGATTTTGAGTGAAAGGTGGAGGGTGGAGGGTGGAGGACCAAAACATAATTCCAAAAAGTACATTTATTGCCCTGAATCAAAGTCAGAGGAGCATAAAAGCAAAAACATGCCATGCACAGGCATGCCTAGTGTGGAGGGGGGGGATTGGAGGATGGAGGGGAGCAAGCAGGGAATGAGAGAGGTCATGCAGGGACCTAAGAAGTTGCCAGGGCATCTTTAGACTTGTTTTGTTAAAGCAAAACACACACCAAGGATCCCTAACAGCAGAGTGAGCCTCGCCTCCCTCCCTAACACCTGGCTTAGCTACAGGGGCTCCCATCTCTGGACCTGTTGGTGCTTCTGGAAGGGAGAAGTTGAAACAAAGCTTCCTTGTTCCCAGGATTATCCTGGCATGTGTGGGCCCGCGCAGCCCCACGGAGCAGCAGCAGCACACTAACCCCCAGGGCAGGGGGGCCAGGCCCGGCAGGCCTGGCGCTGAAGCAGGGGAGGGCCTGTCCCTCATTTCTGCTCAGCTCAGGCAATGCCCCTCCCCTTGTCACCCCAGTCCTCTCAGGCCAGCCATCCTCCCCCACATGGCACCCACCCCACCGTTGGCTTACCAAAGGAAGGAGCCAGGAATTTCTAGGCATCTCCTCTCAGTAGAGCTGTGTGCATCTTCACTGCATTTTCACACACACACACACACACACACACACACACACACACACACACACACAAATGCTTTAAGAATGTTGTGGGCATTCCAGATCTCTAAATGGACCCCACGGCCTGCCCTGGGGTGTGCTTCAGTGTATGTTTGGGCCACATTTTTGCAGCCCCCTAACCGTGGCAGGGGGCAGGGGTCCCATTGGGGAGGGGAGAGGCTGACCACGCTGCTTGGTGACTTCTCAGTGCAGAATGGACTCCGCACATAGTCCCTTCCTGCCGCCTTGGACCTTGCAAAGACCCCGGATCTGCACACCCTGCAGGAGCCTTGAGACCCACACTCACTGTAGTGATCAGTTATTCACCTGCAAACACATCAGAGCCTTCACACTGTCATCTATAGAGATGTTACTAGAAAGTCGTGCAGATTCTTTTGTCCTGTGAGAGACAAAATTGAGCAAGAAATGAAATGTAGTGAAAATTACCCCCCACCCCCGCACCAGTCCGCTAGTGTTCTGCCACTTGAGCCACAATTCCACTTCCAGTCTTTTTATTTGTTTGTGGCTAATCAGAGATAAGAATCTACTGGACTTTCCCGGTCCCTGCCCCCACCAGCTGGCTTGGAATTCCAATCTCCTGAGTAGCAAAAATTACAGGTGTGAACCACCAGTACCTGGCTTTGAAAATGATTTTTTTATTTTCGTTGTGGGGCCTGAATTCTGGGCCTGGGCGCTGTCCCTCAGCTCTTCAGCTCAAGGCTAGCGCTCTACCACTTGAGCCACAGCGCCACTTCCAGTTTCCTAGTAGTTTATTGGAGATAAGTGTTTCACAGATTTTTCTTCCCAAGGTGGCTTTGAACCGTGATCCTCAGACCTCAGCCTCCTGAGTAGCTAGGATTACAGGTGAAAACCATCGATGCCCAGCAAAAATTATTTTTTTTAAGTTTATTAAAGTAAAAAGAAGGGAGCCACGGGTTTGAGTCAGGCCCTGGGGCCCCAATGCTTTGTTGGGATGGGTTTTATTCAGGCTGGAGGTAGATCCTTCATTTGATGTGAACGCTCACGAGCAAGTTGATTGACTGGTGTACCAGATGTGCATCTGTGCCGCCCCTCATAAGAGACAGACCTTAGGTCCTGTACCTCACGGCACACCATAGTGCCAAGAGGTCCTGCAGGGTCCTTGTTGTTGTCTTCTGTGTCTGTGCAGTGTGTCGGGAGAGGAGGGGAGGGGTCTGCTCGCCAGATGAACCCCCTGTCAGACCCTGGCTTCAGCTCCTCTGTTCCCAGTCATCTTACCAGCATGTTAATGAGCCCCTTTAGATGGGATTTATTTGATTGCTATTTGCTGATCTTGGGACTGTCAGGAAAGGGGCTCTTGAGGGCAGATCCGTGTCTGTTGCCTTGGCAACCAGAAACCTCATGCTTGCTGCTGCCTCCGAGGGAGTGACATAGCCAGCCACGGTTTTCTTGGATTTTTTCCCCCTCTTTTTTGGTGCTTTTCATGGGCACCAAAAAACAAAAAGCCTGGGTACTGTCTCTGAGCTTTTTGCTCAAGGCTTGTGCTCTACCACTTGAGCCACAGCTCTACCTCTGACTTTTTAGTGGTGAATTGGAGATGAGTTCTCACAGACTTTTCTGCCCGGCTGGCTTTGAACCTTGATCCTCAGATCTCAGCCTCTTAGTAGCTAAGACTGCCGGCACAAGCCATCAGCACCGTATGAGCCAGGGTTTCAACCCCCAGGTTTCTTCTACTAGGGGGAGGTGGGATTGTAGTGGGTTAGTAGTGAGGGGAATCCCCCTTCCCTGCCCTAAGGGGTCCCACTTCTCTCCTTACCCCTCCCCTGTCTTCTCTTCCTCTTCAGCTTCTCCTGGCTCTGTGGACACGTGCACCGGAACATCCTCTCCAAGTTCACGGGCCAGGCAGTGGAGCTGTTTGACGAGGAGTTCTGTCACCTCTACGCCTCCTCCAAACCCCTGATGGGTCTGAAGTCCCCCAGGCTAGTGGCACCCCTCCAGCCCAGCACCCCCAATGGCCGCCTCAGCGGCAGCAGCTGCTCTGCCAGTGACCACACATCCTCCAATCCCTTCAGCAGCTCCTCCACAGGCAGTAACCCCCACAACCAGAGTCTGTCCACGTCCTCAGGGCCGGGAAGCCCCCTGACCCCAAACCCCCCAGCAGCCCCCAGGTTTCAGCCCTACCACAGCCCCTGGAGAGCTCCGGCCACCCAGGCCCCCTTCTCCCCCAGGCCTCACGACAGCCCGCCCGCCGTCTACAGCAACCTCAAGGCCTACAGGCCCACCCGGCTGCAGCTGGAGCAGTTTGGCCTGGTGCCCAGGGCGACCCACACCTGGAGGCCTTTTCTACAGGTCTCCCCTCATTTCTGAAGGGGCTCTGCCCAGGGCCAGGAGTGGAGTGCCTGGCCTCACCCTAATGACTAATCACATTGCATGGGGCTACAGGTTGAGACCATCTACTTGTCAACCCCCACCAGTCCCCGAGTTTTTGTCTCTGGTTTGGCCTTTGTAGCCCATTCCAGAAGGTTCTAGGGAAGTAGAGGACAAGATAGTGCTACCAGAACCCCTATCTTCTTCCCTAGATCATCCAGAGCTTCGATGATAATGGGCCCTGAGGCAGAAGCACCCCCCCCCCCCCCACCACGTTTTACCCATGGTAGACTGAGGATCTGGGATGTAACTGAAGGACAGTCAACGGCTGCTTCCTAGTGCCCAGGAATGGCCCACTCCCCAGACAGCCCAAAAGGAAGGATTCAGGAGAGAATGTGGGAACATTCTGGATGGTTCTACAAGAAATTCTTTTCCCCTGAAAATGCTAACACTTGGCTTTCTCTGGACCCAGTGAATCAGGGAACCTGTCCTTAAGTTATGTGAAGCTACTGGAAGCTGGTCAACAGAATGGGGTGAGCTGAGGAGTCTAGAGGTTCTACTTGGACATGTCAGTTTAACAGAATCAGATTCTTGCTTCAGAGAGCCATGGACTAGACCAGAGGCCCTTGGACCTGGTCTCTCCATCAGAGCCTGAGTTATTGGGGTCTGGGAATGATCCTACTGCAAGGCCCAGGGCAGCCTTCACAACTAGGGAGGGTTCATCTGCCTCCAGTTCCGGGGCCTCCATCTGGCATGTCCCCCCCCCACCACCAGCAGGAGTGAATGTGGAACCCTCAAGCCCTGTCTCTCATTCATTCCACACACACACACACCCAAGGTGACAGCCAGGGGAGTGGCAGGCAGTGAGCTAGGCTCTGGGCTGCTCCACCCAGAGATGGTGGCACCAGGGTTCCTCCCGTTACCCACAAGTCATTGCAGCAGACATCTGTGCTGCCTCGCTGTGGCTCAGGAGCCTGGCCTTTGCTGCAGAGGGTGACGCGGAGCCCTCTGTTCTGTGGCCTGAGCTGTGATAGCACCTCCACTCCTCCATTCCCATTTTTCCAATACTCCTGGCAAGGGTGGGGCATCTTGTCTTCTATCTTGTTAAGTTCTGTTCTTCACTTTTTTTTGTTGTTGTTGCTTATTCGTTCCTGAGAGTTTAAAACAAAACAAAACATACAAACAAGAAAAAAAAATACAAGCCAACTCCTTGGTTCTTGCTGGTTTATGGGGCCCCAGCCCTCAGGCTGCTGTTTCTGGCTTACCCTGGGACAAGGGTAGAATTACCAGATGCTGTTGAGTGTTCTAAATCGGATTTCACAGTAGCTTGAGAAAGTTGAAGGCAGGGCGAGCTGGCTGGAGTGACAAAAGCTCCCAAACCCTGCATTCTGGGGCCTGTCCTGCCACGGCCTGGGAGCCCTGCCCGGGCCTGGTCACTTCCCACCCGGAGCGTCCCCTCTGTGCAGGACGAGCATCTGGGGCTGTAAGAAGTGCTGTTCTGCCTCTCTCGGGCCCTCAGCGGGGCCCTGGCTGACCAGCTAGGAGGTAGGTGGGTATGGCTCTGGTTGGAGGCCTCAGAGTCAAGGGGAGCCTGGGTGCAGCTTGCCATATGGAAAGAACCTTCTCCTTCCATGACCACTGTCAACTAAATCCCCACTTCCGCCCTCCTGCGCTGCAATGGACATGTAATAAGAACAAGAACTAAGCCCAAGGGGCCAAAGAACTCAGTCACGTGTGTGCGCACGGGGCCAACGCGTCCTTCCACGGCTCCCAACACGAGGGCGCTTTCTGCAGATCCAGATGAAGAGGCCTTCTAGGCTGGTGGCCCTGAGTGAGGAGCGATTTTCTAGATGCTTCCAAAGGTGCTCGTGAGGAAGCTGCAGGCTCTCTGAGCCCCGTGGTTCTTGTCTCACCTGAGAGGCACAAAGCAGGCCTCTCCCCTGACTTCCGGGGCAAAGCCGGGAGGCGAGGGAGGCGTTGCAGGCCATGCACAGGGGCTGGCCGGGGAAGAGGACAGGGAGCTCCCAGGGCCGCGCTACCCACCGACGGGCAGCTTCGACCACAGGAATTTAGTTCCTCAGTGCTAGGGGCTTCGGTGAAGGGGGAGGAAGGACCCGGGCGGCGCCCTTGGCCATTGCCCCCAACCAGCCCAGCGACGCCTCCTCCCTGTGGGAACAGCAGAGACCCCAGGAAGCCCTGGAGTCCACCTCCTGGGTCTGCGGGGCGGGAAGGGGGCGGGGCCAGGAAGCAGGGAGGCGGAGCCACGGATGCAGGAAGGCGGGGCCAGGAAGCAGGGGCGTGGCCATGGACGCAGGGAGGCGGGGCAAGGAAGCTGGGGCGGGGCCACAGGCGTGGGAAGGCGGGGCCAGGAATCAGGGGCGGGGCCGGGGAGAGGGGGCGGGGCCACAGCGCAGGGAGGCGGGGCTCCCCAGGTCTGGGCCCGGAGCCAGCCTTGCCTTCGACCACAAGGGCTGGATACAGGCATTCATTACATGTCCAGCGTGGCCTGAGTGTGCCAGGGAACAGACCTGCAGCTCTGCCTCAGCGCTCACTCCCCCAGTGCGTGTGGTCCCCTGCCACGGGCTTCACTGGTCTGAGAGAGACTGGGGGGAAGGCGACAGGAGCACGGAGACCTGGGAGCGAGGGCGGGCGGGCCCCTCCCGGGGACGGACGGCCTGGGAGCGGAGTCTGGCCACTCTCCAGCCGCGTCCCCACCTGATTGCCCACGGGCGCCCTAGGCGACCGAGCCTCTGTAGGGAGGGGACGTTGAGGCAGGCAGGGCGGCGCGGGCTGCTGTAACTGGCTGGGTCAAAGCCGGGCGTGAGAGGCGCAGCGGGCTGCGCTGGCTGGGCAGGCGAGGCTGGGCCGGAGCACACAGCCCCGCGGGCCTGGCGAGGACAGGAAGACAGCGGGAGAAAGGAAATCCAGGTCAGGAGCGCTGGCAGGGGCCGGCTGGGCCCGGAGCGCCCAGGGCCGGTGCGCTCAGGCGGCTGTCCGGCCTGTCCGCAGAGGACATGCCCAGAGGCCGCCTCTCCCTGGTGCCCCTTCCTGACCCGCAGCGCGCAGAGGCCGGGTTCTCACCTGTATCTACACGCTGCTGCCACGGAGCGGGAGGAGGGGAAGGAGAGGGGAAAAGAGGGCAAAGAGAGAGCGAGAGGAGAGACAGAGAAAGGGAGGAGAGGAGAGGAAAGAGAAGGAATGGGGAGAAGGAGAGGAGAGGAGAGGAGAGGAGAGGAGAGGAGAGGAGAGGAGAGGAGAGGAGAGGAGAGGAGAGGAGAGGAGAGGAGAGGAGAGGGATGGAGAAAGGAGAAGGGAAGAGAGGGAGAGGGAGAGAAGAGAGGGAAGAGGAGAGTTCTAGCCCCAGTATGAGAGTGCGTGCACACACACACAAAGCTAAAAAAAAACAAACAACACTGAACACAGCCAGAATAATCTCAAAGAGAAGCCATTAAAAAAATAAAACCTAAGTACTCAACTTTAATTCACTGTTTCCCATGATTAAGCAATAGATCCTATCTGAAGTAAACGAGGAAACAAGAACAATTTTACAGTGGAGGATGGTTTTGCTGCTAAGCCACGATCTGTATTTGTGTGTGCAACTGATTTTCTGAAGGACAGAGATGGTCCTTGATCTTTCCAAACCACTTGTCTTCAAATTCTTTCAAGGTCGCCGGCACCAAGGCAGCCAGGGCCTCGGGACCCACACACTTGACCTCTGAGTGAAGTTCATCTTTTATTTTTTCTGGGATAATATCTTCTCCCATAACCTGTAGCAGGAGAAAAAGCAAAAACAAAATGAAGGGTCTGGGAAGGTAGCTTAGTGGTACAGTGCTTGCCTAGCATGCATGAAGCCCTGGGCTCCATTCCTCACTACCACATACACAGAAAAAGCTGGAAGTGGTGCTGTGGCTCAAGTGGTAGAATGCTAGGCTAGAAAGCTCAGGACAGTGCTCAGGCCCTGAGTTCAAGCCCCAGGACTGGCAAAAAAACAAAAACAAAAAAAAAAAAAAAAAAAAGGAAAGAAACTGTCGCAGTGAGAGAAAGAGCAGACGCGGGCATGGAAGCGGGAGGTAGTCATCACAGTGGCTGAGCAGCCGAGGACCGTCCAACATGCCGAAAAAGAGCTGCCAGCCAGAGCTGCTGGCTGGTGCTCCACTCATCCTGACACAGTCCCCGAGGCAGTGTGTCTAGCCCTCCCTCGGACTCAGCCAACCTCCATAACCAATGACACACTCCATTGATAAGAGGGAGACTCAGAGTCTCCCTGCTGGTGAAAGGTGAAAGGGCAGGCAGCTTGGGTAGATTATGACTGTAGGTGGGGTGCGGGAGGTCGGAGCTATCTTCACAAGTTCCACACAGAAGTAAACTACACTCAAGTAGCAAGCTGCTAAGCCTATCCTTTGCTAGCCCAGGAAGAGCAGAAAGAGTCCTCTGAAGTCAAGACGCTCTTAAGGATGGATCTACACCATAGACCCAGTGAAGGCACAAGACTGCTCCCTACTGGCCAGAATCAGGCCCCGGGGGAGAGCAGGGCCAAGTCCCCGGATTCTGAGTTATCATCACAGAGCTAGGTTCTAGAAAGATACTTGAACCCACTCAGCAGTCAGCTCCACCTTTGATAATGATGGTGGACTGAAACTACATTCCAAAACATGTCACACATGTGGCATGAGCTACATGTCTGTCCAGCTGGATGTTGGGAAGAGACTTTGCCACATGGTTTTAGACTAGATTTCTATGGCTCTTGCCAACCCAGAGATCTAAAGTGTTCATGACAACTCTAGTTAGAAACAGGATCGTTTCCTGCAGGTATGAATCATCACAGATTACTTTTTTTTTTTTTAGGAAACTGCCAGTGAGATTGGGGTATTTATTAAAGCATTGTTATTTCATCAGATCTAAAGGAATTTTTTATCATTGTATCCCTTCAGTGTCTCTGAAACCTAACACTGGTATGTCATACTGTAAATGGCACCTTATTTTTCCCTTAGTGACACATCAAATGGCAGACCTTACAACTGATGGCATCAATGAAATTAGGTATTTTTTTTTATAGAATTTTATTTTATTTTGGTCTGGTTGTGGGGCCTGAACTCTGGGCCTGCGCACTGTCCCTCAGCTCTTCAGCTCAAGGCTAGCGCTCTACCACTTGAGCCACAGCGCCACTTCCGGCTTTTTTCTTTTTGCTTATGTGGTGCTGAGGAATCGAACCCAGGGCCTCAGGCATGCAAGGCAAGTGCTCTACCACTGAGCCACCTTCCCAGCCCGAAATTAGGTATTTTTAAGTCTGGGATCAAACACCAAAAAGCATTCTTTTTTTTTTTTTGGGGGGGGGTCCAGTCGTGGGGCCTGAACTCTGGGCCTGGGTGCTGTCCCTCAGCTCTTCAGCTCAAGGCTAGCACTCTACCACTTGAGCCACAGAGCCACTTCCGGCTTTTTTTCTTTTTGCTAATGTGGTGCTGAGGAATCGAACCCAGGGCCTCATGCATGCAAGGCAAGCACTCTACCACTGAGCTACCTTCCCAGCCCACCAAAAAGCATTCTTTAAAAAAAAAAGCTACTAGTAGTGCTGGGAGGTTGGTCCATGCTGTTAAATCCAACTCTTGGAAAGTAGAGGCAGAGGCCAGAGGATCACAAATCCAAGGCCAGCTTAGGCTACATAAGCAAATTAAAAAAAAAAAAAAGCTATCTGGGAAACTGAAAGTTCAAGGTCATCCTGGAGCAAGCAGTGAGACCCCATCTAAAAGTACATGGGTAGGAATAACATTAGAGTCTAAAAAATTCTAGAAAGCACTTGTCTCACAAGACTGAGGCCCTGAGTTCAAACCCTAGTACCATCATTCAAAACAAAACAAAACTCAGACTGGAAACCTGGCTCAAGTAGCACAGCACCAGCATTAGCAAAAAGCAGAGAGCACAAAGCTCTGAATTCAGGTCCCAATATCATCACAAAGCAATAGCAACAACAAAACCTTGTTTAATAGCAATCAAAGGAATAAGCATTAATATTTATAAAATACTATAATTTATGAAATATATGTGTAGCTACATAATAGCTAGATCTTCTAACCTATTAAATTGAAAATTATAAAAGAAATAATATTATGTCGAATTATATAAAATTGGTATTTTATAGTAAAAATCAAACACAGACAAGTTTTTGTTTTTCTTTTTCTTTTTTTGCCAGTCCTAGGGCTTGAACTCGGTCCTGGGCACTGTCCTTGAGACTCTGTGCTCAGGCAAGCATTCTAGCACTTGAGCTATAGAGCCACTTCAACTTTTTCTGAGTTTACTGGAGATAAAGAGTCTCATGGACTTTCCTGGGCTACTTCAAACCACAATCCTCAGACTTCAACCTCTTGAGTAGCTAGGATTACAGGTGTGAACCACTGGCGCCTGGCTGTTTTTTTTTGTTTTGTTTTGTTTTTTGTTTTGTTGGTCATGGAGCTTGAACTCTGGGCCTGGGTGCTGTCCCTCAGCTCTGAAGCGCTCTACCACTTGAGCCACAATGCCACTTCCAGCTTTTTGTTTATGTGGTGCTGAGGAATCCAACCCAGGGCCTCATGCATGCAAGGCAAGCACTGAGCCACCTTCCCAGCCCTGTTTTTTTTTTTTTTTTTTTTTAAGACAGGGTCTCGCTCTGTGGCTCTTGTCTGGCCTGGAACTTACTATGTAGCCACGACTCAGAATTTTCCTGCAAGGGAGGCAAGGGGAAGGTAGAGAAGAGGAAGGGCTGGGGGAAGGGAAAAGAGAAGAAATCTAGGAATGGGGATGATACAGGCTCTCAGGAAGGCCCTCCGTGGGTAGATCAACAGAGCCCCTGAAAAGTTCATCTCTGGCTGTCCCAACCTCAGCCATCAGCTGAGGAGAGGGCAAGTGTACAAACTACCACTTAACACTCAGCACTTAGGGTGCTCAAGCAGGCAGGTGCTAGGTAGTGCTGACAAGCACAGGAAGTGTAGGCCCTGCCATCACACATTGCAGGAAGGATGGAGAAGGGGTTGCTTTGGTAACTACTGAGTGGTGAGACTTTGAGGAAATGGTACAGGAGCCAGGCAAAGTATCTCTGTCAACCTGGGGACCGCCTCACCTCCGTGATCAACTGCAGGGTGTCCTCCCCAAGGCTGAATCCTTTTAGCTGCTCTTCAATCTCTTGCTGGGTCCTCAGGTTCCTCTCCAAAGCGAAGGAGATCTGCTGCGACTGGGTGAACTGAAGCAAGAGCCTGCAAACACAGGAAGTCGCAAGGAGTCAATGTGCTAAGGTGCAGGCTCCACTGCAGGCCAACAGCGGGGACTGGGTCAGGGCCAGGCGCACGGAGGTCTGCCCAGGGCTGGCTTATTAGGTAGGGTCTGCTCACATCCCGACACCTCCTGGCTCCAAACAAACCGATGTTCCCACTGAAGAGTCATCTTCCCCAACACTCAGAACCAACTCCTCACAAAGTTAGAAGCAATGCCATAAAGGAGCTGCCTGCGGCAGGCAAGTATCTGGGCACAGAGAACATACAGAGTAAGAACTGGCTTCTAGGCAGACACCTGCCACCCAGCATTCTGGGTTCGCTCCTGGGAAGCCTGCATTCAATGACATTTCCATGACGGCCATAGAAAATAGTATTGAAGTAATTTTCCTGGCTATACGTAGCCTTTATTCATGTGGTGGTACGTGTGTGCGTGTGCGTGTGTGTGTGTGTGTGTGTGTGTCCGTGTGCCAGTACCATGACATGAACTCAGGGCCTTATGCTCGTGTTTTGGCTCTTTCTGCTCATGGCAAGCACTCTATTAGTCCAAGAAATAAACTCCTTTTTTTGATAAGTTGTCCAGTTTGTGATCTTCTGTTATAGCAACAGCACACTAACAGAGACACATCTGGCACTGAGACAGTGTGACTACAAGTACTACTTCTCCTTCTGTTTCCTCTGCGCTCCCCTGAGCTCCCACCACAGCATGTTCACACCAGACTGTGAGACTCTTCCACACCAGCTCCTCTGTCCCTTTGGGATGTGCTTCCTCTATACCACGTGCCTTCTGGGCAGATTAAAGAAGGAGCAAGACAAACTGGAAGATGGAGGTTTGGACCCAGCCCAGACAAACAAATCCAAGACTCTTGTCTCCAATTACTCAGCAAAAAGCCAGAAGTGGAGGTGTGGCTCAAGTGATGAAGCGTAAGACTTGAGTGAAAGAGCCACAGGGAAAGCGGGAGGTCCTGAGGTGAAGTCCCAGTACTGGCACAAAAAATATTTCTTGGCTTCTTTATGTGAACAAATAATCTCTATTCTCATGAGTTCCTGTGTCTTATAAATTATAGAACTTATTATGTGTACCCTCTTTCCTTTTTGTTTTTGTGCCTATCCTAGAGCTTGACCACAAGGCCTAGGCTCTGTCCCATTTGAGCCACAGTGACACTTCTGGCTTATTCTGTTTATGTGGTACTGAGGTATGGAACCCAGGGTATCAAGCATGCTAGGCAAACACTCTACCACTAAGCCATATTCCCAGCACTAGCCATGGGTATTTCTTCAGAGAATTATTTTTAATTTTTTTTTTGGTCCAGTCGTGGGGCCTGAACTCTGGGCCTGGGCGCTGTCCCTCAGCTCTTCGGCTCTAGGCTAGTGCTCTACCACTTGAGCCACAGAGCACTTCCGGCTTTTTTATTTTTGCTTATGTGGTACTGGGGAATCTAACCCAGGGCCTCAGGCATGCAAGGCAAGCACTCTACCACTGAGCCACCTTCCCAGCCCTAGCCATGGGTATTTCTTCAGAGAATTATTGGTTCCATGAAGCTGCTCATTTAATATTGGAGGATTTGTTCTTCTGGAGTTCTTTTCTTGGGCTTTTTGTAAAATTGGAACAGTAATCATTTACTTAATGAATAGCTGGTAAGGATTTTCTTTCATCCTATAGATTGGATAAAACATTCTTGAACATAGATGTTTCTAAATTTCATACACAGAAATGGCATGTGTTCAAAGGGCTCCAAATGGGTCACAGGAAAAAAATTAAAAAACATATAGCAAGTACCTAATATGATTTTTTTTTTTTTTTGGTCGTGGGCCTGGACGCTGTCCTTTAACTCTTCAGTTGAGCTCTTCAGTGAGGGCTCTACCACTTGAGCCACAGTGCCACTTCCAGTTTTCTGGTGGTTAACTGGAAATTAAGAGTCTCATGGATTTTCCTGCCCGGGCTGGCTTTGAACCGCGATCCTCAGATCTCAGTCTCCTGAGTAGCTAGGATTACAGGTAGCTTCCGGTGCCTAGCTCCTAATAAGATTTTTTGAAGACTAAACTGAGCTCAGGTGTGGGCACCTCCACACCAGGCTTACCTGGCTCTGCTTACCTGGCTCGGACCAAAGAGGCACAGGCTTTCACCTGAGCCTCTGTCCACCCCGCTGCTCCCTCTCCTGCTGCGCGGGTGGGACCATTTCCAGGTGTGATCTCAGCTTGCTGGCTCCGGCTGCCACTCACTTCCCTGGGAGATGCCGAGCTCTCGGGCCCGGGCTCAGGAAAATAAGCCAAATGGTCTTTTCCTGAGAAGGCAGGCGTGACAGTTACGCCCTGTAAGGTGAAATGGTTCTGTGTGTGAGATGACGTAAATGACGCTGAAAATGCTGGCCTCAGATTCAGGTAAGTCTCAGCCAATTTCCCCCAGCTCCAAGGATTAAAAGGATGCAAAGAAATCAGTTTCTGTAGGCAAAAAATTGTTTTCTCCAAATTCTGTAAACTTGAACAAATAGCAAACTGGAGGTAGAGCACCGTGGTTAAGTGGTCTGTGTTAGTTGCTTTATTTTCCTGAGGAGAAAAAAAAAAGGTAAAAGAAACCCTTAAGATGCAAAACATTTTCTACATAAAAATGAAGACGCAGGGGCCAGATGCGGGGCTGACCAAGGTGAGGATTTCTTCCCAGTTAATGGGATGCAGGGAGATGCAGGCTCATTTGCATGGGCTGCAGGCTGACTTCCGGTCACCCACAGGCCTCATGATCAGTCCACAGAGCTCAGCAGCTCCCTTTGGAAAAGAAAACTCATCATATACAAGGGCTGGCCAATTTAGACTAACTCCGCTATCAAATTTATGCAAATATCAAGCAAAGTAAACCATAAATATCTAAATCTAAAACCAAACAAACAGAATCCACAATTACAAAGAACTGTCTTTCTGAAGCTCTTAAAGAATTACACTAGTCTTATTTAAAAATAAAAAGGAGGGGCTGGGAAGGTGGCTCAGTGGTAGAGTGCTTGGCTTGCATGCATGAGGGCCTGGGTTCGATTCCTCAGCACCACATAAGCAGAAAAAGCCATAAGTGGCACTGTGGCTGAAGTGGTAGAGTGCTAGCCTTGAGCTGAAGAGCTGAGGGACAGTGCCCAGGTCCAGAGTTTAGGCCCCACAACTGGCAACAACAACAACAAAAAAATAATAAATAAAATAAAATATAAAAAGGAGCCAGGCGCTGGTGGCTCACGCCTACAATCCTAGCTACTCAGGAGGCTGAGATCTGAGGGTCACATTTTGAAAACAGCCCAGCAGGAAGTCCATGAGATGCTTATCTCCAATTAACCAGCAAAAAGCTGCAAGTGGAACTGTGGCTCAAGTGAAAGAGTGCTAGCTTTGAGGGAAAAAAAAGCTCAGGGACAATGCCCTGGCTCTGAGTTCAAAACCCATGACCAGCACAAATATAAATAAAGTAAATAAAAAGGATGCTACCAAGGCCAAGCTTGGGATGGTATTGAGTCATGTTTTTGTAACTTACAGAAATACTACATTGTTTCATGTAGAAATTCTGGAAATTTAAAAAAAAGCAATTTTGGAAATAAAGCTAATAAAAGTCTAAGAAAATAAGGTGGGCACCTGTGGCTCATGCCTGTAATCCTAACTACTCAGGAGGGTGAGATCTGAGGATCGAGGTTCAAAGCCAGCTCAGGCAGGAAAGTCTGTGAGACCCCTTTCTCCAATAAACCACCATAAAACTGGAAGTGGTGCTGTGGCTCAAGTGGTAGAGCACTAGCCATGAGCTGAAGAGCTCAGGGACAGCGCCCAGGCCCAGAGTTCAAACCCCCAGAGGCAAAACATATGAAAACAAGCCATGGAAGAACTCACCAAATCTGCAGCGATCTCCAGCGCTTCCCCATGCCTTCCCAAGTGAGCCAGGCACCGCGCCTGGCCTTCCTGGACGTCCCTTTTCACAGCAAGATTGGTAGAGGACAATCGTTCCGCAATACTAGAATACTCCTGCAGTGCTTTCTGGCAATTATTTGTTAAAAGAACAACAAACAAGAAAAGAAGAAACATGGGAAAGGATTCAGTAGAGAGAATTTTCCTAGGTAGAAGTCATGTACTTGATACTTTAGTCAGAAGTATTTTTCTTTTCTTGTGCTGGTACTGGGGCTTGAACTCAGGACCTCTTGAGGCTTTTTCTTTCCGAGACTGGGATTTGAACTTGGTACCTGCCACTTTCACTCATTACGTAGTGCTCTACCAACTGAGCCATGCCTCCAACTGCTCTTGAGGCTTTTTTTTTTTTTTGTCGGTCGTGGGGCTTGAACTCTGGGCCTGGGCGCTGTCCCTCAGCTCTTCAACTCAAGGCGAGCGCTCTACCACTTGAGCTACAGCGCCACTTCCTCTTGAGGCTTTTTTACCCAAGGTTGACACTGCTACATATTCATACTTCCTTTTCCAGATTTTTGCTGGCTAATTGGAGATCAGAGTCTCTAGAAAGTGGAGCTGTGGTTCAAGTGGTAGAGCACTAGCCTTGAATTGAGGGACAGAGCCCAAGCCCCAGGACCAGCACACACATACATAAAATAGTCACTAGGCTCATCTTGAAAGGCTTCAAATTGTGATTCTCAGATCTCAGCCTCCTAAGTAGCTAGGATTACAGGCAAGTACCGTCAGTACCCAGTGGATGATTTTTCTAAGAGGCAGAGACAGAATGGTCTGGGATCTAATGACTATAATCATGAAAAGCACCTGTCAGGGAGGAGCCAAGCAGTCCAGGCTCAGTCTCCTGGTTCTATGCTCCCTTGCTGCCCTACTTTTCATCAGTGCTCATTACAGGAAGAGGAAACCAGATACACAGATAAAGCCACTGTGCCTACTGGTTTGTTCTCTTTTCTTCCATGCTGTGTGCTGAGAGAGGTCTGCTGGAGGCCAGCACATAGGAGGTGTTATAGGAAACAAATCGCAGAGAGACGCAAGAAAAAGGACAGCAGCAGGCACCGGTGGCTTACACCTGGAATCCTAGCTACTCAGGAGGCTGAGAGCTGAGGATCACAGTGCAAAGCCAGCCTAGGAGGACAGTCCGTGAGACTCTGATCTCCAATTAACCACCAGAAAACCCGAAGTGGCGCTGTGGCTCAAGTGGTAGAGTGCTAGCCTTGAGCTGAAGAGCTCAGGGACAGTGCTCAGGCCCCGAGTTCAAACCCTATGACAGACAAAAAAAGAGAAAAGAATAGAAAAAGGACAGCAATTTGGGGTCGGGGGAGGTGTCTGAGATTAAACTATCTTCACAAACAAAACCCTCATCACTTAGCACACTGCTTCTTCGATGAACTAGAATTGATGCAACAGGAGCCCATTTCAAGAACACATTCACACTACCTGATAGTCCTGCCGTCG
Source organism: Dipodomys spectabilis (assembly GCF_019054845.1). NCBI lineage: Eukaryota > Metazoa > Chordata > Mammalia > Rodentia > Heteromyidae > Dipodomys > Dipodomys spectabilis. The sequence goes on along the minus strand of NW_024871460.1, from coordinate 3,611,242 downwards.
GTAGGCCAGGTCCCCGCGGAACTTCTTGAGAGTCAGAACTTCATCATCACTCTTCTCTGTTTCTTCATGAAACCACTGAATAAATATAGACGTAGATGCACACATGGTATGAGAAAGTGCAGTGTGTGTGTGCAGATTCTCAGCTCCAAAGGAGGATCTTATGCTCCCTTTTACTTACAGTACAACACAATGAGGCTAAAGAAATTCTATCCCTAAATACTCCTGATCCAAGCACATCTCCCTTGATTCGCCTATCATAGCTGTTTGGCTCTAATTTTTTTCTTTTTGGCAGTACTGGCATTTGAACTCAGGGCCTCTGCAATTGCTAGGAAGATGAGCCACCTCTCCAGGTCCTTTTTTTTTTTTTTAGTTACTTTTCAGACATGGTCTCACATTTTGTCTGGGGCTGGCATTAGACCATGATCCTCCTACCTACAGTTCCCCAGGCAGCCACAAGTAATGCCAGGTCTTGCTAGGGTCTACTTCTAAAAGCCACCTGAGCATCAAGGCCCCAGTTAACTTTACAAAACCATTTCTCTCTTAGCCTGATCCACTGGAGTGGAGAAAGCCACGAGTCAGTTTTTCTCTTCTCTCCCCCCACCCCTCCAATGTCACTCAACACCATGTACCTGACCCTTGATTGTCCTTTGTATTCTACTGATGTGGAGTCACATGCTGCATGGGACGATTTAGATCAGCCATTCAGCTACAACCTATGGCCTCCATCCAGTTTTCACCATCCCACTGGGAAATGAGAAAGCAACACAGGCTGATTACTTTTATTCTCTCACACAACCTGTGTGCTCTGCATGCAGGCAGCTGATACCGTGCAATACCCTCTCTGATAAGAGGAAGGCTGGAAGAACCCACGAATAAGGGAGGGAATGTAGAGACTGGGCAAATCCCTGATTGTCCCAAGCAGGCTGGGACTAGCTTTACACTAGTACAACCAACAAGGCTCGGATAAAACATTGAGTTTGGGAGTTGAGTTGGGTTTTGTCATATTCATATAGCAAATACATTACACATAAAGCTTTAAACGTGTTTTACTTTTCTTTGGCTGGTTGGGTTTGTGTGTGTGCGTGCCAGAAGTGGAGCCTGAAGGCAGGATCTCCATCTCCACTTGCCTTTTTTGCTCAAGGCTGGTGCTCTACCACTTGAGTTACACCTCCACTTGCAACTTTTTGTTGGTCAACTGCAGATGAACCAGGAGTGTCAAGGATTTTTCTGCCCTGGCTGGCAGAGCTCCTTCAGATCTCAACCTCCTGAGTCGTTAGGATTAAAGGAGTGAGCCACCAGCGCCTGGCTTTGTAAGTATAGAGCACTGCGCCTCGCATTATCTCATTTTATTCCCGCAATAACTGTGAACCCCAAAAGACGGATTCACAACTATCCTATTAACTCAGAACCATCACGACGCTCCTATTTTGAAGCCGGTTAGGCATCGGTTAAGATCCCTGGGCGGAGAGCGCACTCAAAGACGTTTCGTTGGAAGGGGGGCTCAGGAGCCTTCGTGGAGGTGGCGGCGTGGAGCCTGCGCCCGGTAACTGCTCCACCGACCCGCGGGTGCGCGGGCGGGCTGCGGGGACTCCAGGCGCGGCCTCGAGCCCCGGCCCGGCAGCCGGGCTCCGCTCTCAGGCTCCGGGCGCAAGGGTCCCGCGAGGCAAGCGGCCCGCTCTCACCTGCGGCTCGCAGCGCTTGGCGATGTAGGGCGCGGGCGGCCCGCGCCGCCGCTCGGCCCTCTCCTCAAACACCGAGTCCTCGAACTCGCCGCCGACCACCCAGCACCCGGCATCCATGGCGCGCGGGCGCACAGCCTGGAGAGTAGGCGGCGCCCGCGTGCGGCCGGCCCGGAAGCGGGGGGAGGGACGTACCGACGCCGCTGCGAGGCATGCTGGGAGTTGTAGTCCTCGCGCTGGACGTGGCCAGTGGTTTTTGGGGAAGGGAAGTTGAACCTAGCTGTTTCTCTGACCACAGATTTTTCCGGCCCAGGACTGATGTCTTGATTTTTCCTTACCTGCATTGCATCAAGAATTGCCCTGGCATCAGGATAGCTGCCCCAAATTCTTGAGTACTTTTTTTTAGTCGGTCATGGGGCTTGAACTCTGGGCCTGGGAGCTGTCCCCTAAGCTCTTCAGATCAAGGTGAGCGCTCTACCACTTAAGCCACAGAGCCACTTCCGGTTTCCTGGTGATTTATTGGAGATAAGAGTCTCACGGACTCTCCTGCTCGGGTTGGCTTTGAACCACGATCCTCAGATCTCAGCCCCCTGAGTAGCTAGGATTACAGGCGTGAGTCACTACAGGCTCCGGACTTTTAAGTCCCTTTTTTTTTTTTAATTGTGAAAATAATGTACAGAGGGGTTACAATTACATGGGCAAGATAACGTGTGCATTTCTTATCAAGCATTGTTGCCTCCTCCTCCTTTGTTTACCCTTCCCATCCCTTCCCATACCCCTCCCACGTCCCCCACTGCCCGATCCTCCCCCACACACACACTAAATTTTAAACCACAGTAAGTATATTTGCTGTTCCTGCTTGAGGCTTGAACTCAGGGCCTGGGCGATGTCCTTGAGCTCTTTCATTCAAGGCTAGCCAGTCTACTACTTGAGCCACAGCTCCACTTCTGGCTTTTGGTGGTTAATTGAAGAGTCTCATGGACATTCCTGCCGGACTGACTTGGAACCACGATCCTCAGATCTCAGCCTCCTTGAGTAGCTAGGGTTACAGGCGTGGGCCACCTGTGCCTAGCAGCATTTTATTTTGCATTTTTGTCTTAACAACCTTCTGAAAGGCACAACCGTTCCCACTTTGTAAATGAAGATACTGGGCTGAAGTAGTTAAATGACCTTGCACCAAAGCAGTTATCACGTGACTACAGAGCTGGGAAATAAATTGGAGTTTGGAAAAAGAGACACGGCGCCTGAAACGGGAACCAGACTCCTACATGCATTTATAACACATAAGACATGGAAATTTAGGGGCTTGATCAGGGAAAATTTCTTCTGCTTGGAGAAAAACATCAAATCTCCATATCCTAAGATTAATATTTACTGGAATTTTTAGAATTTGAAGACATTCATTGATAACTGGCAATTAAGAGATGGTGGACAAAATACTGTTCACAGTTCAGTCTTATTGGACCGTGTTTCATAGTGGGCCATAGTTCCCCCTCCCCCCCATTTTTCTGTTTTTCCTAACTCCTTCCAGTTATTAAGCCACCTGTCTGTCAAGATTCTTGGAGAACCCGATCCACTGCTCCCAGGTTTCAGAACTCATTTGTGGGACAACTACTCCCCATCCTATACTCTTCAGCCCATTTACCCCACTGGTCCCCCTGGACAGCCATGATCTACTGACGAATTCATCCAGGGAAGTGCGTTTTAAAAAGCAAATTTTTGAAAATGTATTTTTCATTTTCCCAACAACAATATAATACTAGGAAAAGCTTGAAGGATTATAGGAAAAGCTTGAAGAACATAGAAAAAGGAAACAAAAAACACATCACCCAGAAGTAATGAGTTCAAAGAAGATGGTTATACACCCCAAACATATGCCCCCTGCCAAGTCAAAGGCAGTATTGCATAATATTGAAGGTCTCATAATCCCTAGCTACCAGCTATGCCATCCAATTTGTGAAATAGGCATTGACTAACACAAAGTGCCTATCAGATAGCAAGAAGTTCTCATAATGTTTATTCCAAAATCTTGCTCCACCCCTGGGCATGGGGGTGTACTCCTGTGATCCCTTAACTGGCAGGCTGGGGCAGACCATGGAGCCATTCAGGTCAGTATGAGCTATGCAGCAAGACTCTTCCGTCTCAAAACAGTAGAGGTAGCTTTTTTTTTTTTTTTTTTTAAGTCAGATTGTTCTTGGAATTTCCATCCTCTTCCATTCTGAGGTACTGCCTATTTCTTTAGTCTTCATTATTTAGTGCTGGATCTGAGGCTTGAACTCAGAGCCTGGGTGCTGTCCCTTAAGCTTAAAACTTTTTTATTATGGAGTTGTGTACAGAAGGGTTGCAGTTATGTAAGTTATGTAATGAATACATTTCTCTTGGGACTGTGTCACCTCCCATTCCCCCACTCCCAATTGTACAGTTCATTTTCAACCTACGAGCTAGTGAATACCACTGCTGTATTTGTTCCCTTTGTCCTTCCATTTCTGTGCCCCCATTACTTTCCCAAAGACAGATAAAGGAACAAAAAAAAAAATACAAAAATAAAAACAGTAACAGAAAAGTCCTCTTGTTCCATTTCCTGAACCCCTTAAGCTTCTTTGCTTAAGGCTAGTACCCTACCACCTGAGCCACACCTTCATGTCTGCCTTTTTGCAGGAGATACAAGTCTTAAGGATATGTCTGCCTGGGCTGGGATACAAGTCTTAAGGATATGTCTGCCTGGGCTGGCTTTGAACCTCAATTCTCTGATCTCAGCCTCCTGAGTAGCTAGGGTTACAAGCGTGAGCCACTAACACCCAGCTTAGAATTCATTTTTGCCAAGGGTGCTAAGGTTCATTCAATGGGGGATGGGAGGAAAGATAATTACTTCAACAGAGGTAACACATGCAGAATTATGAAGCTGGGATTCCTGCCTCATACCACATACAAAAATGACTTGAACAGGTTACAACCTACATACAGGAGCAGAAGAAGAAAAAGGAAATACTCAGGTAACTCTTCCAGATTTTGGATTTGGCAATGGCTTCTTAGATATGACACCAAAAGCATAAGCAACAAGAAAAATAAATTAAGACCTCAGCAAAATTAAAAGTTTTTTTTTGGGGGGGGTCCGCTTTTTTCTTTTTGCTTATGTGGTGCTGAGGAATCGAACCCAGTGCCTCAAGCATGCAAGGCAAGTGCTCTACCACTGAGCCACCTTCCCAGCCCATTAAAAGGTTTTGTATACCAAAGAATGTTATCGAGAAAGCAAAAATACAACTAATTTTCTTTTTTTTTTTTGTCTGTGTGGGCTTGAACTCTGGGCTTGGGCACTGTCCCTGTGCTCTTCAGCTCAAGGCAAGCACTCTACCACTTGAGCCACAGCGCCACTTCCGGTTTTCTAGTGGTTTATTGGAGATAAGAGTCTCACGGACTTTCCTGCTCAGGCTGGCTTTGAACCTCAATCCTCAGATCTCAGCCTCCTGAGTAGCTAGGATTACAGGCATGAGCCACTGGCGCCCAGCCAACCAATTTTCATTGTTCATAGTGACTGTCTATGAAAGGCTCTATGAACACTGAATTAGAAATAATAAATACACCCAGAGCTAATCTGGGGCGCCTCTGGTCACCATCAGTCAATCAGTGTCTAACCTTGTTTTATGTGTTTCTGTATAAAGTTAACTTAACATATACTGTTGACTAATTAACATAATGCTTACACTCTAACTCCTATCTGACATATTTTCTGTATAAGATAGACTTCTTGTATTTAGGAACACCAAATAGCACTTCAGCACTACTTGGGGACAATGAAATCACCAGCAATAAGCACAACTACAGAAAACATGACACTTAAGACAACTGCAAAAAGGTGCCTCCTTACAGCATGTAAGCTGGAACAAGAAAAACAGCGTCACTGGGCCTTACCTCAGCCAGTTGCGTACTGGGCAACTGTTTGCCATTCTGACCATGGGCAGGAATGACTCCAGTGGCCCTGAGTAGTAACACAAAGGTAAGTAGTATACAATAACACATTTGAAATGTTAGTCAGGTACCGGTGGCTCATGACTGTAGTCCCAGCTACTCAGGAGGCCAAGATCTGAGGATAGCAGTTCAGAGCCAACCAGGGCAGGAACGTATGTGAGACTCTTATCTCCAATTAACCACCAGAAAACCAAAGTGGCATTGTGGCTCAAAGTGGTAGAGTGCTAGCCTTAATCAAAAGAGCTCAGGGACAGTCTCCAGGCCTTGAGTTCATGCCCCTTGACCACTACCACCAACAAAAAAGGAATAGGCAAACTCATGAAGACAGAATATAGATTAGAGGCCACAAAAAATGTTTAATGAGTAGGAAAGTTTGCATATGCAGAATCCAAAAATGATTATATTCGCAAGTCATCTATCTGATAAGACAGTAGCATTCCAAATATATAAAACACTCCTAAAACTCAACAAGAAGCAGAAGACATGAACAGACACTTTAAAAAAAAAAAAAAAAGACTGACAAATGGTCAGTAACCACCTGAAAAGATGACAGGAAGAAATAAAGATCAAAAACCATAGTGAGCTGGGCACCAATGGCTCATACACCTGTAATCCTAGCCACTCAGGGGGCTGAGATCTGAGGATTATGGTTCAAAGCCAGCCCAGGAAGTAAAGAAATGCCTGTGACACTCACATCTCCAAATAACTACCAGAAGGTCAGAAGTGGAGCTGTGGCTCAAGTGGTAGAGTGCTAACCTGGAGTACAAACAGCTCAGGTGACAGGCCCTGAGTTCAAACTCCAGGACCAGCACGCACACAAAAAATAGTGAAATACCACCTTCACTTACTAAAGGAGACTATCATTTTTGTCTCCCACGATACTGATCTACACTACATTATATAATAACCACTTAAAACTGAAAAAAAAAACACTATACATTGCTGGTGAAATGTAAAATGTTGATGCTGTGACACTGTGGCAGTATGGTGAGCCTTCAAAATGTTCCACATAGCCGGGCGCTGGTGGCTCACGCCTGTAATCCTAGCTACTCAGGAGGCTGAGATCTGAGGATCACGGTTCAAAGCCAGCTCGGGCAGGAGAGTCTGTGAAACTCTTATCTCCAATTAACCACCAGAAAACCGGAAGTGGCACTGTGGCTCAAGTGGTAGATCACTCGCCTTGAACTGAAGAGCGCAAGGACAGCGCCCAAGCCCAGAGTTCAAGCCCCACGACTGACCAAAAGAAAAAAAATGTTCCATGTAGAATTACCATACCATGAAGAGCTGAGGGACAGTGCCCAGGCCCAGAGTTCAGGCCCCATGACTGGACCAAAAAAAAAAGAATTACCATACCACTTAAGAGAACTGAAAACGTGAGCCCATACAGATAACTGCATGTCTCCGTGCTGCAGCAATATTCACAGTAAGGTGGAAACATCCCAGGTGTCTATCAGATGAGTGGAGAAACAAAATGTGGTCTCTCCCTCCATATAGATAGATAGATAGATAGATAGCTCCATATGTATATATATGTATATGGATGAACTTGAAAACAGTGTTAAGTAACACATACTGTTTGATCCCACTTATTTGAAATATCAATAACAGGCAACTTCATAAAGACAAAAAGTATATTAGAGTTTAGTAGGAGCTAGAGGAAATGGTGTGTTATTGCTTCATGGATACAAGTTTCTGTTTGGGGGTGATGCAATGTTTTTACAAGTGATGGTTGTGCAACACTGTGAATATAATTTAAAGCCATTAAACTGCACACGTTTTGTGAGTGCTGGTCCTGGGGTTTGAACTCAGGGCCTGGGCATTGTCTCCGAGCTATTTTTGCTCACAGATCGAGCTCTACCACTTGAGCCACAGCTCCACTTCCAGCTTTTTAGTGGCTAATTAGAGATAAGAGTCTTTCAGACTTTCTTGCCTGGGCTGGCTTTGAACCACGATCCTCAGATCTCAGCTTCTGAGTTGTTAGCTTCTGAGTTGTTACCATAGCCCTACTTAAACTGGACATTTTTCAAAATGAGTGTAATTGCCAATTTTATGTATATTTTACCACCATTAAAAAAAATTGACTCAGTTAAAGATGAAAACAAATCACTGAAAACTACTCATCACTGCTTTTATTTTGTATTCAAGGTCACAGTCAACCAGGAGGGAAAGGTTCTGTTGCTCTGTCAAATAAATATATTTAAAGCTAGCGAACATCAGAGCAGAATTTCATCAAACCTATAAAAGTGATGGGAAATTGTATTAGTAGTTGTTTACAGCTATACAGTTAACATATTACAAGGGAAACATAATATAAATATATTCAAAGGCTTCATTTCTAATACTTGACATTTCAGATTTTTGAAAACATAAAAATTACTGCCAAACAAAACTCAGACCACATCAGCAATGGTTTTAAAAAAGGAAGCAATTTAATCATTATAATACAGAGTGCTTTAAGAAGTTCTGAATATATAAAAGAAAAAAACAGTTTAGTGCATTCAATTGTTACAGTCTTTACATTGCTTCTTTTAAAAAAGTTACCAGTAGTATGAAAAAAGCCACCCACAAAGCCAGCTGTCTGAGGGAAGAATCAGCTAAATTGCAGCATTTGGAGTTACTAATAAAGCTATCGTTAAAAAATAAAAAGTTTGTAAAAATGAAAGCAGCATGCTTTTTCATAACATTTTCATTAGCTGACATTTAACCAAGAGCTTAATGTTTATTATTCATTAAATTAGATAAACTGGCCAAGCCCACTACATGTGATCATTCAGAAAAACATTTTAAAAATTCAAAGCTAATGAATCTGAACATTTCCTCTATGAAGAAAGCCCATTATGCAAAGTGGTCCTATGAAAAGAGAAGGTCCTTCTCACCGGGGATGAACAGCACCTGTCTTTACAAAGTTGTCAGTTCCTGTGAACCTTCAGTCTCCTGATAACAGCAAGAGTTCACAGCATTCCCATGATTCTAAGTAAACAGCTAACTTTTAACTCATTGGGATCAGTTCAGAATTTTTTTTCCTCTAATCCCTGAAAGTGTTACACAAGGTGGAATTCCACTGAAAGGTAATTCTTGAAAATTCTGATCCAATATGAACATTCCTGATTTCCACATGATTGTAAAAAAAAAAAAAAGCCATCCCCCTCCAAGTATTTTACTACATGATTCTTTTTCACATTTTTTGGCATGGCATTTCACTCTATTCAACTTACACCAGTTTCTTTTCCTTCTTCGGCATTATTTTTAGCTTAGTACAAAGCAAATTCGCATCTAATGGAAAAAATCACATATTCTAAGTAGAAATAGTGGTACCCATGAGTGTGCTTAATGGAAGATCTAATCCTTAAGGGCCAGTGATACCACAAATCTTTCTCTTCCAGTATGTGTATATTTTTACACTTGAAATTTTTTAAGCCCTTGTACAACTTTTAGTCTTGGTGCAGAGACAAATAAATAATTTACAGAAATAAATCAGCATTTTTTCTCTCCCATTTCTAAGTAATTTTTACTTTGTAAAATGTTTGGTCACTCAAAAGCTGTAAGCTTCATCATATATGGATGAATGCGGGCAGTCCAGCCTGTCTTAACTAGACACAAAGCAGTAAGCTGCACTGAAAATGAGAAGTGCTAGTGGTCATCAACCCCCTTCAGAAAGTTGAAGATTCAGAATGTTTCCATCCTAGCAGAATAAAAACGAAGTGTACTAAAATCTGAATTTTTACAAGTTGTTTTTTCATTAGTGTTCTATTTACATTGCAGAACTTCCGCCAACTGCAGTAGTTTAACTTTGGCACATTAAGTCCATTTCTTTTGGATACTGGATCCTGTTTTTTTTCAGAGTGTGTATGCCTTGTAACATTTCTCAGTGTCACCAAAGATTGGCCCCATTCACAGTAACTCAGACATCTTGAGTTGAAGAATTAATTCTCCTTCAACATTTTAAGCAGCTATAAAAGAAAAACATCATAAAAAGCTGAAACTTAAAGAAAACTATTTTTTACTTTTTAATACTTTTAAGAGCAAAAATGATACAAATTACCAATAGCAACACATCTTGTTTTCTTACTGACACTGTGATCACCTACCACATACATCTCACTAGACTTTGTGTGTATGATTTGCTTACAGACATTTATCACCTTTCTGGAATTGTTTACAAAAAATTATTAGTAAGAAATATATATTCCATTGTCAGTATTTGTAATTATCAAATTACAAAATGTTTCTATACCAGGCTGGCATGTACAAAAGATATATGTGTTAAAGATATATGTGCTTCCACTTAGTACAGTGGCTACTTTAGAAAGATTTTGGTAATTTTGTAAATTGAACCCTATTTTAAATGAAGAAAAAAAGCTTGGAGGAAATCTATGATGAATTCTCTATAAGTGAAAAAGTATTTTATTGCAACAATGACATACTAATTAATATTTATAATTTTAGGCTCTTGTTTAAAACCTTCTATATTTACCAAAAAAAGTAAATAAACCTACACTGTTTTGGGTTGTTTTGGTAGTGTGTGTGAGACTCTGAACGCAGGGCCTCCTGCTTGTGTGGCAAGTGCGCTGCTGCGTAGCCATGCTTTCAGACTTTGTTGGAACTGGTTATTTTGAGACAGGGCTTCCCTTTTGGCCTAGTGTGCATGCTTGGACTGCGATCATCCTATTTTCTGCTTTCTGAAATAGCGGGGGTGAGAGGCGTGTGCCACGACTCTGCTTCTGTTGAGACAAAAGGCTCATATACTTTTTTTCCCAGGCTGGCCAGGAACTGAGACCCACCAAATCTTAGCCTCCTATATAGCTGGGATGATAGTTGTGTGACACTGCCGCAGCAACTAATAGTTAAGAAGGTATCAGGTGAGCTCTCTGCCTGGGCTAGCCTGGAATCAGGTTAGGCTAAAACACCATTTTTTAAAAGCTGAAGATTTATGTGAATTTTTTTTCCTGTAATTGGTATTCATAAGAGTGTTAATATAAACACAAGAATTATCCTCTAAATTTAAGTTTCTAGTACACTATACAGAAAAGTTCACCTTATTTTTATAGAAGTTTACAATTCCCCAGAAAATCACTGCAAAGGTTGTAACAGCAATTCACTGCAGAAACAAATTTGTTGATTTAATCTTAGCTGAGTGTGCATTCTTGTGTTTAGCAATTGAAAAAAGGCCTGTTAAAAAATATGCATTTGGGTCAGAACAACGCCTGTCCTGAGGTTTGCTGACATGAGGAGGTAGACAGTTGGGACTTCAGGATAAAACTGTACAAAACCATTTGGCTTTGTGACTTACAATGATTATATTATGCTTTATAACCTAAGATGAGATTTGTACCGCTTATTACAATAGGTACATTTTAGTTCATTTGTTGTTCTTCCCAAAAATGTTAGCTAAGAAGAATATCATCTAGTACATATTAAGATCTCTGTAAATAATTGTTAAAATGAACAAGTCAGAGGAAAGATATGGAGGAATTAAGTTAATATTATGTAGAGTAAGAGAACCTAAGAACTGAAAAATGGGTTACAGATGTAGGAAGAAGGGCTTATATGTAATAATCATGAAGGTCTATTCTTCATTTCCTCCCTACCTGCACTAATTTCTGCTACCATAATGTTATTCAGCTCACAGACACACACACAAATTTCATGAAAACTTTGTTGTCTGCAAAACCATGTGCTTTTATCCCAAATACAAAACAGAAAAGAATAAAACCTGTTCCTGAGTTCAAAAGTATTAAGTACTGAAGTCTTAACTCCAAACCAGGTAACAGATTTACAATTATAGCATGTGTGTGTGTGTGTGTGTGTGTGTGCACGCGCGTGTGCCTGTTCTGGGGTTTGAACTCAGGTCCTAGACACTGTCCCTGAGTTTTTATACTCAAGGCTAGAGCTTTACCTCTTGAGCCACAGCTTCAGTTCTGTTTTTTGTTTTTTGTTTCTGGTACTTTATTGGAGATAAGAGACTCACAAACTTTCCTGGCTTCGCACCACAATCTTTAGATTTCAGCCTCCTGAGTAGCTAAGATTACAGGCATGAGTCACCAGTGCCTGGTTAAACCTTAAATTTTGATTAATCTAATGTGTAATGTATTAAGAATCATACTAAAACCTTATATATTTATTCTATATTTGTTTCCACTTTTAAGGCTATTCATTTATTTTGTTTTGAGAGAGTCTCACCATGTATTCCTACAAACTGCTGAGGTTATAAGTATGTACTACTGCACCTGGCCAGAGATTTATTTTTTTAACCAAACATAGTATTTGTACTGGGAACAGAGTTATTTTATATCTATGAATGAAAATATATCCTTTTTTGGGGAAGGGGGTCCGGTCGTGGGGCCTGAACTCTGGGCCTGGGCGCTGTCCCTCAGCTCTTCAGCTCAAGGCTAGCGCTCTACCACTTGAGCCACAGTGCCGCTTCTGGCTTTTTTCTTTTTGCTTATGTGGTGCTGAGGAATCAAACCCAGGGACTCATGCATGCAAGGCAAGTGCTCTACCACTGAGCCACCTTTCCAGCCCCGAAAATATATCTTATATAACAGTTAATTTAATATCGTATCTATTATTTTCCTTTTGCCAATTATTTCTGCCTAAGAAATCATTTCTATTGCAGCTTCTCAAACACAGATGCACCTAATAAGGAAATATGAATTTATAGAGCTTTTGCTTTTAAAAGACAAAAGATATTAAACAATTTTAATATAAAAGTGCTTTAAACTCTAGCTAAAAATTGAATACTTTTGAGACAATATAATGAAAAAAAAACTATACTTGTTTGACCTAGTTTCCTAACATTGAACAATCCTCACCCTGTAGTAAGTCTCCTTCCTTCAGTATACTTTTCCCCTTCTTTTTAGTTTTAGTTTTTGAATCCTTTCCTTAAATAGAAAAAAAAATAAAGCTTTAATGAAGGGAAGGTCACAAGAACTACATTTCATTTACCTTCAGTGTTTAATTCCCTATCTCCTATCTTACAGGTGAATAACTTTTCTTTGAAACAAACTGAAAAAAATTTTTTTTGCCAGTCCTGGGACTTGAACTCAGGGCTTGCGCACTGTCCCTGAGCTTCTTTTGCTCAAGGCTAGCCCTCTGCCACTTGAGCCAAAGCGCCACCTCAAACTTTTTTTCTGTTTATGCGGTACTGAGGACTCAAACCCAGGGTTTCACACATGCTAGGCAAGCACTCTACCACTAAGGCACATTCCCAACCTTGAAGATTATTTTACATTAAAAAAATGCCTGGTGCCAAAGGCCCATGCCTGTAAGCCTATCTACTCAGGAGACTGAGATCTGAGAATCAAGGTTTGAAGCCACCCGGACAGAAAAGTCTGTGTGACTCTGATCTTCAATTAACCATCAAAAAAACAGAAGTGGCTCAAGTGACAGTGTGCTCACCTTGAGCAAAAAAGCTCAGGGACAGCATCCAGACCCCAATTTCAAGTTCCAGGACTGGCACTTAAGAAAAAAAAGCAACATTAGTCATTAAAGCAATATTAAAACTCTATATGATAATCAAACTACACCTGATCATCACTCATATATGTCTTGGCTAGCCTAATGACATCTAGTCCTCTTATTACGGAAAAGTATTTTAGAAAACACGTTATCCAATAAGGTACTTTACACAGTTATAACACACTCAGGTGAACACTTACACACTTCAGTCATCCGATTTAGAAAGCTTCCGCTTCACATGTCGTGGGGGTTCCCAAGTATCGCTATCATCTGTCTCTTCTTCATCCTCTTCCTGATCTTCAACAACTTCCTCTTCCTCCTCGTTTTCCTCAAATAATTCTAAACCTAACTCAGATCGTCTCTGTCTTTCTGCAAACCACTCTCTAACCTGCTCATAGCCCATGTGTGATCTGTTGACAAGTTCATCCAGGTCTTGCTCATTAAGAAATTTGTGCTTCAGGTAATAATCCTTAAGTATGGCAGTTCCAGTTTTAAATTTTATCAATGATGGTGCCCGGTCCCAGTTGTTAATTCTTTTGCCGCCTCTGGGTCGCCCCCGAGGTCTTCCTCTTCCACGTCCTTTGGGTCTCCCTCTCCCTCTTTTCCTAAGGGAAGATAGACCATTCATTCTGCCTGAACTGGCACTTTGATAGTAGTAGTACCATTTCAGGTTTCCGTTCTTCCACGCGTAACGGGTGTCGCCAAACCAACTAACAATGTCTGTCCTGGCAAGTCCACTTTCTTCTGCCAACTTGTCGTACTCTTCAGGTGATGGCCACTGTGTTCGAACAAACGCACTTTTAAGCAAGTGCAACTGCTCAGGGGTTTTCTTGCATATCTTGCCCGTACTCGCTGACTTGGGGGTGATCGATTCTTCTTGGGGAGAAGTTTCCCCAGCTTCTTCTTTGGAACTACCTGCATTGCTTTCATCGATTTCGACTTTCTCTTCCTTTAAAGCTTTTGATTTCTTCTTCTCTGTAAACCAAGCATCAATTTCTCTTCTCGTAAGTTTGGTTTGTGCTCTTAACCTATTTAATTCTTCTTCTGTAAGTGTGGAGCTGTTGAGAAAACTTGCCTGAAGGACCCGAAGTTGTTCTGCGGTTTTCTCTTTAAACTTCTGGGGCGTGAAGTCGGGAAAGGGATTCCAGGATTGCTTAGGCTGCGAGGCCGCCACGGGTGGGGGCTCTGTGGCCTCATCACTGGAGTCTATGATAATGGTGGCCGAGGAATCACTGTTGAGATGTAAGCTCTGGTTACTCTTTGAGTTTCTCTGGTTGTACCTGGTGTCACTAAACCATTTTTTAATCTCACCTTTTGTGAGGCCTGTTATTTTCATAAGTCTGATAATTTCTGAGTCGTGGGGAAACTGACTTTTAAGGTAGCTAACCTTTAGTTCTGCTAGTTGCTCTTTTGTCTTTTTTGCCCGAATACCAAATGAATCGGGGTTTGCCAGCGTAGTTTCGGGTTTGGCATTCTGGGGGGGCGGAAGTGCTGCACTGGCCGGCTTCGTTTCTGCAGCAGGCTGAGCAGCAGGGACTTGACTTTTCTGGACACTTGTTTGATTTGGAACCCCTGCCACTGTCAAGGCTATGGGTGCTGTTACTGGCAAGCTGTTTGTTCCAGCTACTTGAGTAAGGACCAGACCCGGCTGACCAACTATTTGACACGTCTGTAAAATAGATGGTAAACCATTATTCCCTGTGGAAATGTGGGTCGGGATGACAGTTATGGTCTGAGGTACAGTATGCACTGTCCCATTGAATTGCTTTCTTCTCGCCTCCTCTACTTCTTCGGGAGTCCAACTAACACCATGTTTTAGGCGTTGAGCTGAAAACCATATCTTGATCTGTTCCTCTGTATATTTTGCTTGAGCCGAAAGAACGGTAATCTCTGACATTGTTGGATAAGGGAATTTGTTGTAGGTGTTCAGTAGGAGAGGATTGTTGTCCAGTGCAGCATTGTAGGCAGGAATGCTATTAACAGGGATTAAGACTTTGGGAATCAGGTTTGAGTTCTGCTGAGCAGACACGGCGGTTATGACCTGTGATAGCCCAGGAAGAACTGCTGCGGGGGTCACCACTGTGTTGCCAGTATTTGCATGTATTCTGTTTACAACGGAAGTACTGGTGGTAGATTCTGGAGCTGAAGAATTTGCATTTTCTACCTTTTCTTCCCTGTCTGGTTTGATTTCATTTTCTTTCTCCTCAGGAGTGTCCTCAGATGAGTTATGATGGACTGTAATCCGTTTGTTTTCTACTTTATTTTTCATCATTTTCATGATAGGTGTTTTACTGATAGAGATTCCTGAAGAAGAAACTTCTATGGACTCTGCTTGTTCTGCATTTTCTTCTTTAACAAAACTACCATCAAAGGTCAGATCATTTATTGTTTGTTCAAAGATTGTCTGGTTGTTACGTTTCACCATTGTCAACTTGAAATTCTCTTCTCCTGGGTGGTATTTCATATTATGCTCAGAAAGTGCATCATACCTTTTGGTAAGAAAATTGCATTCAACACAAACATAAGATGAATTTAGTACTACATTGGGATGTTCTGAATCCACATGAAAAGTAAACATATTTAAATCTGGAGTTTGGAAACTACAATATTTACATTCATAGCCACCTTCAACTTTTTTATTTTGCTGATTGTCGGAATCCACAGACTCATGAACTTCTTCATCACTTGAGATACTCTCTGCTCTGGCATTTTCCACAGGTGTAAGTACTGGAGGACCTTCATCCAAATCTGATATCAACTCAAGATCTGCATCCTGTTCACTAGCCAGGACCATGCAAGGTGTTGTTGACTTTCGCCTGCTCGCCATTCTGATGTTATGGGCGAAACCTCAGTGTTGATTGAAAAGCATTGAGGCTGAAAACTATTCAAGATTCTTCATTTGAAAACAATGGCTTCTGGTTCTTCAAGTCCACTTTTGTGCTCAACAAGTCTCTTTAGCAGCTTTTTCATGGTGCAATCAAGTAAAGAGCTTACTGTTGACAGATAAAATACTGTTGAACTGCTGAAATTTTTGAAGCACAACGCCAATCACCTACATTGAAATAAATTTAAAATGAGTGGCAATGATCCTTGAAGCAAATTATGGTTATATTTCACTCATTTAAAGTTGTTGTACAGCTCAGTCATAAAGATCTACATTAAGATAAGAATCAGAAAACACATTAGGTAACATAGATGGTTGTATCCAAACTAACTCCATGAAGATTTTGTATGGAACTCATGGTCAAACCCATGCTTGTTTGTTTGAATCTTTTAGTAGGCTAGATATTAGAAAGGAAGAGGAAAAGGGCCTACTTTTGGCAAGGAGAATACCATCAATGTAAAATGGCAAACTGTTAACAAGAAAGGATCTTTCAAACCATAAAAGAAGCCACAGATAACAAAAAAAGATGGTCATTATATGTGTAAGAAATTCAATCTGTCACTTGTTTTCTTCCTACTGGTCTGGCTCATTTGCCCAGAAGCAAGTTTAAGTATGGCAAAAAAATAGCAAAAATGGAAGATGAATGATCAAAGTGTCAGAAACATTACACTTAATCATTCTGTACAATACTAGTAGAATTTATAAAATGTCTACTCATACCATGCCCCTGCTGCAGGTCACTGTGTAGAAATAAAGTTCTAGCTCCCTACAGCATACATAACTGCCTTGACTAGCCCACCCCAACCTCAGATTTACATCTCAACTTTTTCCTTTTTACTACTATGTTCTTTCCACCTAAGTAATTGCCATTCCTGAAACACTTAACCCATTTTCAGAACTTTACTCAGTCCATTCCTGATGCTAAGTCACTTTGTTCACTTGATGTGATGATCCTTCTATCCATTCTAGAACAGTCATTCTCTTTAACTTGGTCCCATCGCTTCCTGTTTATTTCTATTCTGGTACTTACCATATAGTAGCAAAGCAATTATCCGTTTCCAGCTCTACTTCACCATCTATACCTGTGGTCTCCTTATTAATATTATGTACCATGCAGTTTTTCTTGTTCCTACCAATAGTCTTACTCCAATGAGCAAAGCACCTTTATATTTTCAATGTAACACTTTCCCACTGAACTATTTTGTCTGAAATCTCACTCATGTCTGTTGTCTCCATTGAGTATGAGAAGGCGAGTCAAGCAAGTAATCCCTAAATATTTAATTGAACTAACAGGAATAGGAAAATAGTCCTACAAACTCCAACAGGGCCCAGGGATATAATCATAAGCAACAATCGCTGAAATTCACAAAGTGATCTTAAATCACTGAAAGATTAATAAATGTAGCAATCAAACTATTTTAAATTTTGAGCAAGAGGGATGGCTCAAGTAGTTAAGCTCCTGTTTAACAAGCCATTATGCTCTGAGTTCACAACCCAGCACCATCAAAAATAATTTTTGGTGCTAATTCAGTCAACCTTTAAGTGAATCCAAATGAACAAAATGAGCAAAAAGTGATCTAATTCATTTCCCTCCAGAATTTAAAACGATTTCATTTACTAGCATCTTTGCTAGGTGAAGTAAAGAGAAAAGCTTGCTCCAAAGAGTATGGAACAAAACAAGGTCTTTATGAGAAGATACGACAGACTCTATTAAATGAGAGACACTTTTGTAGAAACAGAGCTGCATACTTGACTTTGTAAGTGGTAAGATCCTCCCTAGAGGGCTGGGAAGGTGGCTCAGTGGTAGAGTGCTTGCCTTGCATGCATGAGGCCCTGAGTTCGATTCCTCAGCACCACATAAGCAGAAAAAGCTGGAAGTGGTGCTGTAGCTCAAGTGGTAGAGTGCTAGGCTTGAGCTGAAGAGCCCAGGGACAGCGCCCAGGCCCAGACAGCAGACAGAAACTTTAACAAAATGAGAATCAGGAAGCTGAAGTCTGTTTTGAGTGGGGTGGGAGTTAGGGGAGAAGGTGATGAAGGGACAAGGAAATGCTGGACAAATACAACTGTAATACTAAACGCCAACATGTGACAAAGGAAGTGGAAACTTGGTGTGACTGGTGGGTGAGGGGCAGCTGGTGCCAGGAGAGGAAGTGATGGGAAGGGCGATTGTAATTAGGATGCACTGTACACGTAAATGGGCATGCTAGCTTGTAAACCCTTTGTACAATTTGTAGAAAAAATATTAATGAAACTACTTAGAGGATTAACCCCTGCCAAAAAAAAAAAAGGCTTCAGCTCATCATAGTGAGAGATCAAGACCTGGTCTCAAAAAACTGACAACTCCCAACAAACAAAAACCTGATTAGCTCATATATTTTCGACTACTTCAACCTCCGCTTACTTCCACATTCAACTATATAGCTATGAGAAATACAATTCTTCTTTACTTCTAAAACTGTTTGTTTGGCACCATCTATCTTCAGGTTCTCCATGATTTTCCTAACAAAACTAGACACAGTATATTATTTAACAGATAAGAATCCCTAAGCCAGGCACTGATGGTTCACACCTATAATCCTAGCTACTCCGGAGGCTGAGATCTGAGGATCAAGGATTAAGGCTAGCTGGGCAGGAAAGTCTGTGAGACTCCAATCTCCAATTAACCACCAGAAAACAGGGAAGTGGAGCGTGGCTCAAAGCTGTAGAGTGCTATCATAGAGCAAAGGAGGTCAGGAACATCACCCAGACCTTGAGTTCAAGCCCCATAACTGACAAAGAAAAAAATAAAGTATCATCAGGATTCTTATTATAGTCATAATTTTGGAGGAAACAAGGACCTTAATGCAATGCACCATTTTATGGAAGTGAAACCTAGGCTCAAGGTAATTAATTTAGTCAGACATTGGAGTATAGGATTAAACCGTACAGGGGCTGGGAAGTTGGCTCAGTGGTAGAGCGCTTGCCTTGCATGCCTGAGGCCCTGGGTTTGATTCCTCAGCACCACATAAGCAAAAAGAAAAAAGCCAGAAGTGGTGCTGTGGCTCAAGTGGTAGAGTGCTAGCCTTGAGCTGAAGAGCTAAGGAACAGCACTCAGGCCCAGAGTTCAGGCCCCATGAGTACCCCCAAAAGAAGAAAGGATTAAACCATACAGTTTGAAGTCCCTTTTGTCACTGTGGTATCTGGAAAAGCTACTCAATTTCAACCTCGGGCTCCTCACCTATAAAACCAAGACCCTTCAAGAAATCCATATAACAACAATTTGTGGAATGTCAAGCATGTGCCAGGCATTGAGTTGACATTGGGAATGCAGTGGTGACCATACAGATCGTCTGCACTCTGTCAGACACTAGTCTAACAAAGCAAGCAACATTTAGAATAACTGCAATCAGTGCAGTAAGAGAAGTAGTCAGAATTATCAGGCGCACATTTGCAGAAAGCTTCTAGCAAAGTGGCAGAGAAGGCTTTCTTGTGGGAAATAGGAACATGTAACTGCCTAAGAGTAATAATGCTGAACAAGTACTAATGCTTCCTTTACCCATGCATTTGATACACAGAGTCTAATTGACACTATTTTCTAGTCTGAAAAATGCTTCTAGGAGAGTAAGAAATATTACCTGTTTAGTATTACACATTTTCTCTTTTTTTTTTTTTGAGAAAGCAAATTGTCTAAAAAGGCACATATATTGAATGAAAAAGCAAGAGCAAAAATGTAAGAAGTTTTTTTTTTTTTTTTTTTTTGCTTTTTGCTTATGTGGTGCTGAGGAATCGAACCCAGGGCCTCTGGCATGCAAGGCATGCGCTCTACCACTGAGCCACCTTCCCAGCCCCTGTAAGAAGTTTTTTTGTGGGGGTTGGGCATGGAGCTTGAACTCTAGGCCCCGGTGCTGTCCCTCAGCTCTTCAGTTCAAGGATAGTGCTCTACCCACTTGAGCCACAGTTCCAGTTCCAGTTTTCTGGTGGTTTATTGGAGATAAGAGTCTCACAGACTTTCTGCTCAGGCTGGTTCTGAACTGCAATACTCAGATCTCAGCCTCCTGAGTAGCTAGGATTACAGGTGTGAGCCACTGGTGCCCAGAGAAGAGGTGGGGGGGGGGGGGGGGGAGAGAAGAGGAAGAGGGAGAGAGGAGGGAGAAGAGGAGGAAGCGACCACCACTGTGGATGGACAGGTATCCCAGCTCTATTTGAAGGTCTACTAAAAACAGGGCTCAAAATCAAGTTGGAGCTGGGCACTCATGGCTCACACCTATAATCCTAGTTACTGAGGAGTTCGAAGATTGCAGTTCAAGCCAGTCTAGACAGGAAAGCCCATGATACCTTCTCCAATTAACTACCAAAAAAGCCAGAAGTGGAGCTGTGGCTCAAGTGGTAAAGTGTTAGACTGGAGCAAAATAAAAAAACTTAAGGAGAGAGCTCAGACACTGAGGTCAAGCCTCAGGACAGATATACACATAAAGAAAAATCAATTTGGGAAAACATACATTACTTACCTATAAAAGGTCAATTGCACAACTGAGTATTTAGGTGGCTTTGCAATTAAAACATAATAAAAAGTATGATCTAAATGCATTACCATCTGGAGTAGAGAAGGCTAACAGGGTGAATGAGAATGAATATTCTCAAAGTAGTTCATTTGCATGTATGAAAATAGAACAATAAAATTTTCTGAAACTGTTTTAAGAAGGGAGAGTGTTAATAGGGAGAGGAATGGAGGGAGTAGATTTTTGTGTTTTTTGTTGTTCGTGGGGCTTTGAACTCTGGGTACTGTCTCTGACCTCTTTTGCTCAGGGCTAGCTCTCTACCACTCGGAGCCACAACACCACATCCAGTTTTCTGGTGGTCAATTGGAGACTTTCCTACCTAGGCTGGGTTTGAACTACAATCCTCAGATCTCAGTTTACTAAGTCCAAGTGTGTGTGTGTGTGTGTGTGTGTGTGTGTGTGTGTGTGTGTGTGTGTGTGTGTGTGTGTGTGTGTGTGTGTGTGTGTGAGATTTTATATATATATATATATTTAACATTGTATATATACATATATGTTTATTATAGATATTATAAATGTTATATACTGAGTACATAAAGACTGAATGTATAAAAATACTTTGTAAGAGGGGCTGGGAAGGTGGCTCATGGTAGAGTGCTTGCCTTGCATGCATGAAGCCCTGGGTTAGATTCCTCAGCACCACATAAGCAGAAAAAGCCAAAAGTGGCATTGTGGCTCAAATAGTAGAGCACTTGCCTTGAGCTGAAGAACTGAGGGACAGCGCCCAGGCCCAGAGTTCAGGCCTCACAACAGACAAAAAAAAAAAAAAAATACTTTGAAAGAAACAGTAATTAATATTGGTAATACTTTAAGAACTCTAAAGTCTGAATTTTTTAAAATCAAAGTGATATTACATTAACTACTATTTCATTAACTACTAATTCTTAGTTCTCTGTAAAATCATTTTAAGTAACAATTGGACTGAGACACAATTTGAAACATAGTATATAATATAATGTTTCTTACAAAGACTGGTTAATCAGGTAAACATGAACATATGTAAAGTATAGTCAAATATATAAATATTAGTATAGTTAACATATATGAATTTAATTTGAAAGTGCTCAAGATCCTAATTTTATAATGATGATTAGTTATTAATAGCAGCCTACATGTTGAAAATACATTTTCAGAAACTCTTCATGTAAGTCTTGAAGCTTATTTTTTAGAAATAAGCTTCTAGAAATAGGCAAATAAACTTCTAGAAATAGGTAAAGAATAATAAAATTTCGCACCCATTTTCAACACATTGCAAGTTCTGTCCTCAGGACCTTCATCTGTCTTGTTTACTCTGTTATCACAATACCCAGTAGCATGCCTGACACATGACAGACTTCAACCAATATTAATTTAAAAATCAATGATCAATTTACCATGTAAGATTTATTATGAAGTGTGATTTTTTTCCTTTGAAAATTGGTCAATTCTCTCATGGTTGTTAAAGGCTGAAAGTACATTTTTAAAGAAAGTAGAAAGAGTTTTATCATTAACCAGACAGTGTCATGGAATTTAACGTGAGCACACTGGATCCGAGGTTTATAAATTGTCTCAAACACATACTTGCCATGGCCTTCTCAGCATTGTGATCTTTCACACGGAAGGGCACCTTCATTCCAGTTAGGTGGTTAGCTCAGGCCATCATTACTATAGTTCTGAAGTAGCTTGTAGTCTTCGCCTACAAAAAAAAGTATTTTTTTATTATTCTCAATATTAGTTAAACTTAGGAGATTTTATACTTTATGCCTTGACCTTATGAAAATTTAATTTCAGGGAGAAAATATTACCTCATAGAAATAAAAAAATCAATATTGAAAGGTAGCCCAATTCAAAACAGCACATTAAAAATGTTACTAATGCAGAACAACCAAATAACTATTAAACTGTATTCAAAAAATTCAAAATGTGAATATATATAGTCTATAATGTGAAAAATCAATACTGAAGTTAGCTTTTTTAAATAAAAAATTTAATTTTAAGGTAACTTAGTCAAACTAAGAGCCAAGAGTAAGAGTATACATTTATGTGTTTACACATAAACTTACTCGTAATTGTATTAACTGGAATAGGGAGAATTATTAATGCTGGTAAGATAAGTCAATAATAACTTTAAAGAATCTAGTAGTCTACCCTTTGAACATGAAATTGCCTAATAGAGTAGCTGGAGTTTAATTAGCTCTTACTAGATGGCTACTCCCAAATAGTATTACACTCAGTGTGTTGTGAAATGCTAGTTTTTTGTTTTTTTTTTTTTGGTCAGTCGTGGGGCTTGAACTCTGGGCTTAGGCTCTTCAGCTCAAGGCAAGTGCTCTACCAGTTGAGCCACAGCACCACTACTGGTATTGTATACCCAAAACTTAAAAAGTTTTCTCTGAAAATTCAGATTAATATCTAAAAATGTTTGGTTTACCCAAAGTAGGTAAACAACTTAGGAAAATTTAATAAAAATCATACTTGTGCCAGGCACTGGTGGCTTATGCTGTAATCTTAGCTACTCAGGAGGCTGAGATCTGAGCATCTCGGTTCGAACCCAGCCCACGCAGGAAAGTCTATGAGACTCTTATCTCCAATGAACCACCAGAAAACCGGAAGTGGCACTGTGGCTCAAGTGGTAGAACGCTCACCTTGAGCTGAAAAGTTCAAAGACATTGCCCAGAGTTCAAGCCCCATGACCAACCAAAAAAAAAAGGCTAACAGTATGTTTGTTGTTCTTGAAGCATGAATACTAAATTCAGTGAATAAAGGAAGATGACCCCCCCATACCCTGTTCTTTTGTTACTGCTAACATTACATACATACAAGTTTATAAGCCTTCTTAGGCCATGAAATAATTAAGTACATCAAAACATCTACTAGGCTGGGTGCTTGTGCTTCATGTCTGTAATCCTAGCTATTCAGAAGGCTGAGATTTGAGGATGGCAATTCTAAGCCAGCCTGGGCAGAAAAGTCCTCAAGACTTTTTTTTTTTTTTTTGTCTGTTGTGGGGCCTAAACTCTGGGCCTGGGCGCTGTCCCTCAGCTCTTCAGCTCAAGGTTAGTGCTCTACCACTTGAGCCCAGTGCCATTTCCAGCTTTTTCTATTTATGTGGTGCTGGGGAATTGAACCCAGGGCCTCATGCATGTGAGGCAAACACTCCACCACTGAGCCACCTTCCCAGCCCCCCTCAAGACTCTTTTTTTTTTTTTTTTGTCGGTCGTGGGGCTTGAACTCTGGGCCTGGGCGCTATCCCTCAGCTCTTCAGCTCAAGGCGAGCACTCTACCACTTGAGCTACAGCGCCACTTCCGGTTTTCTGGTGGTTTTTATTGGAGATAGGAGTCTTACGGTCTTTCTTGCCCGGGCTGGCTTTGAACCGTGATCCTCAGATCTCAGCCTCCTGAGTAGCTAGGATTACAGGCGTGAGCCACCAGCGCCCGGCCCCCTCAAGACTCTTATCTTCAATTAACCACCAAAAAACCAAATGTGGAGTTGTAGCTCAAGTGGTCAAGCTCTAGCCTTGAGCAAAATAGTTCAGAGACAGTACCTAGGCCCTGAGTTCAAGCCCCAGTACTAACAAAAAAAGAAAAAGAAAAAGAAAGGAAAGAAAAGTCTGCTAGGGGCTGGGAAAGTGGCTCAGTGGTAGAGCGCTTGCCTTGCATGCATGAGGCCCTGGGTTCAATTCCTCAGCACCACATAAGCAAAAAGAAAAAAGCCGGAAGTGGCGCTGTGGCTCAATTGGTAGAGTGCTAGTCTTGAGCTTAAGAGCTGAGGGACAGTGCCCAGACTCAGAGTTCAGGCCCCATGACCAGACCCAAAAAAGAAAAAAAAGAAAAGTCTGCTAGTGAAATACTTCCTAATTGAGTTAAATCTTAAGCTGAATAATCACAGTATTTTCATGAAAACCAAAAGAGCGGTTTCCTGGTAGGGACAGTAAAGATCTTATCTCTGTAGTCTGAGATTCTAAAATTTCATTTCCTGTTACCTCCAGTAGGCTACTCCTTAGCTATCCATCTAGAGGATGTGGACTAGAAGACAGGAAACAGCTGCCAAAAAGGGAGGTGATATTCTGAAATGAATTATTATAGGAAATTGCTAACCTATTTCAATCAATTCTTAAATTACAAAGCAAATACAAAATGTTTTATTAAACAAGCATCTCCAGCCGGGCGCTGGTGGCTCACGCCTGTAATCCTAGCTACTCAGGAGGCTGAGATCTGAGGATCACGGTTCAAAGCCAGCCCGGGCAGGAGAGACCGGGCAGGAGAGACCGTGAGACTCTTATCTCCAATAAACCACCAGAAAACCGGAAGTGGCGCTGTAGCTCAAGCGGTAGAGCGCTCGCCTTGAGCTGAAGAGCTGAGGGACAACGCCCAGACCCAGAGTTCAAGCCCCATGACCGACAAAAAAAAAAAAAAAAAAACAAGCATCTCCAGAGAAGAGCTGCTAAAACGCATATAGGCACAGAGCAACTAGACATGCAACAAATGAGCACTTAATATATTCAATGAAAATCTTCTTTGTGCGATGCTATTTCAGTTCCTGATATTGAGATGCCCTTAGAACATTTCTTTGTAATTCGGAGCATTTTTTTAAATTTAGGGTGAGTGGATTTCTGAAACTGAAGAGCTGATCTCAAACCATGTACATTAAATAATCAAATAGAACAAGATGTTCTTTGTGGCAGTATACAGACTATAAAGACTCAAGAACCTATGCTCTGGAACAAACCAAATTCACTTACTACCTGTGCACCTATGATTGTTAGATTGTTCTGATTTTTTTTTTTGTCAGTCGTGGGGCTTGAACTCTGGGCTTGGGCGCTGTCCCTGAGCTCTTCAGCTCAAGGTGAGTACTCTACCGCTTGAGCCACAGCACCACTTCCAGTTTTCTCGTCGTTTACTGGAGATAAGAGTCTCACAGAGTTTCTTGCCTGGGCTGGCTTTGAACCACAATCCTCAGATCTCAGACTCCTGAGTAGCTAGGATTATAGGCTTGTTCTGATCTTAAGATATAAATTTCAAGTTGTGAGTCTTTTGTCTCGACAATCAAGGTAACAATAAACCAAACTAATACACTGTTTCTCATTTCATGCTTCTGAATATATTAAACCATGCTAGAATAACTTTAATAGGCAGATATTGGTCATAATTTAATCCCTGTATACACACACACACACACACACACACACACACACACACATACACACACACACACACACACCATGGCTTCAAAATGTATCATTAATTTATTTCATAAAATAAATTGCTCACATAAAGAATCCTATATTAGGAGAAGTTGTTTTCATTCTCTCTTTCACCCTCCCAAATAAAATCAATGCCTAGTGAAGCTTTAACAAAATTTTTTAAAATACTGGGCTGTAAGAGAGTAGATTTAGGACAGAAGCTAGATAATTATAAGTGAAGTACTTAGAAATATCAAAACTTTTCAACAAAATGAAATAGGAAAAGACCTTTAAAAGAAGGATAAAGCCAGGCGCCAGTGGCTCACACCTGTAATCCTAGCTACTCAGGAGGCTGAGAGCTGAGGATCACTGTCCAAAGCCAGCCTGGGCAGGAAAGTCTGTGAGATCCTTATCTCTAATAAACCACTCAAAAACCAGAAGTAGAGCTGTGGCGCAAGCCATAGAGCGCTCTCCTTGAGCTGAAGAGTGCAGGGACAGTACCCAAGCCCAGAGTTCAAGCTCCACGACCGACAAAAAAAAAAAAAAAGAAAAGGATAAACCCCAAGATATGGACACAAGAGGTTTTGCTTTGTTGTTGTTGTTTTTAATGTACTATGTGATTTTTTTTTCTTTTGTATGTTCCTCTTCCCATGGTATATCCCCTGTTGTCACTGTTTGATTTTGTTACCCTGCAACTTATATATACATTTATCTAATTTGGGGAGGGGAAGAGAAATAATAAAACGCTGAAACAAGGACAGAGGATGACCCATTGCAACAATGATACTCACAAGACACTATGTTGGAAATGAACTTTACAACTTTAGGGGGGAGGTGAGGAAGGGAAGGGATAGTAGGAAAAAAAAAACAAAGGAGGCGGTAACAATGTTTGATAAGAAATGTACTCATTACCTTACTCATGTAACTGTAACCCTTCTGTACAGCATCTTCACAATAAAATAAAATTTAAAAAAAAGAAAAAAGAAGGATAAAGGGTCTGGGAATGGGAATGTGGCTTAGTGGTAGAGCGCTTGCCTAGCATGCATGAAGCTCTGGGTTCGACTCATCACTACCACATCAACAGTAAAAGCCGGACATGGTGCTGTGGCTCAAGTGGTAGAGTGCTAGACTTGAGCAAAAAAAGCTCAGTGACAGTGCCCAGGCCCTGAGTTCAAGCCCCAAGACTGGCAAAATATATAAATAGATAAGTAAACAAATAAATGAAGGAAGGAAGGAAGGATAAAGGAAGTCAGAAATTATATGGGCAGTATTACATCCCAAATCTTTAGTGCAGATATTTTTTAACTGATAAATATATATACATATATATATATGTATATATATACATATATATATATATATATAATTTAGGTACCATTTTAATGTGGGGTTTTTTTTTGGCCAGTCATGGGGCCTGAACTCTGGGTCTGGGCACTGTCCCTCAGCTCTTCAGCTCAAGGCTAGCACTCTACCACTGGAGCCACAGCACCACTTCCGGCTTTTTCTGTTTATGTGGTGCTGAGGAATCGAACCCAGGGCCTATGCTTGCAAGGCATGCACTCTACCGCTGAGCTACCTTCCCAGCCCCCCATTTTAATGTTTTGATAAGCTCTGATAATGATTTTTTTTTTCAAAATCAAAGTCTAAAAACTGAAAATAAAAGTCCTGCTTTAAAAATGACTTATTCTAAGTTGGGTGTGCCTGTAATCCCAGCACTCAGCAGGTTAGGCAGGAGAATCTCACTTTGAAGCCAGCCTGGACTACACAGCAAGACCTATTTCAAAACAAACTAATTTAAAAAATTTATTCAATTCCCTTGAATATTATGAAGCTACTCATATATACTTTAAAAAAAAATAAAGTCTGGTGCTTGGAAGGTGGTTCAGTGGTAGAGTGCTTGCCTTGTATGCATGAGGTTCTGGGTTCAATTCCTCAGTACCACATAAGCAGAAAAAGCCAGAAGTGGCGCTGTGGCTCAAGTGGTAGACTGCTAGCCTTGAGCTGAAGAGCTGAGGGACAGTGCCCAGGCCCAGAGTTCAGGCCCCACAACTATCCAAAAATAATAAATAAAGTCTGCCACACTATTTGTTAAGGCCAAGGTCTATTATACTATACACATATACATATATGTATAGGCAAATATCTTTCTGCCTCTTAGGTGCATAATGGATTATATAAAACACTGAGACTAAGTATCTTTCAAGAATAATTTATAGTCGGGTGCCGGTGGCTCATGCCTGTAATCCTAGCTACTCAGGAGGCTGAGATCTGAGGATCACGGTTCAAAGCCAGCCCAGGCAGGAAAGTCCATGAGACTCTTATTTCCAATAAACCACTAGAAAACCGGAAGTGGCACTGTGGCTCAAGTGGTAGAGCACTCATCTTGAGCTGAAGAGCACAGGGACAGCACCCAGGCCCAGAGTTCAAGCCCCACAACCAAAAAAAAAAAGAATAATATATGGAGGCCAGATGCCAGTGGCTCAACCAGTAATTGTAGCTACTCAGAAGACTGAGATCTGGTGGATTACAGTTTGAAGCCAGCCAGGAAACAAAAGTCCAGGAGACTCTGTCTCCAATAACCAACAAATATTGTGAGGCAAGAGGCATGGCTCCAGTGGTTGAGCACTAGCTATTAGCAAGAGAGCTAAAGGAGAGCAAGAAGCCAGAATTCAAGCTCTAGTACTGGCGTATGTGTGTGCATGTGTGTGTACACACACCAATAACAAAAAAGGATCTGAAGCCGGGCACCAGTGGCCATGCCGTAATCCTAGCTACTCAGAGGCTGAGATCTGATGATCACAGTTCGAAACCAGCCCACACAGGAAAGTTCGTGAGACTCTTATTTCCAATTAACCATCAGAAAACCAGAAGTAGAGCTGTGGCTCCAAGTGGTTGAGCACTAGCCTTGGGCAAAAAGAGCTCAAGTTCCAGGACAGTGCCCTGGCCAAGTTCAAGCCCCATGACTGACAAAATAAACAAGCAATATCTGGCAACTTCCATGTTAATATTTATTTTAAAAATAAATTATATAAAATACAATCTCAGCTGGGTGCCAGTGGCTCATGTCTGTAATCCTAGCTACTCAGGAGGCTGAGATCTGAGGATCGCAGTTCAAAGCCAGCCTGGGCAGGAAACTCTGTGAGACTCTTATCTCCAATAAACCGGAAGTAGCCCTGTGGCTCAATCGGTACAGCGCTCACCTTGAGCTGAAGAACACAAGGGCAACACCCAAGCCCAGAGTTCAAGCCCCATGACCGACAAAAATAAAATAAAATACAATCTTGAAAATGTAAGCTCAAATATATATCTTGATTATAATATAAATCATCAACTTCAGTCATGCAAATCTTGTTACTGATAGAACAATAAGAAGTCAATAAATATTTCAATAATATTACAGAAATATTGGCCTTTATTCAAGAACAGTATAAATTTTTTAAATAAATATCTTACTTTTGAAGTTACATAGGATTACTTTTTAATTTATTTATTTTTAAATTTATTTATTTTTTAATTAATTTATTTTTTTGTCAGTTGAGGGGCTTCAACATAGGACCTGGGGACTGTCTCTGAGCTCTTTTGCTCAAGGCTAGTACTCTATCACTTTGACCAACAGCTCCACCTGTGGTTTTTCAGTGGTTAATTGGAGGTAAGAGTCTCACAGGCACTTTTCTGCCTGGGCTGGCTTTGAATCATGATCCTCAGATCTCAGCCTCCTGGGTAGCTAGGATTATAGGTGTGAGCCACCAGCACAAAGCACATAGGATTATTTATAAAAAGGGATTTATATCCAAAAACTTAAAAGTTAATGTACTAGCTAAGTTCTGGTGTTCACATCTGTAATACACCTCACTATTCAGGAGTCTGAGATTCAAAGGACTAGGTTCAAACCCAGTCAGAGCAGAAAAGGCCATGACAGTCCATCTCCAAAATAACCAGCAAAAAGCCACACTGAAGGTGTGGCTCAAATGGTAATAATACTAGCCATGCAAGCACAGGCCTTGAGTTCAAACCCAAGTACTGGCAAAAAAAAAAAAAAAAGTGTGCTTAT
Source organism: Dipodomys spectabilis (assembly GCF_019054845.1). Lineage (NCBI taxonomy): Eukaryota > Metazoa > Chordata > Mammalia > Rodentia > Heteromyidae > Dipodomys > Dipodomys spectabilis. Next base: position 3,581,510 of record NW_024871460.1, on the reverse strand, counting down.
TACAGTTTATACATTATGGAACATTACATAGACATAAGAAAATGACCCCGGGCTGGGAAGATGGCTCAGTGGTAGAGTGCTTGCCTTGCATGCATGAGGCCCTGGATTCAATTCCTCAGCACCACATAAGCAAAAAAGTAAAAAGCTGGAAGTGGCACTGTGGCTCAAGTGGTAGAGTGCTAGCCTTGAGCTGAAGAGCTGAGGGACAGCGCCCAGGCCCAGAGTTCAGACCCCACAACTGGACCCCCCAAAAAAAAAAAAAAGAAAAAGAAAATGACCCCATGTCATTGTAGAAAAACGGATTGAATGGAAAGATATACTGAGCAAGATAACATAAGCTCAAAAGAGAAGACATGGGCCCAGCACTGGTGGCTCATGACTGTGATTTTAGCTACTGAGGAGGATGAGATCCAATGGTCATGATTAACAGCCAGCCAGGGTAGAAAACCATGACAGACTCTATTTTCAATTAGCCAGCAAAATGCCAAATGGAAGGGGTAGCTCAAGTGGTAGAGTGCTAGAGGTGAATGAAAGAGCCAAGTAAGAAAACTAGGCCTGAGTCATTTGTGGAAGCTAGATCTAAAAGACGTATTCACAGACATAAACAAACATAGGTATGCGTACGTATCTGAATGAATAAACATACATGTAAGTCTAGGGGACTATCCAGGAAGAGAAAGGGAAAAACACAGTGGGTGAATAATTTTGAGATACAATGTGACTACATGTGAAAATGGCATAAAGAACCTCAATGAAAGCTGTTGATCAACAGGGAAGGATGGAATGGGGAAAGAGAAACAGGCTCCATTGAGGAGGGCTGGGTATTAACGGGAGGGGTTGGGTTAACAAGGAGAGTGAATGAGGATGAATATGGTAGAAACAGATGGTTCGCATGTATGAAAATAGAACAGTGAACCTGTTGCTATTCTATCAGGAAGGGGAAGAGGGTAATGAAGAGGAATAGAGGGAGGACATTGTTAAGAGGAAATGTCAGAATAAAATCCTCCCTCGTATAGCTAATGTATGCTGATAAAAAAAATGCAATACCTGGTTATTACCACAAACAGTACAGTAAATAAGTTCTAACACTTCCATGAATAAGTGCATTGACTATGACGTTAAGTTAGAAAATAGTTTAGGGTACAGAACTTTCTATACTGTTAAAATTCCAATAAGCAGGGACTGGGAAGGTGGCTGGCTCAGTGATAAGAGTGCTTGCCTTGCATGCATGAGGCCCTGGGTCCAATTCCTCAGCACCACATAAACAGAAAAAGCCGGAAGTGGCACTATGGCTCAAGTGGTAGAGCACCCAGGCCCAGGGCTCAGACCCCAGGACCAACAACAACAAAAATCCAATAAGCAATCTTCTTAGTCCAAATCTACACGGCTGCAGCATAAATAAAACGGCTATTCCCTCAACTATAGCTGAGATCAGTTTAATATTTTAATAGCATTTTCATGTAAAGTATTAAGCTACAATTTATGGAAAACTAAGTGTCAAATATCACATTTTGTTTATTATTATATATCATCACATCATCTTTCCATCCGATTATGAAAGGTGATACAAAAGACAGAAAACCTTCTAAGTGAACTACGTCTATGCTATCAATTTTACTAATAACTAGAAAATGTTATTCCTTAAAAAAAAAAGAATGTGCAAATCCAGTTAGTTAGCTCAGCTATAAAGGAAATAAAGCAACTAATGAGCATCTTCCACACAGGCACATTTATGTTTTCGGCCTTAGCATATTTGCAAACCATCTGGTACCCATGCCTCCCTAGTTCACCCAGCCTAATCTGTTCAAAACTGAATATGAAACTTGAGCAATGTGCACTTTGATGGAGCCAGAGGATGGCACACATGTACAACAATGTTCCAAATATGAAGCCTGAACTAGTTTATACCTCAACTGTATTGTTTCATTTCCAGTGAAGATGCTAACGCTGTTTTGAAAATGAAGGAGGCTCAAGAAATCTGCAGGAATCATAGCTATCATGGATTACTGTATTATTTTCTTTCTCATTTTAATCTTGTTAAGTAAAGATATGGGGAGGTACTTCTACAAAAAAAGAGAGATGCTATCATTTTGTATTAAAGAGTCAAGAATATGTATTTTTCTCCTTCCTAAAATTAATCTGTGTAACCTTAAAATGCTTAGAGGAAGGAGAGAAAAACAGGAAAAATCATTCATGAAAGCCCTTTTGCTTTGATGTCCTATTACCACATTATTGTCAGTGGCAGCTCTCATTCTTCTTTTACTTAAAATCAGGAGTTGGAATTACTACAATAGAAATCAAAATTATTTATAAATACAGTAGTGCCTACATCCCTGGTAAAACTAATTCTTGCTAATCCTCACTACCAGTTTAAGAACAAACGACTTAAGAAGATTTTCAGAAACAAAGATGATGTATGTAGCACCACATAACACAAAGACGAAGAAACAATGACCAACTCAAACAAATTACAGGTTCACTTATGTATGTGTAACACACACACACACACACCTCAGTCCAGCACATAGTCCCTTTAATTACTTCTTGGAAGCTGATCAGCCTCCCTATTCCTGAGCCACTGTATATGTCCCCATCGTGAGATTTATTTCCTTTTTTTTTCTCCTTTCCCCCCCAAAAAATCAAGTTAATCTCTAAAAGAATTACTCCTTCCTTTCAAGTTACATGGAATCCCATCTAATCACATCACACAGTCCCTACCAGCCACGCTTAAATCTCTCTCCCTCTGTCTCTCTCTCCCTCTCGCTGTCTCTTGTCTGCCTATCTCTCCCTCTCTCGCTGCAAGTGCAGAGCTGAGTATGGTAAAGTGCTGTGGGCCGTCTGCTCTGTCTGCCTTCCTCTCCTATCACCCCATTCCCAGTTTCCTAATTCGTGGCCCTGGGTGTCTCACTGAAGCCTTCCCGGAGGCTTGATCCCTCACTAACCTTGGCTAAGGGAATCAAACTGGATCTTTGCCTTTTTGGAGTTTGCTCTTTCCTTACTGTCACTCGTGGAAGGGATCAGAGACATACTGACACAAAGGACGTCAAATCTCTTAGCTTCAATTTTGGTGTAAAGACACACCGCAGGGAAAGGACATCAGGGCTACTTTCCTGCCATGAGACCACGATCCTCTCACACCCTCTTCTTGTCCTTCATCCCAATCATCAGTGGGTCTTTCCTGCTTCCAGTGGGTCCGATCTTTTTACGGGTCGCTTCTTTCGGGCCCCAGGGCTCAGAGATTCTTCTGGGTCCTCTTCTACCTCCCACCCCCCCACCCCAGAGCAGTCTACTTGTAAGGCAGAGGACATTTCCATCCTCACACACTAACTTCTCCCCCGAGCACTCGGGGCTCCCTCAAAATCATCGCAGAGTTCTTAAGGACTCAACTCCTAGTGGGGACACGACCTCGCCCCGAAAGGGGGTGCACAGCCTTCTCCTTCCCCCGGAACTCGCACCCCAAACCAGCGCTCGGCTCCCAGCAGGAGACCTTCCAACCCTGGAGACTGCGACCCCCGCGAGCCGGCCGCACGCCCCCCAGACCCAGGCCCGCACTGCGGCCCGGGACCCCCAGTCCCAGACGCCGCCCCCCCCCCCAGGCCCTGACCTCGCCCCCCGCACAACCCCAAGTTGCTCCATCTTCTCGCAAAGTCAGGAGCTGAGATTTTTGCCCTCAGCCAGACCCGCCTCCCACCCCCCGGCCGGAGGACGCCCAGGAACCGCGGTCGGTCCCCCGCGGTCGGTCTCCCCGCCACCGGGGCAGGCCCGGTCCCGCGCCGCGGATGCCCCGCACCGGGGCCGCCCACCGCCCGCCGCCGCGGGCGGGCTCAGCCCGCCGGTCCGCGTCCCGCTCGCCTCCCTCCGGCCGCCCGCGCCGCGCGCTCGCTCCCCGCGCCGGCCGCCGGCCTCGGCGCAGGTTCCCACCCCAGCCCGCGCCGCCGGGGCCCCGCGCCGCCCAGCCCGCTCGCGCCGCTACCTGCAGGGGCCGCCGCGCCTCTCAGACACCCGCCGCCGCCATCTTGCATTTCAAACCGACTGCACTTTTCTGGGAGTCAACTCTGACCTGTGAACCCTAAACCCGGAACCACTCGGCCGGCCCGCGGACGGGCCTCGGAGCTCCACAACCCCCCACGGAGCTCGGGGACCCACGGTAAGAGCGTGAGAAGTGGCGTAAGCCCCAGCGGGCGGCCCGGGGCGGAGAGGGAGGAGACAGAGCCGACCGAGGCGGGGGTCCTCCACAGGCCCCCCGCGCCGCGCCGCGCCGCGCTCCCCACTCCCACACCCCGTCGCTTCCCCAGGGTGCGACCCGAGCCGCTCCCCGGGATCCGCGCGACGCGGGACGGGATGACGCGCCCCGCCCCCTGTCACCAGAAACCACGCCCCCTCGATACCACGCCCCTCTGCCTCGCCGCGGCCCCGCCCCTTGCCGCCGATAGTTCCGCCCACTGCCGCGCTTAGCCTGGTCCCTCTCCAGTCGGGCTCCAGCCTCGCCTTCCTGGCGCTCCGCCCTCCTGCTGTCACCGCCAGGTCGCAGGGTAGGCGTGCTGTCTTCCGCTCAACCCCCCCTCCGCCCCGCCCCCGTTTTAACCAAAAGCTCCACCTCCCTCAGGCGGGACTCCCCCAGCCCAACCCCTCGGCGGGAGCCACGCCCGCCGGAGGCCACGCCCCCGCGCTCCTTGGGATTCCCGGCGCCGGCGCCCCGCACCCCCATCCCCGCAGTCCGGAGCCGTCGTCCGCAGCTCCGCGCCGGCCGCGCCCCCAGCCGCCCACACCAGAAGTGCAGTTTACCCCCCTCTGGACAGCCCTGCGAGACGAAGCCGCGCTCCCCGCGTCCCCGCGCCCCCGACTCACGCGCTCCAGCCGGTCCCTCCACCGCCCCTTCCCTTCAGCCCCACATCATCGTGAACACGAAAAATGCAAACAAAAGCAAGGCATCGACTCGCCTTCCGAAGTCCTGGACGCACGGTCAGGGTCCCGGAATCCCCACCCCTCCCCGGCCGGGACCTTAGTGCAGTGACAGCCGTGCCCCCCCCCCCCCCATTAATCCTAAAATATGCAGATGCTTAAAGTGAAAGCCCGACGGCTGGAGTCAGCGTTGGTTGCTGGCACCTGCGACTGCCAGAACCTGTGCTTGCCCGGGCTTAATCACACACGCAATTCTGCCCAGCACTCCGCACTTCCAGCGCAAGTTTAACGGCATTTTAGGCTCCCGGAGTTGAATTCATAAGGTGAGCTATACAAGCGATCTCAAGAAGCCAATATAATGCTTTCCTAACACAGGGGTTAAAAAAAAAGGAGAGGAAAGCCTTTGTAATAAAATGCTGGGCTAATACCAATAGCAATTTAAAGATTAGGGTTTCAGATTGTAAATACTCTGATGCCCGAAAGAGCTAGAAGATGGAACTTGTGCCCATATAATTTCTGTATGTTCCCCAGTCAATGTGGTGCCCACCTAGAATACAGAAATTTGTTCTTTCCTTCACTTAACCACCACCTTTTTGAGCACTATGCCAGGTGCTGTGGGGAAAAAAAAACTGATAGAAGCATAGCTAAGGCTGTCCAGTGTCTTGGTACCCCAAAGGGGGATTGTTCTAGAACCCTCCAGGAGATCAAAAAACGGATCAGCCGGGCGCCGGTGGCTCAGCCTGTAATCCTAGCTATTCAGGAGGCTGAGATCTGAGGATCACGATTCAAAGCCAGCCCAGGCAGGAAAGTCTGCGAGACTCTGATCTCCAATAAACCACTAGAAAACCGGAAGTGGCACTGTGGCTCAAGTGGTAGAGCGCTCGCCTTGAGCTGAAGAACTGAGGGACAGCGCCCAGGCACAGTTCAAGCCCCATGACCACCAAAAAAAAAAAAAAAAAAGAGGGATCTTGAGGTCCCATATATAAAATGGTGTATTTGCATATAATTTATATGCATCCTCCTATACACCTTAAATCATCTGTATAGGTTATTGTGATACCTAATGAAAAGTAAATGGAATGTAAATAGTTGGTTGAAGGATTTTTTTTTTTAGGGACTAACAAGAAAGAAGTGAACACATGTTCAGTACAAACGAAATTCCTCCCCCCCCAACATTTCTGATGCACAGTTGGTTGAATCATCAATGTAGACCTGGTGGACCCAGAAGACCAGACTATATTCCTGTCTGCCGGCTTATGGGCTAGTGGTCCTTTAGCCATGAACATAAAAATAAAAATGTATCAAAGATGTATCAAAATAAAAGGTAAGAAGGCATCAACGGAGAAACGGAGGGCCTTAGGGATATGGAAATGTAGAGTGTCTCTCAGTGTATTTCTATGTGTATGTGTTTCTCTCTGCATGTTTCTCTCTGTGTGAGTTTCTGTATGTGTTTTTTTCTGTGTTTCTGTTTATGCTTCTATGTGTTTGTCTGTGTGTATTGCCTCTCTCTCTGCCTCCCTCCCTCCCCGTCTTTCCCCTTTCTCTTCCCTCCCTTCTCTTCCTTCTTCCTGTCATCTTCCCTGCTCCCTCCCGCTCCTCTCTCCCTATCTTCCTTTTCTAACTCCTCTTTAGCACCAGTTTATAGACATCTCTCTGTAAGCTGTTTGCCTGCTTCACTGCCCAATGCCAGCAACCCAGAATCCTCTCAATTTAGGGTCACACCCACAAGGCAGCTCTGTCCAGGAAAACAATTTCAATAGCACAGTGCTAAGAACAGTGTCCTGAACCCAAGTGCTGCCAATTATTTGATATCCTTGCACAAAGCAAGACTGTTAACACCACTTTACAAAAAAAAAAGGTTGCAGACTTAAGCAATATGCATATATGTTTAGCATAGCAGATTGTGTCAGCTCACATAAATCTGTTTAGAGATCATGCTCACAGAGTAACTTGTTTTTATTAAAATAAATTCATTTATAAAAATTGTAAATATGATGGATTTTAACAGCTGTTTGGACCCAGAAGTAAGTTTTTACCCATCAATTGGCATAATTAGAAGTCTAGTTTTATTATGTATGCTTTGCAGCTTGTCATACACAGCCGGGTATGGAAAACTTCAGTGCAGTTAAGACACAGAAGTAAACAGGTTTTAAAAAGCACAGCACAGCATTTACTGAGGCCAAGTACTGAGGCTGAGATCTGAGGATCATGGATTGAAGCTAGCCCAAGCAGAAAAGTCTGTCACTCTTATCTACAATTAACCACAAAAAAAGCCAAAAACGGAGGAGTAGCTCAAGTGGTAGAGCACCAACATTGGGTGAAAAAGCTAAGTAAGAAGACTTAGCTCTGAGTTTAAGCTTCACTCTTGGCAAAAAAAAAAAAAAAGGAGGGGGCTGGGAAGGTGGCTCAGTGGTAGAACGCTTGCCTTGCATGCCTGAGGCCCTGGGTTCGATTCCTCAGCACCCCATATGCAAAAAGAAAAAAGCCGGGAGTGGCGCTGTGGCTCAAGTGGTAGAGTGCTCTCCTTGAGCTGAAGAGCTGAGGGACAGCGCCCAGGCCCAGAGTTCAGGCCCCATGACTGGACCAAAAAAAAAAAAAAAGGAAAGGAAAAAAAAGCCCAGTACTTTTTGCTTTTCAGAGCCTCTTCCACCTTTGGAACTGTGAAAAAAAATATTTGCAGGAAATGAAGAGCTTTGAGTAAAAAGTTCTAAGTGCCAACATCATCTGAGGAAAGGCTTCCAACAGCACTTTTTGTTGAAATTTCTTTTGCTATTATTTTTCCTTCCCCCCACTTTGTGTGGAAAAGTCCTTTTAAAAATATGACACCATTGGGCTGGGATTTAGCTCAGTGGCAAAGTGCTTGCCTAGCAAGTGCAACGTTCTGGGTTCGATCCCCAGTACCAAAAAAGAAAAAAAAATAGTTAAAAAAAATATGACACCATGAAACCGATCAGCCAAAAAAGACATCAAACTAAGACACTTTGGATTCTACCTGTAGTTAGGGGAGCCGAGAATTTAGCCTTGGAGGAAAGGGGCCACATTTTTCTCTAATGGCTACTTCAGACAGTGAACAAAAATGTTCCTGCTAAAGGGAGCTCAACTGAACAAACTTTCAAAGTCAATTTCAGGTCAAGTCCTTTCCTATTCCTGCTAGCACTTGCTATGTGAAAATAATAACATTATTGATAATAACAACAACAACAACAAAACAATGTTGGGGCTGGGAAGGTGGCTCAGTGGTAGAGTGCATGCATGCATGAGGCCCTGGGTTCGATTCCTTCAGCACCACATAAGAAAAAAGAAGTCAGAAGTGGCGCTGTGGCTCAAGTGGTAGAATGCTAGCCTTGAGCTGAAGAGCTGAGGGACAGTGCTCAGGCCCAGAGTTCAGGCCCCATGACCAACCAAAAAAATAAAAAATAAAAAATCAATGTTCTTGGTACCTGTAAAACACTCTCTTCACATTCCTCCCCTCTTTCTATATGTACCATAGGAACACATATATAAGATTCGAGGATTAAAAAAAAAAAAAAAAAGGAGTAACTGATTTCCCAATATGATTCAAGGAGTAACTTTTGTTTTGGAGAATGTTGGAGATTGAACCCAGGGTCTCTAGCAAGCACTTTGACGCTTAAGCTATACTTTTCTATTGTTTTGTATTTTGGTTTTGAGATACAGCCATGCTAGTGATTACTGAGCTATCCTCAAATTTACCCTCCTCCGCCTTCTGCCTCCTGAGTAGCTGGGAGAAGCTGGGATTGCAGTTGTCCATACCACCTCCAAACAAGAAATAGTTTGATTTCGATAAACCTTATCTTTTAATTGTGATGGCCCTTAGGTTGGTTCATTCATTGGTATGTAACTCAATTTTTGCTCAAAAGTTTAGTGTCTATATGAACATTGTGAGGTCCGGAAAACTAGTTAGTTAATTAATTAATTAGAGCTTTAGTCTGCACAACTCTAGGCAGCACACAACGAGGATGCAATACTGGAGTGGGAAAATACAATGATTAACTCTGTTTCAAAGGCCTAACAGAGGAAATCTAAGTAGTAGTCTTTAAACTTTAATGTACCTGAAAATTACTGCGGAATTTTAAATTATTTTTATTTTTTGTGCTGGGCCTGGGTCTTTAATTCAGGGCCAGGACGCGGTCCCTGACCTATTGTGTTCAAGGCTAGTGTTATACCACTTGAGCCACAGAGTCATTTCCAATTTTTCCGTGGTTAATTGTCTCATGGAGCCAGGTACCAGTGGCTCACACCTATAATCCTAGCTACTAAGGAGGCTGAGATCTGAGGATCATGGTTCAAAGCCAGCCCAGGCAAGAAAGTCCATGAGACTCTTATCTCCAATAAATTATTCAGAAAAAGCTGGAAGTGGCACTGTGGCTCAAGTGATAGAGCTCCCTCGAGCACAGAAAGGCTCAGGTCAGAGCAAAGGCCCTGAGTTAAAGTCCCAGGACTGGGGAAAAAAGTCTTATGGACTTTCCTGCTTGGGCTGGCTTTGAACCACAACCCTCAGATCTCAGCCTTCTGAATAACTTGCACTTGGCTTGGATCTTTATTTTAAAATAGACCCTTCCCACTTCTGAGAGATCCAATTTGGTGGATCTGGAAAGAGGTGGTAAATATGCATTTGACATGCGCCTGGTAACCTTTCTATAAATGACCTGCAGACCACGTTGAGAAATTCTGGTCTAAACCAATAGTTGGAAGAAAACTTAATTGCATTCTTGTAGACTTAAGGAAAAGTTACACCCTACAATAAGTCAGTATCTCTGAGCTGAGTTATCCATCCTAAAGCATGGGCATCTACACTGGGAAGGAAATGCTGTGGAAGTCAAGAAGCATTTTTTTTTTTTTTTTTTTTGCTGGTTGTGGGGCTTGAACTCTGGGCCTGGGCACTGTCCCTCAGCTCTTCAGCTCAAGGCTAGTCCTCTACCACTTGAGCCACAGTGCCACCTCTGGCTTTTTCTGCTTATGTGGTGTTGAGGTTGGGTTCCCAACCTCATGCATGCAAGGCAAGCATTCTACCACTGAGCCACCTTCCCAGCCCCTCAAGAAGCATGTCTTACCCCCTGAAGACCACTCACTCATTAACCTCAGGGCACTTTGGGTGACCTGTATCATTCATCCTCTTGCTATGTTTGTGAAGTTGCTGATATTGTTTACTGAGGTTTGCATATTCACCTGTCCAAGGTGAATATGCTGGGTTTTAATCCACCCTGGTCAATCCTACAACTTAATAATAAAAATGCTTTAAACAGTTTTTAGGACAAAAGGCATTGTATTAACCAAACTACAGTGTAGATGGAATCTGAAGACATCTCTGGTATTAAAGTTAAGTATTACTGTTGAAGCTCCAATTCTTCTGCCACATGTTAAGTCTATCAAACTGTTTTCTACATAACAAATCCAACTCCAGCAGCTTAAAAGACTAAGCAGTTCTTTAGCTCACGCATCAGCAGGTCAGCTGGGTCTACTCATCTGAATCATGATTGGCTGGTCTTAGTTAGACTTGCTTCGCATTTGTGGTTAGTAGGTGGATTATCTGTGGGCTGCCTGGTCCAAGATACTTTCATTTGTGGATCTAGGAACTGGCTCATCTAGGATAGCCGTAGTCCTTGCTGCAGTGGCAGGCTGCCTGTGGGTCACAGGGGTAACTTTCTCAAGTGTCTTCCATCTTCCAGCAGACTAGCACAGGTGCATTTTTATGCAGCCACAGGATTCCAAGAAATTGAGGAAGAGCCTTAAAAACTTCTTGAAGCTCAGGTCTAGCATGCTGTCATTTCTGCTACAATTCTATTGGCTAAGCCAGTCATAAAGCTAGCCCAAATTCCACCTCTTGAGAGCAGCTGCTAAAGTTGACTGTGCTATTGTTGTCATTGAATTTCCCACACGGTGTCACCAAAGGCAGATTTTGTTTTTTACCTATCTCCACCTACTTTTACTCCTCTGTAAAATGAAGATGATCCAGTTGTTATGTCCCATTTTAAGTATATAGCTTATCCTGTTTCTCAGAGAACATGAGCCATGTTGATGATGTGTTTGTAAGGTCTCTCCAGTCCTAAAGTGATACATTTGCATGGGTGGGAAGTGAGGCTGGACTGCTTTTCTTATGTTTCCTTGGGGAGGGATGTAGACCCATTCCCTCACTCTTGAATTTGTCTATCTCAGCTGACATTCTGCTCAGTGGGAGGTACAGGTACCCATTCAAATTAGCTCAGTTCAGCATCCAAAGCTGCCCCCTACCCCTTCAGGAAGCCTCTTCTTTTCCTTTCTTCCTCTCCCCGCCCCTGCCCCTTTGACAGTACTTGGCTTTGAACTCAGAGCCTATCCTTGTTAACCAGGTGCTCCACTACTTGAGTCATGCCCCCAGCCTTTTACGCTTTAGTTATTTTTCAAATAGGGTGTCATATTTATGCCCAGACAAGCCTGCACTGCAGTTCTCCTATTTTTACTTCCCAAGTAGTAGGATGACAGGCTTCACAGCCTACAGTCCATCCTTCTGTGATGATACAGACAAATCAAAGCATTGTGACACTTTGGAGATTTCCTTAGACGTAATGCCATTTGACCTGTTTGTATTATAAACTACTGTTTTGGGGAGGGGAGTGGCAACAACAAATTTCACAGAATTCATTGCACACATCTTCAATAGTAATATATGGCTATATATATATATATAGAGACATATTCAGCAAATACAAATGGTTCTAACGTATCCTAATAATTTGTTAGTGTTCATTTTTTTGGTCATCACTTTGTTATACACTGAAAATATTGACTAACTAGCTTGGACCTCAGTGAGATAATTTCTCAATTTGTAATATAGACACATATTTCTTTCCTGTTTTATAGCTGATGAAAGGTATGCAGTTTATAGCAAGTAATATGCTTACACGCATAGACAATGGTTAAAAGCCTTGTGATTATACAGAAAGATGTGCAGACTTGTAACAACTTTCTTGAAAAATGCCTCAACACTTGAGGAGCAACAAAAATTATTTTCTTCAGTTTAGATGCATAATGCTACTTTTTGTAGCCTCCCTCTAGGTATTTCAAATTCTGTAGCTATACAATTAATTTTTATAGCTAGGAAAGTAATTTTTATCGTCTGTAAAATGTTTTACTACCAGAGGAGATTATCACTCACTGCAGAAACTTAAAAATAGAGGAAAGAATCGATCTGTGTTTTCTCCTTGCTAGCCACTGTTAGCATTTTAGTGTGTTTGCAGGTTGCTATTTTTAGATGAAAGAAAATGTTAGGTTATTTCTCCCCCTTCTTCTGCAAGGTTATTTGGTCTAATGATATTAGGAAACTCTCTTTTTGGATAGACATTTTCAGCTGGCTGGCATTGTAGTGATTTCATTTCACACCACAGCTGTGGGGTGAAGGTTTAGAAGAAACCAGGGGGTTCATTTCAGTGATGGTGGTAATTTACATTTTTTTCCTAGTAGGGTTGGGTAAGAGTTTGGGGAAAACATTTTTAAAGAAGAAACAGAGAAGACACATATGCTGTGATCCTAAATATAAAAACATGGAAACTGAATGAGGAAAAATAATTGCAGAACCTAAGATTGGGTAGTAACTCATTTTCCTTCTAAAATAATGAAAGCAAAAGCTGGTCTTTATTTTGAAGATTCTGATTTTCCTAAATAATTCACAACAGTAAATAGCTATAATTAGGATTCATCACACGTAATCAGTTTCCAAATTATTTCATGAATACATTATCTATTGCCATGAACCCCTTGTTTTCCTTGCCCCAAGTCAACCTTCAAGCCATTTGAAGTTCAATGGCCTTTGAAATCAATGCTTGCAGATCACAATGTCCACATGTCCGGGATACCAGGTCTGGCTGTCTTTGCTCCATGAAGTGTCTTAGTCCTGTATCTTTTGGACAATTAAATTTTTTGATTCGGTGTGTGCTTGGAAGGGAGAAGTATTCCAAGAGCCTCTCACTGCATGTTAAGTGCTGTTCCCTGACTCTAAGCCAGAGCTTAGATGTTGGCAGAGCTAACTGCTCAAAATGTAGTGATTTCATTTCCAACCTTTGCACACCAAGATTACATAGCCCAAACAAATTTTCTGCTTACACACACACACACACTAAAAACACAGCATTTCTGCAAAAATAAAACAATCTTTATAATGGGAAGAAGTTAAAAAAGACAAGGGTAATGTAATCACCATAAGCTATTGAAGGAATTAATGGTGGTTCGTGAGGTTCAATAACTGAGAAACCTAATAAAAAGAGCTGCAATTAAAGCAGTTCAATTTTTATAAAGGGAGGGAGGATCATAGGTTGGGCTTCCCCTCAAGTAAACTCGAAGAAATGACCGTGAGAGTAAGTGGTTTGTTTGGTAACTGTCCCTACAGGGCAGCAGGGAGGCAGGAGAGAACCCAGGGGAAATCCAAACATGGCTTCTGCTTCAATGGGGAATCTACAATTCAGAATACAGCTTAATGGCACTGTTCACTGCTTCTTGTCTGTCCAGCAGGCATCATAGGGGTGGAGATCCCATCATTTGCAGCACCAGCCCATTAGGTGGCAGGCTGCACATGCTTGCAGATGACCATTGGCCCACAGTAAACGTGGAATGCCAAAGACAGGAGGAAGGTAGCTGCAAGGGATGTGGTGGTTTCACAGACCTAGCTTGAACCCTACTTCCAACTACTTATGTGTGGAATTCAGGAAATGACTCCATCTAAGCCATAGTTCCTTTATTTGTAAAATGAATGTCAAGACAGGCTCATGTCAGTCCATATGGGGTGGTTTTGTTCCCTTACAACAGACAAGGCTTGGGTTGGTTGTGGGACAAACATTTTGTTACAATGTGAATCACAAACTGTCATGTCTATAGTATACAGTCCTGGCCTCTGGACAGTTAGGGTAGACATCAGGAAGAATCCAGTCTTCTTGGTGGGGAGAAGAGACTTCAAAATTTAGATTAGATAATCACTACGGCTGGATGGTTCGGCTTTGCTGAATCACACTTAGAGGCAACTATTTTAAGAACTCCTGCCAGGGTTCTCTTCCACTGATTTTTCCAACTACCCATGAGGTAATTCATATCCTTACAAAAATGTGCTTTCCTGTTACTTGCAACCTAAGACTCTTAGCCAAATAAAACCCAGTTGTTTCTTAACAATTGAATGGATGGCTAGTACCTTTTCATCACCATTTATGCAGTTATTTGTTTTGTACTTGTGCCCAGAGCCAGTAAAGAGCAGAATCCCCAATCTTGTAGTCCTTCCTGCAATCTTTTTGCTAGCAAAGCTTAGATTTTGCTATTAGATGAATTTCAGTATCACTAGGATGCTCAATATGTAACAATATATAAACAATTAACTATAAGCAGCTCAAACCAAAAGCTTATTCTTTCATAGCTTTGTCAACTATCTGCCTAGGGCCCTTCTGTCCTATCAATATAGGAATTGTGAGTAGGAAAATAAAAGCTTTACCAGGGTTGGTAGTCTAGACACTTGAGTGACCAAGCCTAGTGGCTAGACTGGTAGACTCAGCTTATTGCTCCTAACCCTGAGAGCTGGGGGCCTACTGCTCTGGGCTTTAGAAACAGACTTACTGTTCTGGTTCTCAGGTTGGTGGCTTATGGCTCTACCACCAGCAGCATAGTAATACTGAGCCTGGGAAATCAAGGAAGTCTTTCAGGACCTTAGTCTGAAAAATTCAAGAGGGTAGAAAATGCATTACATTTATAATACCACCAAATTTCCTGTTGGTATATTCCATTGTTCTTTGTGTGTGTAGTACTGGGGCTTGAAATCAGGGCTTCATGTGCTGTCCCAGATTTGGACTTATGGCATTTGAGTCATGCCTCCAGCTTTTTTTGCTGGTTAATTGGAGACCAGTTGAACCATGATCCTCAGATGTCAGCTTCTTGAGTATAGGCATGAACCACTGACCAGTACCTGGTTAAGATTGTATTAACCAGCATTGTTTTCACTGGATGTTGCCCAACTACCAGTCAGTGGTTTTGAACAACAGAAAATCATTCTCTCAGTAGTTCAAGAGACCAGAAACCTAAAATCAATATTAGTTCCCAATCACAGCAATTACAGGGCTGAACTCCCCTGGAGGACCCAGGGGAGAATCATTTCTTACTTCATTTTTGATGGCTTCTTGCTGGCATTTCTGGGTTTGGGAGCCACAATATTAATCTGTTTGTCCTACCTTCTGTGTAAAAGCTTCCTCTGCTTAACTCTTATAAAGGTCCATGTGACTGCATTTAGGATCTGCAAGAATAATCCAGGGTAACCTCCCAACTCAACATCCTTAATTTTTATTTTTTATTTTTTTTGCCACTCATGGTGCCTGAACTCTGGGCCTGGGCGCTGCCCCTCAGCTCTTCAGCTCAAGGCTAGTGCTCTACCACTTGAGCCACAGTACCACTTTTTCTGCTTATGTTGTGCTAAGGAATGGAACCCAGGGCCTCATGCATGCAAGGCAAGCACTCTACCACTGAGCCACCTTCCCAGCCCCAACATCCTTAATTTTATCTAAAATGACCTCTCAGCCCCAACATCCTTAATTTTATCTAAAATGACCTCCCCTCTTTTGTTGTGTAAAGAAACCCCCACAGGTTTCAGGGATTAGGAAAAGGGGAGGGTCATTTGTACACATACAAAGGTTATGTGTAAAATCTGATTTGTAGACTACAGTCCCTGCTGCTCCCTCAGCATGCCTATATTGCCCGACTCCCAGACGTTCCCAACTGTATTCAACATAAGCCTGAAAATGGCAACTTTTCTCTATTACTGTCATTGTCCCTAGTGATCCCTGAGAGCCTGTCCTCAATTGTGGAATTACCTTAATGTGTACTGCATCTTCAAAAGCACGTCTTAAGCTTTCCTTTAAAAATGCCTTCATTTGCCACCCTCTGACTTTCCAGGCCTTTATTTCGCTAGGTCTTCCAAAGAAAATTCTTGTCAAATAACATTTGATCATACACTTGTGTGCTCAAGCATCTAGTAGCTCCTTATCAGCTTTCATTACCTATAAGCAGCATACTAAGTAAGGCTTTTTAGAGATCTTAAGCATCAAAAATACTGTATCCCACATGAAATGTCCAACATCTCTAGCCATAAACGAAATGCCAATCAGGACAATATTGAGATTCCGCCTCACCCCAGTTAGAATGGCCCTTATCAAGAAAACTCAATAATAGATGCTGGTAATGATGTGGAGAAAAGGGACCACCACTACACTGTTGATGGAAATGTAGTTGTTCAACCACTCTGAAAAACAGTATGAAGGTTTCTCAAAAGACTAAACATATGACCCAGCAATTCCACTCCTGGGCATTTATCCAACTGACCACAAACCAGGCCACACTAAGGCTACCAGGCACAACCATGTTCACTGCAGCATTGTTCACCATAGCCAAGATATGGGATCAACCCAGATGATCCTCAGTGGATGAATGCGTTAAGAAAATCTGGTATAGGGCTGGGAAAGTGGCTCAGTGGTAGAGCGCTTGCCTTGCATGCCTGAGGCCCTGGGTTTGATTCCACAGCACCACATAAGCAAAAAGAAAAAAAGCCGGAAGTGACGCTGTGGCTCAGGTAGTAGAGCACTAGCCTTGAGCTGAAGAGCTGAGGGATAGTGCCCAGGCCCAAAGTTCAGGCCCCACGACCAGACACCGCCCCCCCCAAAAAAAGAAAATGTGGTATATATATACAATGGAATTTTACACCTCCATCAGAAAAAATGATATCGCCTCATCCATAAGGAAATGGTTAAGACTTGGAAAAAATTGTATTAAGCAAAATAAGCCAGACCCAAAGAAACAGAGGTTGCCTGTTTTCCCTCATTTGTAGTAATTAGAATGTGTCTACAAATCTACAATGGAGGGCGAGACAAAAAACTACACTTAGGCACAATAAATTAAACAGGACTCCAAACATTTATACTGTGAGACCAAAGGAGGATATTCTCAGGAGAGGTTCACAAAGGCTTAATGTGCATATGATCAAATAAAATGATGTTTATCAAAATGAATTCCAAGAAGTGAAAAAGGGTTTTTGTTATTTTACCTTTTTTCCCTGTCACTGCTTTTGATTTAATGTATGTAAGTTTATCTGCTTAGTGATACTTAGACTGTTGAAAATGAACTATACAACTTGTGAGGGGAGGGGGTCAGGAGAAAGAAAACTGGGGAGAAAATGAGGAAAGAGGTGACACTGTTCAAAAAGAAATGTACTCATTACTTGACTTACATAATGGTAGCCCCTCTGTACATCACCATCACCTTTACAATAAAAATTAAAAACCTGTCTCCTGTATGAGGACATGGCTCAAGTGTTTTAGAGGGTTTGTTTGGCATGTGCAAAGCACGTGGATGTTTATGTCTGTCCTTGTGCCTGTACCACACTACTTTCATTAGTGTAGCTTTGTGGCTAAGTCTCCAAATGAGGACATGGCCATTCTGAGTTTATCTCTACATTCTGGCTGCCATAAGGCAAGCAGCTTCTCCTTCCTCCTGTTTCTGCCTTGTTATAAGTCCTAAGTGTGGAGTCAGCCATGGTCTGAAACCTCTAAAAATCTTATTTTCATTTTGTCATAACAACAGAAAGCATTACAAATGGAATGGTGTGTTTAACTTACTTTTCAAATTGCTCATTGCTAATGCATAAAAATATCACTTTTTAAGTGCTTGACTTTTTAATCCTACAGCAATTTAACAAATTCTGCAGCTGGATAAAAAGTCAAACATATATAAAGTGTGATATTCTTCTGAAAAATGGCTCTGGTAGGTTGTGTGTGCATGTGTGTATTTTTTCCTCATTGGTCCTGGGGCTTGAACTCTGGGTCTGGGCAGTGTCCCTGAACTTTTATGTTCAAGGCTGGCTCTACCACTTGTACCATAGCTCCACTTCTGTTTTTTTGTGGTTTATTGGAAGTAAGAGTCTCATGGCCTTTCATGCCTGGGTTGGCTTTTAACTGTGATCCTCAGATCATAGCCTCTTGAATAGTTAGACTTACAGGCGTAAGCCACCAGGGCCCAGCTATGTGTACACATTTTTAATGATCTTCATGAGTTCATGTAATTTGTGATGAAAGATATTTTTACTTTTTCCCCAATTTGGATGACTCTTAGCTAAAAATGAGAAAAAAATCTTCCAACTCTGTAATTTTAACATGTTTTACACACTCTACACAGACATATATAGATGTATCACTTTCAGAGTTTATGGAGTATGTTACAGAAAGGGTAAGAAGCACTTTAGTCTCTGTAGTTAAAGAACATGTACCATTGAAAACATTCCAGTGTCAACAACAGTTTATTTTGAGGCAGGTTTTACTATGTTACCCAGTCTGATCTCAAATTATAGGATTTAATGGATCTTCTTGTTTCAGCTTCCTGAATAGCTGGGACTATATATAGGATGTACCACCATACCTGGCTAGTCAATAGCAATGGAAATTATGCATATATTATATGAACAGCTGTTGTACTTGTTCTTTACTATAATCTTCAATACATTTTGAAAAACTGAAGAAATAAATTTGAGTCTTCATGTCTAAATTTTATTATACAAGCTATACATACAAAATGAAATTCTTATCAAAGATTCATCTGAATCTGAAAAATAACTTAAACCAATAAGTGAGTATGTATGTTTATCTCCAGCAACATACACATACTTCAATGTTTGCAGTGACTAGCATTGCTTCTGGATTATGCAAGGCAGCATTTGCTAAATAAGGGATCCAAAGTTCTAGATTTTAAGTATCTAGATAAAAACAACAACAACAAAAACAGCTTAATTCAAATTATAGTAAAATCCAAAGTCTTGGGTGAGGGTGTAGCTCAATGGTAGAGGTCATGTGTAGCATACATGAGATCTTAAAGTCCAGTCCCTAGTACCTCTCCCACCCCTAATCCCTCAGCTTCTCCTTTAATGTTCCCTATTCTCCTCAAAGATTCCAACAGAAGTTATTTTAAAAACTAACTCTAGAATTCTCCCCCTACCTCCTAACAAGATATATGGAAGTGAATGATTTAAGCTTTAAAAAGGTAATGTATTTTTGGCATCAGTAATACAAAATTCACATATTCATATCTGTGTACAAAAATACAACTATAAAATTTAGTCTTCAAATTTAAAAATTTTGGCTATTAAAACAAGGCAGTTATTAATATATGTTGTACATATAATTATAAAAGGCAGACATTTAAAGTCTTTTTTTTCTTTGCTGATACTAAGGCTTGAAATCAAGGCCTAGGCACTGTCCCTGAGCTTCTTTTTGTTCAAGGCTAGTGCTCTACCACTTGAGCCATAGTGCCACTTCTCACTTTTTCTGAGTTTATTGGAAATAAAGTCTCATGGACTTTCCTGCCCGGGCTGGCTTTGAACCAGATCCTTAGATCTCAGCCTCCTGAGTAGATAGGATTACAGTGGTGAGCTACCTGTGCCTGGCTCAAAGTATTTATTAATCCCAATTACAATGACAAAAAATGTTTATCTAAAAATATTCCAATATTCAAATACAGAACTATGGAGCAACAGCCCTTTTACTAGTCATAACTTGAATTCTGGTTTGTAAGTGAACAGGGACCAGAAGTGAAAGGTAGGTTGGATAAGGTAGAAGACAAAGAGAATAGCAGAGGTATAATAACATTTGTTGTGTTCTCTTTCTTTTTTTGAGGTCCTGGATCAAACCCAGGACTTTACACATGCTAGATAACTACTCTACTCTAAGCTACACCCTCAGGCCAAACCTATGTTTAGGAAGGGTAAAATCAAAAGTGCTTAATACAAAAAAATTTTCATGTTGCTAATTATCCTTAAGTGCCACAAAACATTCGTTATCCAAATAGCTTTACTGGAGCTGTTCAAACTTCAACTATTACTATTATTACAATTCAAACAAATTTCCAATATTTGTCAGTTATCTTACACATGTACATAAATATCAGGAGAGTTTAAATACTTTTGTTTTACTATTTTAATTTTTGCTGGAAGATGCAGGATTTTATCTTGCATCAGTTACGTGGACTTGTCAGAAGTAAATTAAATATGAACTTAATAGAAAAAGTACTTGCTAGTTACAATGACATCATGATCTGGAAGAACTGAAGCTTTTTATCTCTTGCTCCATTTTCTATGTAAAGGGTAGGAAAAAAATAGTAAGTTTCAATATGAAAAAAAGCAAAAACAAAACAATTTAATTGCTACTAAAAAAATTAACCCTCCTAAGGATATCAAGGCTAGGTAAACTAATCAAATTCACTGGTTTCTTATATATTAATATTTTATACTTTACAACCAACAGTTTTTTTCTTTCTTTTTTTTTGTCAGTCGTGGGGTTTGAACTCTGGGCCTGAGTGCTATCTCTCAGCTCTTCAGCTCAAGGTGAGTGCTCTACCACTTGAGCTACAGCGCCACTTCCGGTTTTCTGGTGGTTTATTGGTGATAGGAGTCTTTCCTGCCCGGGCTGGCTTTGAACCGCGATCCTCAGATCTCAGCCTCCTGAGTAGCTAGGATTACAGGTGTGAGCCACCAGCGCCCGGCTACAACCAACAGTTTTACACTCGTACATTACATACTGTATTTATCATGTTCTAATAGGCATATGACAAACACAATTTTATGCTTTACAGGCATTGGTAAGATGCATATGGAATACAGCTAATGCATATTTTTAAAAATTAATACTCTAGTACCACCTGTAAGTATTTAAAACAAGTAAGTCGCTTGGTACGGATGGCTCACACCTGTAATCCTAGCTACTCAGGAGACTGAGATCTGAGGATCACAGTTCAAAGCCAGCCCAGGCAGGAAAGTAAGTCTATGATACTCATCTCTATTAAACCACTAGAAAACCGGAAGTGGTGCTGTGGCTCAAGTGGTAGAGCGCTAGCCTTGAGCTGAAGAGCCAAGGGACAGCACCCAAGCCCAGAGTTCAAGCCCCACGACAAAACAAAAAAACAAAAAAAATCCCAAGTCTATCTAAAAAGAGCTAATTATCTTCATTAAAATATATAAAATAGGAAGTGGTGCTGTGGTTCAAGCAGTAGAGTGCTCACCTTGAGCTGAAGAGCACAGGGACAGTGCCCAAACCCAGAGTTCAAGCCCCATGACTGACAAAAAAAACAAAAAACAAAAAAAATATAAAATAAAGAATTCTCAGGAGTTGGGAGTACCAGTGACCCATGTTTCTAGTCTCCATCACTTAGGAGGTTGAAATCTAAGGATCACAGTTCAAAATCAATTCAAGAAGACAAATCTTAGAGACTCATCTCCAATTAAGCAGCAAAAAGCCAGAAGTGGAGGTTTGGTTCAAAGGCAGAGCACCAGCTTTGAGCAGAAAAAGCCAAGCAAGAACGGGAGGCCTTGAGTTTAAGAGAACCTACCAGCACATACAAGCTCATTGAAACTGCAATTCCATTGTTCATTATAAAGAAAAATCAATGTAGCTAGGAAAAATTCATGATCCACATATTAAAATAGCATTTAAATTTCTTTTTTATAGTTTGAGACATGGTCTCACTATGTATTCTTGGCTGAACTTGAACTATGTACCACAAGGTACCTAGAATTCGGTCCTCTTTCAACCTCCCAAGGGCTGAAACTATAAGCATGTGCTATCAAACCTGACTTCTAAACATTTAATAATCAGTTAAATAAAAGCTTCTGCCATTTTTTTTGTTGTTGGTCGTGGGGCCTGAACTCTGGGCCTGGGCGCTGCCCCTCAGCTCTTCAGCTCAAGGTGAGCTCTCTATCGCTTGAGCCACAGCACCACTTCCAGTTTTCTAGTGGTTTATTGGAGTTAAGAGTCTCATGGACTTTCCTGCCTGGTCTGGCTTTGAACAGTGATCCTCAGATCTCAGTCTCCTGAGTAGCTAGGATTACAGGCATGAGCCACTGGTGCCTGGCAAGCTTCTGCCATTTTATAGAAGAGATATTTTATGTGGCAAAAAGAACATTTAAAGGCCCTGAGTTTGATTACTTAGTACCACAAAAGCAGAAAAAACTGGAAGTGGCATTGTGGCTCAAGTGGTAGAGCGCTAGCCTTGAGCTGAAGAGCCAAGGGACAGCACCCAGGCCCAGAGTTCAGGCCATGACCGACAAAAAAAGTCTCCTAAAAAAATTCAACTCAGGGAGGGTGGGGGGAGGATGGGAAGGGATGGGAAAGGGAAACAAAGGAGGAGGCTACAATGCTTGATAAGAAATGTACTCATTATCTTGTCCATGTAATTGTAACCCCTCTGTACAGTATTTTCACAATAAAAAATAAAAATTTAAAATTAAAAAAAAAATCTAGTAGAGACATTTGCTGGACAATACTTCAACAAAATCATATGCACACACACACAAAATTCAACTCAGTAACTTACCTGAATAAGTGTGGTTTTATCATAGTCCCCACGATGTTGATAAATACACTGGCTGAGCACTGCATATAAATTTTCCAGTTGAAATATATTGTATTGTTCACTTTTTTTAACAACAGCCTTTAAAATATCCTAAAAGAAAAAACACGAGTGTTTCCACATGTATGATAAAATTATCTGAGACAAGAAATATAATTCTAAAAGTTTGGGAAAGTGCCATTGTAAAAGACAAGAGAGAGAATGGACTAAAGCATTTGAGATGTGATAGCCCCTGACACTTAGCTATACTTAACTTCATCATCATTCTGTGATCCTGGCCTTTGCACTGTATGAACTTCATTCTCAAAACTACCAGAGGAAGATGCCAATTTCAGTTTTATCCAAAATTTCTACACACAAATTTAAAAATAACCTCAAATTAGATTAATAGTGTATTTAATGGCAGTATAGACATAGTACGATCAAGTCCATTATATAAAAACTAAAAATAATACTACTTAAATGATAAGTTACTTATCACTTCAGGGCTCACTTTATAAAACAGACTTTTTCTAGTTATTATCCTTTTTCCCTCAAGACTAAAATCATATAAATGGTAGACTCACTGTATTTCTGCAATTATCCAAATGTGGCCCTACCAGGCTGTGCCATCACAATGAAGTATAAAAAACAAAACAAAACAAAAACCCCAAAACATAAAATGGTTGCACAGTGGCTGGGAAGAAGGCTCAGTGGTAGAGTGCTTGTCTCACATGCATGAGGCCCTAGGTTCGATTCCTCAGTACCATATAAGCAGAAAAAGTCTGAAGTGTCTCTGTGGCTCAAGTGGTAGAACAACAGCCTTGAGTTGAGAAGCTGAGGGACAGCGCCCAGGCCCAGAGTTCAAGCCCCATGACCACCACCACCACCACCAAAAAAACAAAAAGTTGCACATAATGGTCATGAAAACAAGTGAGAAAACAATCATTTAAGTATAGGTCAACAAACACACTAATTCTCTCCTTTATGTAAGTTAATATTCTCAAAAAAGGTCATTATTTATTTATTGCATGTCTAATAGATATACTCAACTTTTACAGCCTCTTTTTTGTCAGTTATAATACTTAGGGAAAGTAAAAAGCTGAAGTAGTCTGAATAAATGACTATCTATAATTGACTAAATGATATGCCTGTATAATGAGTAAAATAAGGCTGGAAAATACATTAGAACTGATTAATAAGGCAATTAATTACTATATTTAACCCCTCAAAACATGGTGAACTAAAGTTCTTCTTTTTATAGTTATGAGATTTGTGAGATTTTAATTTCACTTTTTTTTTTTTTTTTTTGATTTGTCATGGGTCTTGAACTCAGCCTGGGCGCTGTCCCTGAGTTCATTAGCTCAAGGTGAGCACTCTAACACTTGAGTCATAGTGCCATTTCTGGTTTTCTGGTGGCTAATTAGATAAGAGTCTCATGGATGTTCCTGCCCGGGCTGGCTTTGAACTGCGATCCTAGATCTCAGCCTCCTGAGTAGCTAGGATTACAGATGTGAGCCACTGGTGCCCAGCTTCATATATATATATATTGTCGGCGTGGGGCTTGAACTCTGGGCCTGGGCGCTGTCCCTCAGCTCTTCAGCTCAAGGCGAGCGCTCTACCACTTGAGCTACAGCGCCACTTCCGGTTTTCTGGTGGTTTATTGGAGATAGGAGTCTCACGGTCTTTCCTGCCCGGGCTAGCTTTGAACCGCGATCCTCAGATCTCAGCCTCCTGAGTAGCTAGGATTACAGGCGTGAGCCACCAGCGCCCGGCTTCATATATTTTTTAAAGTTAGTTTTTTCAACTAAGTCATCTTAGTCACTCAGGAGGCTGAGATCTAAGGATCAAAGTTCAAAGCCAGCCTGGGCAGACAAATCCAAGAGACTCTTGTCTATAATTAACAAGCAAAAAGCCAGAAATGGAAACCTGACTTAAAGTGGTAGAGTATTAGGCTTAAAAAAAACAAAACAAAAAAATATATATATATCTCAGGGCTGGGAAGGTGGCTCAGTGGTAGAGTGCTTGCCTTGCATACATGAGGCCCTGGGTTGGATTCTTCAGCACCACATAAGCAGAAAAAGCCGATGTGGCGCTGTGGCTCAAGTGGTAGAAGGCTAACCTTGAGCTGAGGGACAGCGCCCAGGCCCAGAGTTCAGGCTCACAACAGACAAAAAAAAAAAAAAAAAAAAAATTAAAAAATATAAAATTTTATTTCAATAACTAGTTTTGAGTATTAGGCTTTAACAGATAAGAAGATAAGCAAAAGTGTGAAACCCTGAGATCAAGCTACAGCACTGACACAAATAGAAACAAAATTTAGGACAACCAAAGCAATTTGAACCAGATTCTAAAACAGGAGGGAAAAACCAATAGGGATGGCTGGGAAGGTGGCTCAGTGGTAGAGTGCTTGCCTCACAGGCATGAGGCCCTGGGCTCAATTCCTCAGTATCACATAAGCAGAAAAAGCTGGAAGTGTCGCTATGGTTCAAATGGTAGGGTGCTAGACTTGAGCTTACGAGCTGAGGGACAGTGCCTAGGCCCAGAGTTCAAGCCCCATGACTGACAAAAACAAAAACACAAAAAACTATAGGGATGAAGGAGAAAGAGAGAAAAGAAAAATTTCCAACTGGACAAGTTGGTTTGTTACCTGCAGATTTACCATGTACTTGGATTCCCTTCAATCATGTCAAAACAAAAAAAATTTATCTGGAGAAATACCTTTGGTAAGTATATATAGTTCTATATAATACAAATCCAAATATTTTCAGACTTGAAATGTGGCCAAAATAAAACAACTTAAATTGGAAGTGGGATGTAATTTTTTCTAGTTTGAAGTTAAAGGATAATACATCAGTTCTATTTCAAGTATGTTAAAACAACTACACACATCCAAGGTGTTAGTTGTGAAGGTGAAGATTGCTGTTGAGGAGTGTAAAGGTGGGCATTCCAGAGTCAGCACTGCCACGTTTACTAGGTGATGATTAACCAGGAGCGCACAGTATAGAAAAGGGTAAAGAAAATCTGAGAAACTCATGAGCATGGATGAAGATAAGGACTGCTTTAGGAAGATGGCAATCAAGGGAGGAGAGTTATCAGTACTGTAAAATGCTGTTAGGATGTTATTTTATTTGAATAGTGAGGAAGAATACCAAATGGAGGGGAATGAACAGGGAAAGAGAGGTGCCAAGAAATCTGGCAGTGTATCAGAATCACTTAGCTACTTTCCCTCTGGTTCCTCTCACAGATTCTCAGATAAAATTCCTAATGGGACACAGGAAGAAGAGCAAAAAAGGGAAGCTAAGAGGAAGCAAAGTTTTAGTTCCTTGTGTACTTCCTATACAGGCATCCTGCCTCTAGTTCACAATCCAGTGTTTGGGAATTAACAGTATGTATGGAAGCATTATGATTTCAATTTACATACTTTTAACCGCTCATGGTCCACAACAAGTGAGGGTGTAGGCTGAGAGAGAATTGCCAACGCCTTCTCAACACTGATGAGTCGCTGTTGTTCTACCTGGGAACGTCTAGCTCTAGTCATTCGCAGAAGACACATTTCTAGAATGGAAAAGAGACAAATAGCAGGCAGATCAAATAACAGAATTTCACTAAAAACTAGTATTAATTCTGGGTTAATCTTGAAAACACCTGTTATTTATATTAAATGCAAATTGAAAAATAATTTTCAAATTGAGTATTTCAGGTTTGACTGCCTTGGGCACAATCCTAGAATTTAAAAGCTGAGAAAAGGTAATCTGGTACATATCTGTAATCTCAGTACTCAAGAGGATGGGACAGGAGGATGGAAAGTTCAAGGCCAGTTACCTAGTTAGACCGGATTAAAATTTTTTTTTTTTTGGGTCAGTCGTGGGGCCTGAACTCTGGGCCTGGGTGCTGTCCCTCAGCTCTTCAGCTCAAGGCTAGCGCTCTACCACTTGAGCCACAGAGCCACTTCTGGCTTTTTTCTGCTTATGTGGTGCTGAGGAATCGAACTCAAGGCCTCATGCATTCCAGGCAAGCACTCTACCACTGGGCCACCTTCCCAGTCCTCAAAATAAAAAGTTTAAAAGGGCTGGAAGTATAGCTCGATGGTGGAACATGAAAGGCCCTCTATTTAATCCTTGGTACCATTAAAATAGTAGCAGTAGCAATAGTAGTAATAATAGGTGAACAATGCACTCCTGAGTCACACTATAATCCTACCTACTCAGGAGGCTGAGAATCTCAGTTCAAAGCTAGCCTGAGCAGACAAATATGCAAAAAGTGGAACTGGAGGGGCTGAGAAGGTGGCTCAGTGGTAGAGCGCTTGCCTTGCATGCATGAGGCCCTGGGTTCGATTCCTCAATACCACATAAGCAAAAAGAAAAAAGCCGGAAGTGGCGCTGTGGCTCAAGTGGTACAGCGCTAGCCTTGAGCAGAAGAGCTGAGGGACAGCGCCCAGGCCCAGAGTTCAGGCCCCACGACCGGACCCCCCCCTCCCCCGAGAAAAAGAAAAAGTGGAACTGAAAGTGTGATTTAAATGACAGAGCACAGCTCTGAGTGAAGTACCATTGCGGGGGCGGGGGTGGATGGGGAGATCCATTTTTCTGTTAATGTAGTTTCCAAGCAGGGTTCAGCTGCTATAACACAGACACCATATGGCCTCTGTCTAGCTGAAAGTATCTGCTACCTGATTTAAGGCTATTTAAGTCTGATCCCTGAACTACAGCAATTTATTCACTGACAGATGAGAAGAATGTAGAGTGGGTATAGGTCTTTTCTAAGGCCATAAAACTAGTTGTTTTAAGAGCTCAAACAACAACTCAGATTTCCTGATCTCTATGCAAATAAGTTTGGTCCTCTAAATAGTGACTCTAATGGTATACGAAACACAAAACTATGACCCCCAAACAAAATGTGAAGTTATACACTGAAGGTTAACATATGAAGTATCCCCATGCTGTGGTTAAGGATCTTGCTCAGCATGTTTCGACTCTGTAACCGTTTTAACTCCAGAACGACTAGAAAGACAGATACATAAAATACTATCCACATTCAAAAGGCTATATCCTTGTCCATCCTATCTATTGTTACCCCAAATTCAACTCAAAAAAGTCCTTCCAAAAGACTTAATTTTTCTGTGTATATAACACGAAAAAACCCCAATCTTAGTAACTTAGTCAATACTTCATTGGCACCAGGCAATGCTTTTATGTAATCCAAATAAGATTTCTGACCCTGTTACCAATATTTTTTTTTTTTTTTTGTCGGTCGTGGGGCTTGAACTCTGGGCCTGGGCGCTGTCCCTCAGCTCTTCAGCTTAAGGCGAGCGCTCTACCACTTAAGCTACAGCGCCACTTCCGGTTTTCTGGTGGTTTATTGGAGATAGGAGTCTCACGGTCTCTCCTGCCCGGGCTGGCTTTGAACCGCGATCCTCAGATCTCAGCCTCCTGAGTAGCTAGGATTACAGGCGTGAGCCACTGGCGCCCGGCTCACCCAATATTTTTTTTGTCCAGTCCTGGGGCTTGGACTCATGGCCTGGGCACTATTTCAGAGCTTCTTTTGCTCAAGTCTAGCACTCTACACACTTGAGCCACAACACCACTTCCAGCCTTTTCTGTTTATACGGTACTAAGGAATTGAACCCAGGGCTTCATGCATGCTAGGTAAGCGCACTCTACCACTAAGCCACATTCCCAGCCCACCAATCTTGCTTTATATGACTAAATGTTTATCTTTCCCACAAATCTAAAACAAAATTAAAAAAAAGGTTCAGAAGAACATGATCCTAAATAGAAAACGTGGAAGCAGAACCATAGCAGTTAATACTAACAGATTTATTCTACAGCGAGGTGTACAATACTGGTGGCTCACGCCTGTAATCCTAGTTACTCTGAAGGCCGAGATCTGAGGATCAAGGTCTGAAAGCCAACCCAAGCAGGGAAGTCCGTGAGATTCTTACCCCGGATTAACCAGCAAGAAGTTGGAAGTGGAGTTGTAGCTCAATGATAAGAGCACTGGCTTTGAGCACAAAAGGTCAGGGACAGCACCCTGAATTCCAAGTCCCAGGACCAGCACAAAAAAATAGAACAAAAGAAGCCGAGTGCTGGTGGCTCACACCTGAATCCTAGCTACTCAGGAGGCTGAGATCTGAGGATCACAATTCAAAGCCAGTCCGGGTAGGAAACTCTGTGAGACTGTTATCTCCAATAAATGCTGTGGCTCAAGTGGTAGAGTGCTTGTCTTGAGCTGAAGAGCTGAGGGACAGCAGCCCGGGATAAGAGTTCAAGCCCCATGACTGACCAAAAAACAAAAACAAAAGGAAGAGTTGATTTATTACTGAGCAAAAATCATAAGAAACTGCTTTAAGCCGGGCGCCGGTGGCTCACGCCTGTAATCCTAGCTACTCAGGAGGCTGAGATCTGAGGATCGCGGTTCAATGTCAGCCTGGGCAGGAAAGTCGGTGAGACTCTTATCTCCAACAAACCACCAGAAAACCAGAAGTGGCGCTGTGGCTCAAGTGGTAGAGCATTTGCCTTGAGCTGAAGAGCTGAGGGACAGCGCCCAGACCCAGAGTTCAAGCCCCATGACCAACAAAACAAATAAACTTGTTTAAAAAAAAAAAAAAAAAGAACCACCAGCACTTTTAAACTGATACTTACCTTTTGCTTCATTTTCCTCAGAAATGTCTATTATCTGACAGCTAGCAGCATCTCCATTGCAAGCAATCTTATCTTTTCTCAATTCAGTAGATGCTGTAGTTTTCCTAGATTCTTCAAGTTCATTCTCATCATTACAAGTACTTGGACTATTATTTCCCAAGTCACTTTTGTTTTCAGAGATATTCTGCTGCTTCTCATTTTCTTCTACTGAAGACTCCCCTGTATTCCTAGGCTCATGATCTGCACTCACATCTTGGATTTCCTCTGTGTCACTCTCCATTTGCTCATTGGCAGCATTTTGGCTATCATCCTTTGTCTGTGAAATTCTCCTCCGTTTTGTTTTGGTGCCTACATGCCACTTTGACTTTCTGTGAATTTTCCTCTTAGACGGAGCTTTAAATAAATTAAAAAAAAGATAAAGAAGAATATCCAACAAAACTCTAAATTATTAAGAGAGTCATAGAAAAAAGAAGCCGAAAGTAAGAAGATTGAGAAAGCACAAGCAGTTTTGTATGGTTGAAATACAGAACCAAAGATTAATATGAGAAGATGAGGATGACCTGAATTCCAAGGCAGGAGGAAGAATGACACAAGGACAAATAGTATCATTGAATGGTAATGTACTTGTCAAAACATATTGGAAAAGAGGGTCATTAGATTATTCACAATTAAGTCAAAGTAGGTAATAAGGAATCCAGTCAAATCTCAAACATCTACAGTAGCATTACATTCAGAATGGGATCAGAGAGAGAGAGAGAGAGAGACAGACAGACAGACAGACACACACACACATATACACAGGGAAAAGTGGAGAAAAATATTTTACAAGTAATATACAAATTTAGTTTTAACTTTTGATTGGTATACAGCGTGCATATTCAAAGCAGTGAATATCACTAAGAATAATTAATAATTAGTCTAAAAACAGAAAACATACCAGGATTAATAGAAAGTAAAAATTAGTAAAAAAATCAATCCACAGGTGGTAAACTGGAATTCACAAGGTACATTATATACATATTATGGTGGCAGAGCACCAGCTGGTAAGCACAGGTATGTTACAAACTTGGGATTTCAAGAATGTACAGCTGTGCTGGAAAGTTGGCTCAGTGGTAGAGCGCTTGCCTTGCATGCCTGAGGCCCTGGGTTCGATTCCTCAGCACCACGTAAGAAAAAAAAAAAAGAAAAAAGCTGGAAGTGGTGCTGTGGCTCAAGTGGTAGAGCACTAGCCTTGAGCTGAAGAGCTGAGGGACAGTGCTCAGGCCCAGAGTTCAGGCCCCATGACTGGACCCCCCCCAAAAGAATGTACAGCTGTTTCAGTATTAGCAAAATCAGTGGTATTAATTTTTAAAAAAGGAGAAAGTACTGGCATTAGAAGAGAATAAAGGTTATGATTTTGTAAATGAAAATTATTCAAGGGCTGGGAAGGTGGCTCAGTGGTAGAGTGCTTGCCTTGCATGCATGAGGCCCTGGGTTCGATTCCTCAGCACCACATAGGCAAAAAAGAAAAGCCGGAAGTGGTGCTGTGGCTTAAGTGGTAGAGCGCTAGCCTTGAACTGAAGAGCTTAGGGACAGCGCCCAGGCCCAGAGTTCAGGCACCACTACTGGACCCCCCCAAAATAAATAAATAAATAAAATTATTCAAGAGTACTTACCAGGAGTGCTGCAAGCAACTGGAGTACTAGGTGTCTTTAGCTTTTCATTATGCTCCAGATCTGATTTTTTGTCCCCAGTAGAGAGAGTACTGTGCTTTGGCATCACATGGTAGTAAGATGGGGCGTACTTGGAGGAGCTACAACCTTATAAACATGCAGGATTTCAAAAAGGATGTCCATATTTCAAACTTACATAAATGATTTAAAAGGATTCCATATACTACATACGAATTCTACTTTTCAAGTGGCAAATTATTTTCCTACCTCTTTTCTTTCTAGATTCCTGAATTTCTTCACAAAGCTGCTCAAAGTCTTCATCAAGTTCTTCTTTAATTATTGCATAGGCTGTATCTCTTAAAGCACAGGCTCTATGCCTAATAAGGCGGTCTGGGAAACGAATAAACAAATGCAATTTTTAATGCTCCCTCAATTATTTACCTATAAAAATGATCTCAACTTTGTGGGGCTAATAGTCTAATTTCTTTTCTTTCCCAGCTCCCTAGTCTAATTTCTTATAATTCCCTTTTGTTTTTACCACAGTAGTAAAGTTACTAGAATTGTGTTGTTCTACTTTTGGTACAAGTCTAATGCTCTGGTTATGAATCAAGTGACATATTATATATACATTTACAGTTTTAGTGGTGTACCCTATTCAATCCCTTTGAAATATCAGAAACACAGGGGTGTAGCTCAGTGAGCTTTCCAATTATTTAACAGAACTCTTGGTAGTTCCTTATACTAATCAACCTAACTTAAAAGCACCAACAACTAGAAATCTGGAAAGATACCGCTAATTTTTGCAGTTTCCTCCTTTGAAAAAAATATAACAGGAGACTTAGATTGGTTCCAGTTCTGGGGCCTTTACTCTGGGCCTGGAGGCTGTCTCTGAGCTGAATTGCTTTTGCTCAATGTAGCGTTCTACCACTACAGCTCCACTTCTGGATTTTTTTTTTTTTTGGGGGGGGGGGGGGTGGAGGGGAACAGTTTATTGAGATAGAAGTCTCATGAACTTTCCTGCCTGGACTAGTTTTGAACTGTGATCCTCAGATCTCAGCCTCCTGAGTAGTTAGTCTTAAAAAACATCAGCCACTAGCACCTGGCTGTTTTGTTTTTTTTTTTTAAAATCACTAGTATTAGCAAGTTTTATGCGATGTAACTTTTGTGTATTGGAATTTGAACTCAGAACTTTCCATTTGCTAGACAAGTGCTCTATGCTGAGTTGCACATTCAGCTCTACAGTATTACTTTTGTAATAATAATAGCCATGATTTTAAAGAAGCAAATCTTTAAGAATCTGCTTCATTACAGAGTGTTTATCTTTCTACTTTGTAAAAGAGCACTGACATGCTTAGTAAAGCAAATGGTCTTGTGCCTCACTGCAGAATGAATCACATAATTGTCACTATACAGTACAGACAAAGCTCTCAAATTTGGACATGCTTTTAAGGATAAAATTTAAAAGTTGTGAGTGAAAAGACTGCATTCAAATTCTGCCTTTACCCTTTCTTGGCAGTATGACTTTGAGTGAGGTTTTTAATCTTTATAAACTTCACCTTCCTTGGTAAAGTAGCTGAGAGCACTAAACGGCATGATGAACATAATCTACCTGTAATACAGCACCTGATACAAAAACACCAGCCACGGAAGCAAAATGCATTAAGGCTCACCTCCAGGATCTCTATCTGGATTGTATTCTAAAGCGTTACTACAGATTAGATCAATATCACTCAAATAGTCTTTCACAGTCAGATACTTGTGTAGATCAATTTTACTAATCATAGATGAAAGGTCCATTGGCTGCTTTATCACAGTGACATAATCTGGAACCTAAAATTCAAACAAATGACCAGATCACTAAATTAACATTAACAATACAAAAATTTCACTTAGGTTTCTTCTAGGCAACAGTCTATGCAGGGATAGAGATAAGAGATAAGACTATTCTATTAATGTAAAACTTTAGGCTCTATCAAAATCAGTTTGTTTTATATTTACTCCTTTCCTTGAGTAGCTACATTCTTCATTAACATCTTTTAAAATGCTTTTCCTCACTGAAGTGCCATCCATCCATCACGGTCAACTTAAGAGATAAGAACTGACTTTCTATCAAGCACCGTGCCACATGCCTATATTCTCAATACCTAGAAAACTGAGACAAAGAGGATCCTCAGTCAGAGGTCAGCCTGAGCTCCATGGCATATTCCAGAAAAGTCTGTACTATATTGCAAGTCCGTGACTCTGACCAAATGCTAATTGTGCAGGTCATAGTACTAGCAGGAGGCATTAAGACTTTCTCAACTTTGCTTTTAGAATGTTTGGGTTGGGTAGAAAAAGTTAACTGCCTATTCTTGGCAGAAAAAAAAAAATACTCAGTAGCTCTTAAAGTCTTGACATTACTAGAACACTAATTCAATACAAATTTTCCATACAAAAAACACAAGTTTAGTTTATAGTATAAACTATTCAAATATTCTGATTTTGAAGAATTATGGTTTAGAAAACACATATGCCAATGATTAAATCAATACCTCGTCGGGGTCAACAGGCTTAGTAAACACTCGGAATCTTTTGTCAATAGCAAGCCTGTGTGTGACATTTCTTAAGAAAATCCTCAATTCTCTAAATGTATCTTCTTCTTGTTCTTCCAGTCGTTTTACTTCTTCTTCAGTCAATGGTTTTGGCTCAGGTGGTGGTGCTACTGGGAGTACCTCTAAGGCCTGCAAAACTACATAAAGATTTTTAGTTACTACCTCTCCATCATTTTGATAGTGACAAATATTAATTACAAATCCTGGCAAGTTTTTGTATCTGCCAGGAATTTCAAGAATTTTATTTATTTTTGGTTGGTAGTGGGGCTTGAACTCTGGGCCTGGGCACTGTCTCTGCTCTCTTCAGCTCAAGGCTCTACCACTAGAGCCACAGCATCACTTCCAGTTTTCTAGTGGTTAATTGGAGATAAGAATCTCATGAACTTTCCTGCCTGGACTGGCTCTGAACAGCAATCCTCAGATCTCAGCCTCCTGAATAGCTAGAATTAGAGGTATAAGCCACTGGCACCCGGCAAAATTTATTATTATTATTTTTTTAAGTTTAATTTTATCATCAAGTGATGTAGAGTTAGTTACATATACTTAAGGTAGTGAGTACATTTCTTGTCAAATATTGTTACCCCTTTCCTAGGAACTCAAGAATTTAAGACTGTAAAAGTACCAGTTTTTTTTAACCATTAAATACTTTCTCCAGAAATAATAACTGATAAATTAGAATGCCAATCCCTGAAAGTCATTATACCTCTGGTACTTTTTTTTGGGGGGGGGGGGTGGTTTGCAGCAATCATGGGGCTTAAACTCAGCGCCTGAGCACTGAGCCACGCCTCCAACTCCATAAAACCTTCCTTTAGTTTTATCTAAGAATATTATAACTACAAAAAAGTAGTTCTTTACTGGTTCTTGAACTAGTGATAAATTTCAAATAAAAGTTTAATTTTCTTTAAACAGATATACTGAGTACTCTGAGTTTAAAAGGATAAAAGATCTTTACCAAGAAGGTGACAATTTATTAAGGGAGTTCTAAGAGACATTAAATACATCGTTTTCAAGACTAGGGGCTGGGTGTTGGTGGCTCATACTTGTAATCCTAGCTACTCAGTAGGCTAAGACTGGAGGATCACCAGGACAGGAAAGTCTGTGAGACTCTCATCTCCAATAAACCACTAGAAAACTGGAAGTGACACTGGCTCAAGTGGTAGAGTGCTACCCTTGAGATGAAGGGCCCAGCAACAGTGCCCATGCAGAGTTCAAGCCCCACAACTGACAAACAAAAATAAAAAACAAACAAAAAGACTAGGGGTATGAAAAAGTTAAGCAGAACTTTACACAAAAATGAAGGAGAAGCTAGACAGGTGTCTCATGCCTGTAATCCTAGCCACTCAGGTGGCTGAGATCTGAAGACTGTAGTTCATTCAAAGTTAGGCAGGGCAAGAGTCTGTGAGGTGAGATTTTTTTTGTTTGGTCGTGGGGCTTGAACTCTGGGCTTGGGCACTGTCCTTCAGCTCTTCAGCTCAAGGCGAGTGTTCTACCACTTGAGCCACAGCGCCACTTCCACTTTTCTAGTGCTTTATTGGAGATAAAGAGTCTCACAGACTTTCCTGCCTGGGCTGGCTTTGAACCGCAATCCTCAGATCTCAGCCTTCTAAGTAGCTAGGATTACAGGCGTGAGCGACTGGCACCTGTCTGTGAGATTCTTATTCCAATTAACCAAGTGGTAGAGCGCCAGCCTTGAATGAACAACCTATGTGAGAGCTTGAGGCTGTGTTTAAGCCTCAAAGTACTAGTACATACTTGTACACACACATTTGCACATGCATGCATGAGCAAGAGCAAGCAACAGAGAGAAGAGAGAGAGAGAACAGAACTGCTGACAAGCATAAATGAAACTGAAGCTGTATGTGGCTTAAAGACAGCTTTGTAACAAAAAGACAAAGGGAAGGATAAAGTGAGCTTAAAGGACAGACTGGGGATATCCTACCAAACACTTTGTGTGCCTTAAGAATTTCACTGCAAGCCGGGCGCCAGTAGCTCATGCCTGTAATCCTAGCTACTCAGGGGGCTGAGATCTGATCATCACGGTTCAAAGCCAGCCTGGGCAGGAAAGTCCATGAGACTCTTATCTCCAATAAACCACTAGAAAACTGGAAGTGGCACTGTGGCTCAAGTGGTAGAGTGCTCTCCTTGAGCTGAAGAGTGCATGGACAGTGCTCAAGCCTAGAGTTCAAGCCCCACGACCAACCAACCAACCAACCAACAAACAAAAAACAAAACTTCAAGATTTAGCTACGCAGGAGGCTGAGATCTAAGGATCAGTTTGTAGTCAGCCCAGGCAGGAAAGTTTGTGGAGCTCTTACCTCCAAATAACCATTCAAAAACCCAACTGGTGTTATGGCTAAAAGGAGGTAAAAGATTTCTCAGATGAATTAAGAATGACCAACAAACACATGAGGAAATGCTCTGTCTTTCTGGCTATAAAGGAAATGCAAATTTTTTTTTTTTTGGGGGGGGGGGGGGGGTCTGGTCATGGAGCCTGAACTCTGGGCCTGGGTGCTGTCCCTCAGCTCTTCAGCTCAAGGCTAGCACTCTACCATTTGAACCATAGCATCACTTCTGGCTTTTTTTTCCTGCATATGTGGTGCTGAGGAATCAAACCCAGGGCCTCATGCATGCAAGGCAAGCGCTCTACCACTGAGTATCTAGGATTGTAGGCATGAGCCACTGGCACCCGGCGAAAAATGGCTTTTTTAAAGCAGCTGATAGATCACCACATTACTAAAATTTTGAGCTTGTGATATTGGATATCCTAATCTCATTATTATGGGCTGGGTACTGATTGCTCATGCCTGTAATTCTAGTTATTTAAGAGGCTGAGATTTAAGGATTATGGTTCAAAGCCATCCCAGGCAGGAAAGTCCTTGAGATTCTTATCTCCAATTTACCACCAAAAAGCTGGAAGTGGAGCTGTGGCTCAAGTGGTAAAGTGCTAGCTTTGAGCAAAAAAGCTCAGCAAAGCTAGACTCCATGGCTCACGTCTAATCCTAGCTACTGAGGAGGCTGAGATCTGAGAATCAAGGTTTAAAGCCAGCATGGGTAGAAAAGTCCCTATCCATGACCATGAGACTTGGCAGAAGTGGGATGGTGGCTCAAGTGGTAGATTGCTATCTTTGAGTAAAAGCAACTCAGGGACAGTGCTCAGGCCCTAGTTAAAGCCCCAGGACACACACACACACAGCCCAGCACACACAGCCCAGGACACACACACACACACACACACACACACACACACACACACACAGAGCCAGGCACTGCTGGCTCACACCTGTAATCCTAGCTACTCAGGAGGCTGAGATCTGAGGATCATGGTTCAAATCCAGCCCAGGCAGCAAAGTCCTTGAAACACTTACCTTCAATTAGCCACCAGAAAACTCCATTGTCACTGTAACTCGAAGTGGTAAACTACTAGTCTTGAGCACAAAAGCTCAGAGACAGTATCCCCAGCCCTGAGTTTAAGCCCCATGATCATGAAAAAAATATAAAAAAAAAAGCTCAGCAACAGCCCCCAGGCCCAAAGTTAAGTTCCAGAATGGGCATATACATGTGTGCATGCACATGACACACACATTGTTAACTTTTACACAGGTGACTAACCTGCTTTCTTTTTCGATATAGGAGGTTTGGCAGCTTGTTTGAGAATTAAATCTTCAAAAAACTTTGTTCGTTCTTCTTTACCTGGTAACTGGACATTAAAAACCTCTCCATAATCATGGATGAACAATTCTTGCACCTTAGAGAAAACAAATGCAAAACATATCATATATACATATATGTAACATACACAAACACACAATGAGGTTATCAATCATTTAGTGCAATAGATTAAATTTTTTATGAAATTGTTATCATGTATTGGGTATTATTTTTATCATTTATACTGACATAATGATAACAAATTGGTTTTATATGTCAAATAATTATTTTTTAAGTCACAGCATAAGCAACTACAGTTTTCATTGTGTTTTCCCTCCAATAAACCAGGTATTAGAAAAGCAATAGCTTTTTTTTTTTTTTGGTGTCCCGTCATAGGGCTTGAACTCTGGGTCTGGGTGCGGTCCCTCAGCTCTTCAGCTCAAGGTGAGCACTCTATCACTTGAACCATGTACCACTTCTGGTTTTCTGTTGGTTAATTGGAGGTAAGAGTCTCACTGACTTTTCTGGATTTTCCTGCCCGGGCTGGCTTTGAACCATGATCCTCAGATCTCAGCCTCCTGAGTAGCTAGGATTACAGATGTGAGCCACCGGTGCCCAGCAGCAACAACTTTCTTAATCTAAGTCTTTTAAAGCATGCTGGATTTAGGTACAAACTGTGTGTAACAGATTAGTAACAACACAGGATTTTCTTTCTTTCTTTTTTTTTGGGGGGAGGGGGGTGGTCCGGTCATGGGGCCTGAACTCTGGGCCTGGGTGCTGTCCTTCAGTTCTTCAGCTCAAGGCTAGCGCTCTACCGGTTGAGCCACATCGACACTTCCGGCTTTTTCCCCCCTGCTTATGTGGTGCTGAGGAATCGAACCCAGTGCCTCATGCATGCAAGGCAAGCGCTCTACCACTGAGCCACCTTACCAGCCCCAACACAGGGTTTTCTCTAAAGATTCAGGAATACAGTTGACTGGCATGATTTTATTATATTTAAAGGGTTTGGGCAGAGCTGAATGTTGATGACTCATGCTTTTAATTCTATCTACTCAAGTGAAAACAGAACTGAGGATGGCAGTTCAAAGCTATCCTGGGTAGGAAAAGTCCATGAAAAATTTTTCCCCATGAGATTCTTATCTTCAAGTAACCACCACAAAGAACTAGCTTTAAGCAGAGAAAGCTGAGGGACAGTGCTAAGACTCCAATTTCAAGCCCCAGCTCACACATGCACACACTCACATATGCATACACACATTTGTTGAGATTAACTTTCATAACCCAAAGTGAGATATGATGCATGTGTATGAGTCAATGTTAAAAAAAGAACAAAGGCTAGGGCTGGGAATATGGCTCAGCGGTAGAGTGCTCCCCCAGCATGTATGAAGCGCTGGGTTCAATTTCTCAGTACCACATACACAGAAAAAGCTGGAAATGGCACTATGACTCAAGTGGTAGATTGCTAGCCTTGAGCAAAGCTCAGGGACACTGCCCAGGCCCTGAGTTCAAACCCCAGAACTGGCAAAAAAAAAAAAAGAACAAAAACTAAAAAGTAATGTGGTAAGGATATGGACAAATTGGAAACCAGGCAGACTGCTTTCAGGAATGCAAAATGATGCAGATCCTTTGGAAAACTCTATGGTGGTTATTCAAAAGATAACATTAAATTACTATGAACCTCAACAATTCCATTTCTTAGAGTATGTTCCAAACAACCGAAGGCAGTAATTCAAAGATAACCTGTAATAATCACAACATTATTCAAAAAATCAAGAGGTGGAAACAACCCAAATGTTCATCACCAAACAGACAAAATGCAGGATACACAAAGAATGGAATATTATTTAGCCTAAAAAGGACCAAAACTTGGATTTAGGATATAGCCTGAGGGAATCTTGAAATTGTATTAAGTAAGCTAGAAATGAAAGACAAATACTATCAGGTACTAGAACAGACAGAAATCTATTACAGACAGGAAACATTACTGGGGAAGATGATTTTGAGTAAGTTCAGAAGTGGTAGTGATGGTTATTCAACCTTCTAAATGTAGCTAATGGCAATGAATTGCATGCTATGGTTAAATAGTAAATATTATTTTATTTATACATATTTTTTAATTTTTAAAAATTTTTTTGTCATAGGGTCGGGCCTGAACTTTGGGCCTGGGCACTGTCCCTCAGCTCTTCAGCTCAAGGCTAGCACTCTACCACTTAAGCCACAGTGCCACTTCCAGTTTTCTGGTGGTTAATTGAAGAGTTTCACAGACTTTTCTGCTCAGGCTGGCTTTGCACTGTGATCCTCAGTCAGATCTCAGCTTCCTGAGTAGCTAGGATTACAAGCATGAGCCACTGGCGCCCGGCTTTGTTATATATTTTAATATACACCAGAAAAGGAAAAAATAAGCTACAATAGACCTAAAATGATGTTTCAAAACAAGCCTTTGTAACTTTGCAAGCATTATTAATTTTTTACATTTTTATAGCTAGTATGTTTCTTTTATACTTTGTTTAGGGTTTTTTTGATATAGATAGGCATTTTCTGCCTTGTAGAGCCATCTAAGCACCACAATTATCACTATGTTTTCAATGCTATATCCTTCCCTAAATTCATACGGAAACCTAATCTCCAATACTAAACTATTAAGAGATAGAATGTTTAGGAAGTGATTAGGGAAGTGTCTTACAGAAGATCTGGCCAGGCCACTTTTTAACCCTTTTAGCATTTAGACACACTGTGAAGATATAAGTAATAAGGCACTATCTTAGAAGCAGACAATGAACCTGTTTCAGTATCTTGATCTTCCAGCCTTTGAGTCCTCCCAGCCCCTAGAGCTGAAAAATGTTTTGTAAATTGTTAATATAAGCTATTTGTTTAAGCAACAGAAATAAGCTGACAACTATGAAAATGTTTTTTCTCTAACTTCATAAAATCTTTCCTCTTTTTGTTCCAATGTAATTGATAGTCTGCATTTTTACTAAATTACTATGTTCACCATCATTCCTGAGAATCTTTTTTGGCTAAACACCAGTTTTAATTACTCTAGTATGGTGTACTTTAATATCTGGTGAGTCAACATCTTTCTCATTGTCCAAATTATTTTTAAATGTTAAAAAAACTTTTTTCCTCTATACTACGTTTTAGAATCCACTTAAATATTCTTGCGATTTTCATTGGAATTTGTACTTGGCTTTTCTTTTCTGTTCGCCTGTAAGTCACACACACACACACCCTATTCTTTTTGTGTTAGATACGTGGATTATGAGAGAAAAATGTGAGAAGTTTCACTTTGCTTCAAGTCTTCTACCTCACTTTTATCCATGTATTCATCTCATCTCTCCTCTTTTCAAGCCCTATGGGGGTTTTTATTTTCTTTGCTGTGAGGGTTATTTTATCTCCAATTGATTCTTTGTTACATAGTCTATTTATAATACAAAAGCATGATCATCTATGTGGTTATCTTTCCTCAAATGCTTTACTTAGAAGCTCATCTCTGCCTTTGAAATTTTTCATTGTATGTAGGTAATATTTTGGTTTATTATGGTTTCTGACTCCATTAATTATGGAAAATAACTAACTTACATTGGCAGCAAATGTACCAGTAGTTTGTCTTCTGGTAATAGGATTCCCTTTTCTGCTGATATCAGCAGTCATGTATAAGATATTGCCGTAAAGGAGGAAAATCCTCACTAGAAATGAAGAATGCAGTATTCACAGTTGTCAAAGGACTCTTTGAAGTTCTTTCTAGTACCAACTCAGAGCAAGAAATAGCTTCTAGCTTTCAAATACATGCACATGCTCTGAATTACGGTTGTTTTTAAATTGCATCCCACAGCTTTGTCTTTCATGGATTCATAGACATTTCTAATACATTGATATGATCTTTCTCAACTTTCTATACTAAGTTGTGTGAACCCAACAGTGTTTAGGCATATACACAGCTGTTGTAAAGTAGCTAATAATAGAACACATACTATCCTTCATATAAACTATAGTTCAATGACATATAGACAGTTCCACTGAATTATTAAAGGCTACAGGGCAACCGTCTAGATTATTCATTTAAAAAAAAAAAAAAAAGCAACTCTTCATCTGTGTCCTTTCACCTTGCCCTATGCCAGTGTGGTATTCAGATGTTTTCCCCCATACAGTATATAATTATGTAGGAAATGACCCAAAAAAATGATCTAAAGAAGCCGGGCACCAGTGGTTCACACCTGTAATCATAGCTACTCAGGAGGCTGAAATCTGAGCACTGTAGTTGAAAGCCAGCCTGGACAGGAAAGTCCATGGCGCTGTGGCTCAAGTGGTACAGCTGAAGAGATCAGGGACAGCTCCTGGGCCGAGTTCAAGCTCCATGACCAACAACAATAAAAAAGAAAAAGAAAAAAGAAAAGAAAAGATCTAAAGAAGTTACTCTTTTTTTTAAAAAAAATCTTTTTGCTAGAGGTATCGCTTAGAGCTCATATGAAGTTAGCAGACAAGGGCCCCAGGTTTGAGGCTCAGTACCACAAAACAAAACACACCTTTTAATACAGAATTTTTAGTCTCAAGTTTTCTAAGATCAAATCAGTTATTTTTTTCAACCACTTTATATGCACCAGAGAAATTCAGCTACTGTTGTTACCAAAAGTACAAACTGAGGCTGGGCGCCAGTTGTGGCTCACGCCTGTAATCCTAGCTACTCAGGAGGCTGAGATCTCAGGATCACGGTCCAAAGCCAGCCCAGGCAGGAAAGTACGTGAGACTCTTATCTCCAATAAACCACTCAGAAAACCAGAAGTGATGCTGTGGCTCAAGTGGTAGAGCACCAGTCTTGAGCTGAAGAGCTGATGGACAGCGGCTAGGCCCAGAGTTCAAGCCCCATGACCAACAAAGTACAAACATGTTTGTTTACTTCAAACCTCAAGATGAGTAATGAAGATCTAACTGATGGTGACTAATAGTAAGACAATAATATCAGACAGCTAATAAGTAGCAATTCTGAAATCTGTACTAATCAGAACACTGCTGGTATACTTCATTTGTTTCTGACTAGGGCCTTATAAAAATAGAAGCCAGGAGGCAATGGCTCTTGTCTATAATCCTAGCTGAGATCTGAGAATTGTGGTTCAAAGCCAGCCTAGACAGACAAGTCTGAGAGACTCTTATTTCCAATTAACCAGCAAAAAGCTAGAATGGAGGTACAGATTAAGTGGTTAGAGCGGCCCAAATAATGGTAGAGTATCAGTCATCAGAGGGAAAAGCCATGTAAGAGCTTGTGGCCAGGAGTTCAAGCCCCAGTATGGAGACAGACACACATATACACAAAGAAAAAATTAAAATTAAGACATTCAAGACAAGACAAAATTTTAAGAATTTTATAGAAAATATAACTAAGTTGTGATATGTAGCAGAGCCTACTATTACCACAATTCTCCTTTGAGCACAATGCTGTGTTCTATTTCCTAGCCTCCTCTGTAGTAAGGTATGGCCATAGGATTAAGGTTTAGCCAAAGGAATGTCGACAGGAAACGATATACACCACCTTCCAGATCAGACACATGCAAGAGGCAGTCTTTTCAGCAGGCTGGAATGAAAGAAACCTGGAAAGTGACATAATGAAAATGAGAAACTCTCTCACCATGTTTGAATGACTACAGGGCATAGAGAAGACATGCCAATCTATTACCAGCCTAGTGAGAGGTGAGCAACAAATAAATGTCTATATTATTAATACTTCTAACACATGTCATATCATAAAAGAAATGTTTAGAGTAAAGATCGTTGTGTCAGAATGGAAATAAAAATGAACAAACAAAAAAAGTATTCAAAAACACAGCTGTCATTTCAAAGAGATACTAGAGAGGCTATATATGCTATCTGGGAAACAAATAAGAGCTGAAGAATTGAGATCATCAAACTAAACTGAACTTTTAAAGAGAGTCACAGCTAACAAAATTGCATACAAAGTGTTTCAAAATAGTGGTATATCCACATATAGGAAAGGCTGTAAAGAAGAGTCTAGAAATTAGAAAGCTTTTGCAAGCAAAAACAATCACTAAAATGAAAAGATACCCTAAAGACAATCTTTGCTACTCATTTGACAAGGAATTAATAATCAGAATACAGAAGGACCTCAAAAGCAACAAGTCAACTAATGGGCAAATGAAATGAACAGACAATTCTCAAAAAAGTACAAATGGTCAATAGACACACAAAGAAATGCTCAATATCTCTGGCTATCAAGAGCTTCTGTGAGCCGGCTGCCAGTGGCTCAACACCTGTAATCCTAGCTACTCAGGAGGCTGAGATTTGAGGATCGCAGTTCAAAGCCAGCCCAGGCAGGAAAGGTCCGTGAAACTCTTACCTCCAATAAACCACCAGAAAACCAGAAGTGGCGCTGTAGCTCAAGTGGTAGCACTCTCTCCTTGAGCTGAAGAGCTCAGGGACAACAGCACCCAGAGTTCAAACCCCACAACTGACCAAAAAAAAAAAGAGCTTTTGTGGTCAAACTAGGGTTTGAACTCAGGGCCTCATGTTCGCTTGGCTTG
This sequence comes from Dipodomys spectabilis, assembly GCF_019054845.1. NCBI lineage: Eukaryota > Metazoa > Chordata > Mammalia > Rodentia > Heteromyidae > Dipodomys > Dipodomys spectabilis. Next base: position 3,538,164 of record NW_024871460.1, on the reverse strand, counting down.
CATTTTATACCATGCTTCCAGCTCTGCTCTTTGCAGAGAGGGTCTAACACTTTTTTCTTGTTGTTGGTCGTAGGGCTTGAACTCTGGGTCTGGGAGCTGTCCCTAAGCTCTTCAGCTCAAGGCTGGTGCTCTACCAGTTGAGCCACAGCAGCATTTCTGGCCTTTTCTGTTTATGTGGTGCTGAGGAATCAAACCTTGGGCCTCATGCATGCGAGGCAAGCACTCTACCACTGAGCCACCTTCCTAGCCCTAACATTTTCTTTAAAGAGATGGTCTAACAGACTTTTCTCGGCTCTGTGAAAATAAAAAAATGATACTGACATTTCATCTCACCCCAGTCAGAATGGCTATCATCAAAGACAAACTCAAAAGTTGTTAACAAGGGTTTTGGGGGAAGAAATCCTTGTACACTGTAGGTAGTAGTAGTACAAACTACTGCAAACACTATGGAAATCAGTCTGGCAGTTCCTTAAAAACAGACCTACCTACCATATGATCTAATAACACCACTCTTGGACATGTATCTGAAGGAATGTAAGATACATTCTGTTCATTGCAGTGTTATTCATTATAGCAAAGATATGGAATCAGTCAAAGTGCCCAACTGATGCACTGAAAAAGAACATATGGTACATAGAAATAATGGAGTTTTTTTTCAGCCATAAAGAATGAAATTATTTCATCTGTATGAAAATGGATATATTTGGAGATGTTAAGCAAAATCAGCTAGGTTTGAGAAGACAATTATCACATACTTTCTCTCATGTGTACAATTAAACCTAACCTATATGTATTCCTAGGAGTGTATGAAGGAAGATAACAAAGGAAGAGGAGACAGAGAGAATAACGGGTAATGAATACTACTGAAGAACACGTGTCTTATATATGAAGATGGCATAATATAACCCACTACTTTAACAAATGAGGGGGAAAGCAAGAGAGGGAGTTAATCTGGTCACCTTTGTACATTTTTTTTTTTAAAGAACTAGATAATTAGACCAGAAACTTATCCACTCTACTCAGAGGCTATAATATATATACTCAGTGATCATCTCTCCTTGCTTATTAAACTTTTAGGTTTCACTATCAATTATTTAAACAAAGCCAGAGACATCATCTGGTCCCTTGATAACTCCCTAGCCTCTTACCCTGCCTTTCTTACATATGCTATACTAGCAACTCTGGCCTTGCAGACCCAGTACTGCCTCAGGGCCTCTAGCCAGGGACTTTCTTGCATCTTACTGGGCCTGGGTGCTGTCCCTAAGCACTTCAGCTCATGGCTAGCATTCTACCACTTGAGCCACAGCAACACTTCCAGCCTTTTCTGTTTATGTGGTGCTAAGGAGCTGAACCCAGGGCCTCATGCATGTGACGCAAGCACTCTACCACTGAGCCACCTTCCCAGACCTTCAGGTCCTATTTTTTCCTGTGTCAGTACTGTGGCTTAACTCTGGGCCTCAACTTGTCACTTGATGTTTTCTTTATGGCTGGTACTCTACCACTTGAATCTCTTGGGACTATTTTGTTTTGTTCTGAACCTTGATCTCAGATCTTAGCCTCTTGAGAAGCTGGGAATATAGATATGAGCCTTTAGTGCCCAGACTGTTTTTCACTTTTTTTGTGTTTTCAGAGATTATCTTATCAAGACCATAGTTATTCTATTTAACACTGACTTTACCTAGCTTGTTGTAAAAGTTCATAGCAAAGTTTTCCCCCATAACAAGTATTTATTTATTTTTGGTCAGTCACGGGGCTTAAACTTGAGGCCTGGACATTGTCCCTGAACTCTTTCACTCAAAGCTAGCGCTCTAGCACTTTTTTGAGTCATAACACTACTTCCAGTTTTCTGGTAATTAACTGGAGGTAAGTCTCATGGACTTTCCTTCTTGGGCTAGCTCTGAACCATGATCCTAGCTACTCAGGAGGCTGAAATCTAAGCCACAGGAGTCCAGCACAAGTAATTTTTAATACATTTCTTTCTCTCTCTTAAAGGAGTATAGTTTTAGTTTATTATTTACTATTACAATCTCAGTGCCTACAACCATGCTTAAGAGTACTAAAAACATATTTCTTTAACTAGTGTCTGAATCTTTCTACTAATGTTCTAAAATTGCAAACCAATTTTGTTGATATGGGCTGGGAAGGTGGCTCAGTGGTACAGTGCTTGCCTTGCATGCATGAGGCACTGGGTTCGATTCCTCAGCACCACATAAGCAAAAAGTGGCGTTGTGGCTCAAGTGGTAGAGTGCTAGCCTTGAGCTGAAGAGCTGAGGGACAGTGCCCAGGCCCAGAGTTCAGGCCCCACAACCGGACCCAAAAAAAAAAAAAGAAAAAAGAAAATATAACCAGGCACTGGTGGCTCATGCCTGTAATCCTAGCTACTTAGGAGGCTGAGATCTGAGGATCACGGTTCAAAGCCAGCCCAGGCAGAAAAGACCGCGAGACTCTTATCTCCAATAAAACCACCAGGAAACCAGAAGTGGCGCTGTAGCTCAAGTGATAGAGTGCTAGTCTTGAGCTGAAGAGCTGAGGGACAGTGCCTAGGCCCAGAGTACAAGCCCCATGACTGACAAAAAAAAAAAAAAAGAAAATATGCAAGCTGAGAATATCATGTGCCTGTAGATCTAGCTATTTGGGAGGCTGAGGTAGATGGGCTTAAGCTCAGGAGATTGGGGTTGGGCTGGCTTGAATGACATAGCAAAACCGTATCTTTTTAAAAATTAATTAAAATGAAAACAAGAGGAAACTATCATAAAAAAAAACCACATAGAAGTCTATGAATTGGCTACTATATACTCTTCTGTACATATACAAGTTCATGACTTCATAAACTGTGCAATCTACTAAGACAGATTAATAACAAATGGTAGATAGTGAACAAAAATGTCAGGGAATGGAAAACAAAGCAATGGGTACAAAATCTGTTATTTTAACTAAGAAAGGGAGATCAAGAAAGACCAAGATCAAGCAAGAAGTGTATCCTAGCCAGAAAAAGCATGAATGTTTTCTTACTGTCAGTAGCTTTTATAGTGTATAAGTACTTGAGTGTATTAAAATTGTAAATGCAAACTGGACACCAATGACTTATCCCTGTAATCCTACTCAGGAGGCTGAGATTTGAGGATTATGGCTTGAAGTCAGCCAGGGTAGAAAAGTTTGAGACTTACCTCCAACTAGCCACCCAAAAGCAAGAAATGGAGCTGTGGCTGAAGTGGTACAGTGCTAGCCTTGAGTATAAAAGCTCAGGGACAGAGTGTCCAGGTCCTGAGTTCAAGCAGAACCAGTTATCCTCCCCCACCAAAAAAAAAGGAAAAAAGGAAAAGGAAAGTGTATATTCTTCCATCAGCTTAAAGCTAAAAACCATGAAATAAAGTTTATTAAAAAACAATGATTTTAGCTGAGAATGTGGCTTAGTGTAGAGTGCTTGGCTAGCATGCATGAAACCCTGGGATTGACTCCTCAAACAAAACGCTGGAAGTGGCACTATGGCTCAAGTGGTAGAGTGCTAGCCTTGAGCAAATGAAGCTTAGGATAGTGCTCAGGCCCTGAGTTCAAGCCCCAGGACTGGATGACCTATTGCAACAATGATACTCACGAGACACTATGTTGGAAATGAACTTTACAACTTCTGGGGGGGCAGAATTGGGGAGATGGTGGAGGGGAAGAGATAGGAGAAAAACAAAGGAGGGGGTAACACTGTTTGACGAGAAATGTACTCATTAACTTACTCATGTAACTGTAACCTCTCTATACAGCAACTTTACTATAAAATAATATTAAAAAACAAAAAAATAACAAGAATGCTCACTATAGTAGCTCAGAAAAAAATATGGAAAACAGCCGAAACCTATCAATAAGGTTGTGGCTTGATAAATTATAATACCTCAAGACAATGAAAGAAGCATTCAGTACTTAAAAGCATGTGGTCCATCACCAAGTTATATACACAGCCAGAAGACAGACTGATAAGCAAACAAAGCAGAACAGTATACATTAAATAATACCTTTTCATGAAACAATTCATAAATTTTTCTTACTATACATCTACATCTCACTTTATAAGCACATAGGCCAAATAATTAACAATAGTATACTGTTAAGAAAATGTTTTTCTGCCAGTCTTGCTGGCAGCTCACATCTGTAATTCCAGCTACTCAGGAAACTGAAGTCTGAGGATTATGGTTCAAAGCCAGCTTGAGCAGATAAATTTGAGAAACTTTTTTTTCCCCCCTAAGAAACTATCTCCAATAAACCAGCAAAAAGCTAGAACTGGACAGTGTCTCAAGTGGTAGAGTACCAACTGTAAGTAAAACAGGCCGAGCGAGAATGAAACCCTGAGTGTGAGCCCCAGTGCTGGCATGGGCGGGGTGGGGGAGGAGGGATGGGAGCGAGGGGGGGAGGGAGCATTTTATCATTTTGCTCACTTCTTGCTTGTAAATTTTAAAGTAAATTACTTTGATACAAATAATTTTTTCCTATTCTTGACTTTTTGAGACAGGTTTCATCATGTATCTTAAGCAGGATTAGAATTCACTATGCAGCTAGAGAGATGACTTCAGATTTATAATTTTCTAGCCCTTGACTCCCAAGTGCTGGGATTACAGTTGTACACTACCACGCATGGCCTTAATAACTCTTTTCAAAGGACAATAATTCTTCCTCCCCCACAAATTACCTCTTCTGGCAGAGCAGAATGGGGTTTGTCAGAAGTTGCAAGTAGTAAAACTGGGGCAAATGAAGGAATATTCTGTAATAATGCAGTAAATGTGGCTTTGAGAGTTAGTCCAACTATATCCCACCACAAATGGATGTGTGGAATGTACACTATACTTGGTGCTGTTCTCTTCGCTTCACGAATCATCTATAAAAAGTACAAGAAAAACACATCAGTACATTGGTATTAGTAGTCTGAAAAAAGTTTTAACTTTCACAATTATCATATGAAACCCTTTAAGTTTTTAAACAATTCTTCCCCTAAATCCTGTAAGCTTGTTTTTTGTTTTTGCCAGTCCTGGGGCTTGAACTCAGGGCCTAGGCACTGTCCCTGAGCTCCCTTTGCTCAGGGCTAGTATTCTAACACTTGAGTCATAGCACCATTTCTGGCTTTTTCTGTTTATGTGGTACTGAGGAATTGAACCCAGGGCTTCATGCATGGTAGGCAAACACTTTACTGCTAAGTCACCTTCCCAGCTCTATAAACTTGTTTTAAGTATTTAAATTCATTTTTGGAAAAACAATTGCTTCAAGCAGCTAGAAAATAGCTTAAGAAATATAAGAGAATATTCCACTGTAGTTAAACAAATACTTTTTTTTTTTATAAAGTTTATTAAAAAGCCGGGTGCTAGTGGCTCACACCTGCTATTCAAGAGGCTGAGATCCGAGGATCGCTGTTCAAAGCCAGCCAGGGCAGAAAAGTCCGTGAAACTCTTATCTCCAATAAACTACCAGAAAACCGGAAGTGATGCTGTGGCTCAAGTAGAAGAGTACTCTCCTTGAGCTGAAGAGCTGAGGGACAGCGTCCAGGCCCAGAGTTAAAGCCCCATGACTGACCGAAAAAAAAAGTTTATATAAAATGAAATTAAGCTGGGCGCCAATAGCTCATGCCTATAATCCTAGCTACTCAAGAGGCTGAGATCTGAGGATCACAGTTCAAAGCCAGCCCAGGGAGGAAAATACATGAGACTTTTTTTTTTTTTGTCGGTCGTGGGGCTTGAACTCTGGGCCTGGGCGCTGTCCCTCAGCTCTTCAGCTCAAGGCAAGCGCTCTACCACTCGAGCTACAGCGCCACTTCTGGTTTTCTGGTGGTTTATTGGAGATAGGAGTCTCACGGTCTTTCCTGCCCGGGCTGGCTTTGAACCCTGATCCTCAGATCTCAGCCTCCTGAGTAGCTAGGATTACAGATGTGAGCCACCAGCGCCCGACTACATGAGACTTTATCTCCAATAAACCAGTAGAAAACCAGAAGTGGCACTGTGGTTCAAAGCAGTAGAGTGCTCGCCTTGAGCTGAAGAGTGCAGGACAGTGCCCAGGCCCAGAGTTCAAGCCACAAAACTGACAAGAAAAAGAAATTAAGAGTCAGACACTGGTGTCTCGTTCCTATAATCCTAGCTACTCAGGAGGCTGAGATCTGGGATCGCGGTTCAAAGACAGCCTGGGCAGAAAAGTCTGGGAAGACTATCTCCAATTAACCTCTCAAAAACTGGAAGTAGCACTATGGCTCTAAGTGGTAGAGCACTAGGCCTTGAGCAAAGGAGCTCAGGGACAGCGCCTAGGTCTTGTCTTGAGTTCAAACTCATGACCGACAACAACAACAAAAAATATTTAAGTATAAATTCAGCAACAGTAGAACTACAAAACATCTTAGTACTCAATAAAGAACAGTCCTTGCTTAAAGTACTTTACTCATTTAATTATCTTCATTTGCAAATGAGGAAAATGAGACACAGCAATTTAGTAACTTCCTTAAGGTCATAGATATTAAGCATAGGGCTTAAACCTATACTCTAATGACTTAGCACTTATGAATAGTTCTTTTTTGAGGCAGAATTATGCATAGTTATTATGCATAATTAACTTTTAACCTTGTCAACCAATTCAGAAATCCTTTAATAAGATAATGCAAAGAGTAATGTAATTCAAGACTTTTGTCTCTGGGAAGACTTTATCTTATGGCTTACGTAACCAACTACAAACTTACTTGGGCACATGTTTCTTCAGGAGATATGGCACTGACTCCAAAAAGAACAGGAATGTCTAATGTATATACAGTAAATTTTTCCAAAGCATGGATGACAGCTGGTGCCAAGTGTGAACCCTGCCCAAATCCTGGTTCCCCCACTATCAGCATTCTTGGACGAAAAGACATAGGTTGGTAGCAGGCATTTCTGAAAGAATAATAGGCTATGTCTTAGAATATCAGTTTAAATATTTTCACTAACCAATTATAAATCTTCCTAAGTCTTAACTATATAATAAGCCAGTCATGATAACACCTTTCAGTAGTTTCTGGTAACAATTGTCTCCATGGATTTTTAGAATTACTTTTATATAGGGACAACTGAAACAACACATTTCTGATCTTTTAAATAAAAAACAAACTGGTTAAGTAACTTAACCTCGTCAACCAAATCTCACTTATTTTAGTGAATTCATCCACTAAAATACTCATTTCCACAAAAAACTTACCTATTCAAATGAAGAAAATTAAAATTGTCTTTGGCCTTATAGGATTTTTGAGAAAGTCCATTTTCATATACTGACGGAACATCATCATCGCTGTATGCCAAATCACTTTCTAGCAATGGACAAGAAACACCTATAGAACGGAAAACCATGTTTGTAACGGACAAGAAACACCTATAGAACGGAAAACCATGTTTGTAACTTTTCATTATACGTATCAACAAGTATTTCACTGAAACATCTTTTTTTTTTTTTTTTGGTTGGTCGTGGGGCTTGAACTCTGGGCCTGGGCGCTGTCCTTCAGCTCTTCAGCTCAAGGCGAGCACTCTACCACTTGAGCTACAGCGCCACTTCCGGTTTTCTGGTGGTTTATTGGAGATAGGAGTCTCACAGTCTTTCCTGCCCGGGCTGGCTTTGAACCGTGATCCTCAGATCTCAGCCTCCTGAGTAGCTAGGATTACAGGCGTGAGCCACCAGCGCCCGGCTGAAACATCTTTAAGAATAAAAATACTTGTGTAGCTGGGTGCCGTTGGCTCATGCCTGTAATCCTAGCTACTCAGGAGGCTGAGATCTGAGAAGCACAATTCAAAGCCAGCCCAGGTAGGAAAGTCTGTGAGACTCCTATCTCCAATAAACCACCAGAAAACTGGAAGTGGCACTATGGTCAAGTGGTAGAGTGCTAGCCTTGAGCTAAAGAGCTGAGGGACAGCACCCAGGCCCAGAGTTCAAACCTCAAGACTGACCAAGGGGGGGGAAAAAAAAATTGTAGTTCCACTTATCAAGTAAATACAATAAAAGTGCATCCCAAACCTGAAATACCAAGTGTAAAATAAATTTCCATCAAAGGCCTCACATAAATATAACCTTGTTTTGTTCAGTCATAAACAAATATTATGTTTAATTAACAAGGGTTAATTAAATGTTTCTCTGAAAAGAGAAAGTATAAAAAAATTAGGCCGGGCACTGGTGGCTCAAACCTGTAATCCTAGCTACTCAGGAGGCTGAGAAATCTGAGGATCTTGGTTCAAAGCCAGCTGGGGCAGGAAAGTCCCAGATTCTTATCTCCAATAAACAACCAGAAAACCAAAGTGGCTCTGTGGCTCAAGTCATAGAGTGCTCACCTTGAGCTGAAGAGCTGAGCGCCCAGGCCTAGAGTACAAGCCCCATAACCGACAAAAACAAACAAAAAATTAGATTTACTGTTTATACAAATTAACTTCTAGTGGTGAACCCCAGTTTATACCTGAGTCTAATGTTTTATTTGCTCCAATTTTTGCATGTGGAAATACTCTCTGTAGGGCCTCTAAGATCTTGTGAACAGTACTGTGCAGGAGAGGTTTCACGATGGCAGACAAAGCCTGCCCGGGTGATGTCACAGCTCTCTGGGAGGCTGGTATCATCTTTTGCATGGCTACCTCAAAATCCTTAGCTGAGATATTAATTGAAGAGAGGTCCAACTGTAGCTTCTCACTAGTGGTATAGATCTGTGGGTAGCGTCGACGAAGAGCACATAAAGCAGCTTCAGCACATATTGACTTAATATCTGCACCACAGTATCCTGTCCAAAGCATCCAGGAAACAAAAACAAAAAAAAAGTCAATAAACTAAAAAACTCAACACAATGATGGTTAAAAGAAAATTAAAATTCACCTTAGCTATTTAGTAACAAAATATTTAGGAGCAAGAAGACGGAAATATCTCTTTACTCAAGAAGCCAGCATCAAATTAATCAACTTGAGTGAAATACGCAAGCATGAAGAAAGGCATAATTAAAAGCTAGTTTTTTTTCATATTAGACTAAGTCCATCTTCTAGTTTGTCATTTACTATGTGATCTTTGAGGAAGCTGTATGTGTTCTTTCACCTGAAAATCATGCTAATTCACAGAACTACTGTGAAAACTGCATGAAATCATATAGGAAATTTCAGGTAACTTAGAAATATAATTGGTCAGTAAAGGGTGGTTACTATTACTGTCAATATTGCTCTTTAATTTCCCCAATGGCCAATGTCAAACAAAATATGTATTAAACATCCACACTTTGGTGATAAAGAAATGCCACAAATAAAGAGGTACGAAATAAACATGATCTTATATCAGGTTTTTGTGTGTGACAGTACTGGAACATAAATTCAAAGCCGCACACTCTGAGCCATCCCTCTAGGTACAACTTTTTGCTGGTTAATTTGTCTATCCAGACTGGCTTCAAATTGCCACCCTCAGATCTCAACCAATTAAGTAGCTAAGATTACAGGCATGAGTCACTGACACCTGATTATCTGTTTCTTTGAAACAAAGTCTCACTATGTCATACAGGCTGGCCCTGAACTTGTGATCCTCCTGCCTTGTCTGCCATGTGATGGGATTACATGTCACAATGTCTAGCTAATATTGTATTTTCTTAAACATAACTTTGCAAGACTATAACTTGTTCAATCCTTGAAAGGAATACAACATTTAACTACATAAAACAATTGTTTACCAACACAGTTTTCTGCTAATTCTTCTAGAAACATGTCCAGTGGTCTGGGATTCCAATCCCTTGTGTGAATCTTTAGAATCTCTTTCCGAGCCTATGAATAAAGACAATTTTTTAAGTTTTTGGACCTAATAGTAAGGTATTACTCAAATTACAATAATTTCAACTTAACTAATTTAAATTATCTAAACATTTTAATACTAACATAAACAGAAGAGTGACATGATGACATTGAGAAAAGACATATTTAAGAATTTAAAGCCGGGAGCTGGTGGCTCACGCCTGTAATCCTAGCTACTCAGGAGGCTGAGATCTGAGGATCATGGTTCAAAGCCAGCCCGGGCAGGAGAGACCATGAGACTCCTATCTCCAATAAACCACCAGAAAACCGGAAGTGGCGCTGTAGCTCAAGTGGTAGAGTGCTCGCCTTGAGCTGAAGAGCTGAGGGACAGCGCCCAGGCCCAGAGTTCAAGCCCCACGACCGACAAAAAAAAAAGAATTAAAAAAAATCAGTTTCCCTTTTAAACAGGTTTGTGCTTACAGCACCCAAATTATATTAATCATAAATAAAAACAAAAAATTACTACTGAAATATTGTTCATTCTAGATCACAGTAACAATTATGAAGGAGTATTGACAGCTCAACCCAAATTTTCTTCCAAGGTTCTCAAAACTTTACACTGCTTTAATGTAACTTGTTAGAATTATAATTATATGACAATTTTCAGGAAAATGCCAAGGCTGACAAAATGGCAGTAGTTCATTAAAGTCATGGAAGCAAAACCAACAACATAGCAAAGCTGTCCTTAACTTAATTTTAAGAGGAGCTGGGAATGTGACTTGGTGGTAGAATGCTTGTCTAGCATGCATGAGGTCCTGGGTTCAATTCCTTGGTACCACATAAAAACAAAATAAATACAATTAATCTTTTAAAATTAATTTTGAGTAATTTGGAGGGCATTATACTTGAAGAAAATAAACAATTAACCCCATTTGAGTCAAGGATTTTCAAAATTTCATTGTTACTGACTTATTAAAGATACAAAGCAGCATAATCAAAATGTGAATGTTGCTAATTCTTACATCTTTATCAGGGAGGTTAAAAAGAAATTCTCTGTCAAAGCGTCCAGGCCTCCGTAAAGCAGGGTCTATGGAATCCAGTCTGTTGGTAGCACCAATGACCACAACTTCTCCTCTGCTATCCAAACCATCCATGAGAGCTAAAAGGGTAGAAACAATGGAACTAAAAGTAAAAAAAGAGATTAGTACTGTGAGCATGGACTATATCATTCAGTAGTATGATAAATTTATCAACATATCATTCAGTAATATGTACCAGAGATTTGTATTGTAGTTTGAGTACACCAGGGCAAAAAGCAAGAACCCATTTCAACCAACTAGGAAGCATAGGTAGGAGAATTGAGGTTCCAGGCAAATCCCAAGCTAAAGTGCAAGGTCCTATCTAAGAATTGACTAAAGCCAAAAAAAAAAAAATTGAGCACAGGCTGGGGACTGGTGGCTTATATTTATATTCCTAGCTTACCCAGGTGGCTGAGATCTGAGGATTGTGGTTCAAAACCAGCCTGGGTAGAAAAGTTCTCAAGATTCGCCAATTAACCAGCAAAAAAGCCAGAACCAGGTATGATTCAAGTGGTAGACAGAGAACTGTTTTTGAGTAAAAAGATGAATGAGAATGAAAAGTCCTAAATTCTGGTAACAAAACAGATAGACTTTCTTTCTCAATTTTATACTATTTCTCAAGTTTTATTTTCTGCACATCAAGAAAAGGCTGGAGCTAGAAATAACTGGCTGTGCTCTGGCTACAGGACATAGCCACATTCCTCACCACAGCTGTATTCTCACCACTGTCCTGGCTCACTCATTTTCTATGTCAGACCTCAACTAGTTTGTGGGTATTCATTTGTTCCATGAAGAAGTCTTTTGTAACCAGCATTTAAAAACTGTCTTAAAACATCCCAATTCTCAGAACAGGTCCACTTTTGCTATGATTATTTTAGGGTTTTATTATTAAAAGGGAAAATTATTATTAATAACACAAATATTTAAAATGGCAATGAAGTATTACCTGTGAATCTGATCTTGCCTGCTTGACCGCACTGGAGCCAGGCCATCTATTTCATCGAAGAAAATAATTGATGGGCGCATTTGATAGGCCTAGAAAGCAGGTCCAATGGTCACATGTTATCATAAAGATTCAAGGATGTCACATTAACACAAACCAGTTTAATCCAGTTCAGTCAAACATAATTTATATATCTGTATATATACCACTGCAATCTACTTTCATTTAAACTTACTTACCAGGAGCTCACTCATAAAATTTTTACAACTTACAAATTTAAACCTAAATTCCAAGAAATGTGTTTTCAGGACTTATAATGAATAACAGTGTTTTTTCTTTGAATTTTTTTTTTTTGGGGGGGGGGGGGGGGGGGTTGATCATGGGGCTTGAACTCAGGGCCTGGGTGCTGTCCCTGAGCTCTTCAGTTCAAGGCGAGTACTCTACCACTTGAGCCACAGTGCACTTCTGGAGATAAAAAGTCTCACAGACCTTTCCTGCCCAGGTTGGCTTTGAACTGCAATCCCCAGATCTCAGTTTCTTGAGTAGCTAGGATTTACAGGCACGAGCCACGAGCACCCAGCTTTCTTTGCATTTTTAACTAGACACTCCCAAAGCCCATACCCCACTGGTTATATACTTTAGATTTTATATTGCTAATTACTAGGACACATATAAAAATATCTAGTAAAGAGAGACGGAGACTAGACAACAGTGACATAGTTTCTTTATATCAGAAGGGAAAACCATTTCTTATCCAGATGCTATACTTTTGGGTTTCCCTCCCCATCTACCCTGGTAAAGACAAAATAATAGGAACCTCAGAGAGATCTTAAAACAGCTTTAAAGACATTTTCAGCAGAGTGTTACAACAGAGCAGAATGTATTATTTCATAATATGCTGTCAATACAATCTGGATGTGAAACTGAAAGCCTGTGTAAGGCAGAACTACATTCAGTAAATCAGAATTACATCTCCAGGTTGAGACATAATTCACTACTACTGCTTCACTAAGAGACTACTTACTCTCAACTAGATAAGAGACCTAAGACTAAAAAACACAGATTCATTATTCTTTTTCCATCTTACTATCAAGCTGTTCAATGTTTGCCAGTATTATCTTGACAAATAAGAGAATAATTTGGAAAGACTATGTGTATGGCGCAATTTTTCAATTTATTTCTACAAAAAGTGACAAAATGAAAATGTTATCTAATCCTTACATTTACACGTACACAGATTACAGAACATCATACCTGATCAAATAGCAATCGTAGTTGTCTTTCAGACTCCCCTACCCATTTACTTAGACAGTCAGCTCCTTTCCTCATGAAAAATGCGACTCTTTTATCCCCTTGACTGCACTCATTGGCAAGTGCTCTAGCAACCAGAGTTTTTCCAGTTCCGGGTGGACCATAAAACAGGCAACCTCTGTAAAATATTGTTACACATTTCAGTTAAAAATATACAACCAAGTGAGGAGTCACTCACACCTGTAATCCTAGCTACTCAGGAGGCTGAGACCACAAGATTATGGTTCAAAGCCAGATTAGGAAGAAAAGTTTGTGAGATTTTCACCTCCCAATAACCAGCAAAAGCTGGAATAGAGGTGTGACTCAAGTGGTATAGAGTGCAGACTTGAATAAAAAGCTAAGTCAGGAGCCAGTGGCTCATGCCTGTAATCCTAGCTACTCAGGATGCTGAGATCTAAGGGTCGCAGTTCAAAGCCAGCCAGGGCATGAAAGTCTGTGAGACTCTCATTGCCAATAAGCTTCTCAGAAATCGCCCAAAGTGGTGATGGCTTAAGTGGTAGAGCACTAGCCTTGAACACCAAAGGACAGCACCTAGGCCCTGAGTTCTAGCCCCAAGACCAGCAAAGACCATCTAAGGTACTGAGTTCAAGCTCCAGTACTGGCATACTTTCACATATATCCAAAACTAATGAGTGAAGGTGTAAGAACATCCACAGCACAATAGCAGAGCACAGATTATGGCTAAAACTAAAGAGATAATTGGATTACCTTGGGGGTTGAATTTTGAATTTTTCAAAGACTTCTGGATAGAGTAATGGAAACACTACCATCTCTTTTAGAGCTGCAATATGGTTAGAGAGGCCACCAACACTATCAAATCGTACCTGGTAATAGAAGAAAACATTGACAATTTTAGATTTTAGAGTCAAAATTCAAGTACTATCCTGTTTTTAAATATACCAACTCATACATAGTGAATTGACAGTTTCTTAGTTGTGGCCCCAAGATTTTTTTTTAAATTTATGCAGAAAGTTTCTGATAAGAAAAAACATTTGGCTCCTTTTAACTTTAAAGCTAAAATGAAACAAAAAGTCCTACTCACTGAAGAATCCAGTTGCATTGGATCGACATCAGCAAGGCTTGCTCCAATTTTCATTCGATCTTTATAAATTCCTCTTACTTCATCTTTCCGAAAATTTAGTGGGAGGCATCTATTTAAAAATATGTTTACAATTTAGTGGGAGGCATCTAGTTAAAAAAAAAAATTACAAACAGTTACCCTATCTGGAATAGCACTTCACAAATACTAAAATTGCTCTTTTGTAATTCATAGAAACATCAGAAATGGAAAGGAAGGTTAAACTTCTTGGTGACAGATCTAGTTTTTTATGCATTAAGATGGTGCCAGTGGGTCATGTATATAATCCTAGCTACTCAAGAGGCTGAGATCTAGAGGATCATGGCTAGAAGCCAGTCTAGGGAGAAAAATCTGATACTCTATCTTCAAAATCAGAAAATAGCCAGGCTGGAGGGATAGCTCAAGTGCTAGTGCTGGCTGAATGAAGAAGCCAAGCAAGCGTGATGTCCTGAGTTCAAACCCTATTAACTTGCCTTCCTCCCCAAATTCCATGTTAAATTATTTTTCTAATTAAAAAAACATTTAACCTTGACTAGAACAATTTTGAGATTATGTATTTCAATTTCCTTGTTTTCTTTTGCCAGTACTAGGGCTTGAATTCTGGGTTTGAGCATTGTCCTTGAGCTTTTTTTGCTCAAGATTAGCAGTCTATCACTTGAGCCACAGCACCACCTCCGGCTTTTTCTGTATATGTGGTACTGAGGAATAGAACTCAGGGCTTCAAGTATACTATGCAAGCACTCTACCACTAAGTCTCATTCCCAGCCCCCCCTATTTTCTTCATAAGCATGAAACAAGTATTTAAACCCAAAGCTCTACTATTAAAAATATTCAACCAGGTCTGGGAAGGTGGCTCAGTGGTAGAGCGCTTGCCTTGCATGCATGAGGCCCTGGGTTCGATTCCTCAGCACCACATTAGCAAAAAGAAAAAAGCCGGAAGTGGCGCTGTGGCTCTAGTGGTAGAGTGCTAGCCTTGAGCTGAAGAGCTGAGGGACAGTGCCCAGGCCCAGAGTTCAGGCCCCACGACCGGACCCCCCCCCCCAAAAAAAAAAAATACAACCAAATGAAAATACTCAACATGCCAAAGAATCATAAAGTAATTCAGACAATACCAATATACATTAGAATGGTCATATCTCACACAGTATTTACCATCTGTCAGATGGTGTGCTGAAGGTGTTTCACATGTTTTAAGTTATTAAATTCTCGTCTTATAATACTTCTTAGCAAAATATTTCATCTACCAGAGTTCTTATCTACAACTATCTTCTCAATAAAGAATATATAACTAGTTTCCTAGACTAGCTTACTCTTTTTGTAAGCGAAAAAATGAAAGTTGCTTTCTGATTTATTTTATTTTGCCAGTCCTGGGTCTTCAACTCAGGACCTGGGCATTGTCCTTGAGCTTCTTTTGCTCAAGGTTAGCATTCTACCACTTGAGCCACAGTGCCTGGCTGTTTCTGTTTATGTGTTACTGAGGAATTAAAGTACTTTGTGCATGCTACACAAGCACTCTACCACTAAGCTACATTCCTAGCCCTAAAGTTGCTTTCTATTTGTTCAACATCTCTCAAACCTTAAAAAAAAAAAAAAAACCCACTAGTAGTTTAAAAAAATCATCAATATGGTAGTTACCTATTGATAGCTCTATTACGGCTTCTTTTTCTTCGTCTCTCAAATTGTTGCTCATCTTCAGAAGAGGAAGATGAAGTGGAGTCACTACTGTGTATGGCATGCCTTCGCCTAAAGGAAAGGGAAATTGAAATAATGGTGAGGGCATGGGAAAAAAAAGCATAACACAAAACCACCCAAAAAGGCTCACCATAAAATTTAGTATATTCACTGAACTGAACAAAGCTTTGCTGGACGAATCCTTTGAAGATAATAAATAAAAGATATAGCTAAGAAGAAAGGACAGAAAGGCAGGATGGTAAAGCTGACCATAAAATGTTCATTAAGGGGCTGTCTGGGAAGGTGGCTCAGTGGTAGAGTGCTTGCCTTGCATACCTGAGGCCCTGGGTTCGATTCCTCAGCACCACATAAGAAAAAAGCCAGAAGTGGCGCTGTGGCTCAAGTGGTAGAGCGCTAGCCTTGAGCTAAGGGACAGTGCCCAGGCCCCCAGAATTCAGGCCCCACAACTGGACCCCCCCCCAAAAAAGAGGAAGAAATGTTCATTAAGAGGTGCCTCACCCAAGGGCTGGGATGTAGCTCAGTGGCAATGCGCTTGCCTGGCAAGTGCAATGTCCTGGGTTCGATCCCCAGTACCAAAAAAGAAAAGACCAAAAAAAAAAAAAAAAAAGAGAGGTGCCTCACCCAAGAGATTGCGTAGTCTTGATATAAACCATTTATTCTCAAAAAGAGAAGTATTAGGATGTTTAGAGTTACAACTTGAAACAGTATTTTTTTTTCTTTATGCTATATATAATTTCACACTAGGGAGCAAATCATCAATGTTGAAATGTTAATTTTAAAAGGTGAGTTTGTTTTGTTTTTGGTTTAATGTATTAGGAAGGTTAAAAAATGCTGATGGGAAGCGAGGTGCTAGTGACTCATGCCTGTAACCCTTGCTACTCAGGAGGCTGAGATCTGAGGATCACAGTTCAAATCCAGCCTGGGCAGAAAGTCTGTGAGACTCTGATCTCCAACTAACCACCAGAAAACCGCAAGTGGTGCTATGGCTCAAGTGGTACAGCCCTAGCCTTGAGCTGAAGAGCTGAGGGACAGCACTCAGGCCCAGAGTTCAAGCCCTACAACCAACAACAACAAAAAAAAGGCTGATGGGCTAGGAGTACAGCTCAGTGGTAAAGCACTTGCTTAGTATCTATGAGGCTCTGGGTTCAATCCACAGCACAGCCAAAAAACAAAAATTTTTTTTAGCAAACTGTAAAGAGTAAGATGACCTTTTATGTCCTCAACCGTAAATTCACAATTGTTCACTAACACTGTAAATGTAAGAATATATATGTACGTTAGAATATATATATATGTATACACACACATATTTGCCAGTCCTGGGCTTGAACTCAGGACCTGGGCTTTGTCCCTGAGCTTCTTTTTGCTCAAGGCTAGCACTCTACCACTTGAGCCACAGTGCCCCTTCTGGCACCACCTTTTCTGTTTATGTAGTACTAAGGAATCACACCCAGGGCTTCATGCGTGCTAGGCAAGCACTCTACCACTAAGCCACATTCCAGGCCCTTAACTATTATTTCTAAGGGTTCAAAATATTAACTTCAGATAGCCTTAAAGTTGTTGTGACCCAATAGCCAAGATTTGGAAACAACCCAGATGCCCCGTTACTGATGAGTGTATCCAAAAGTTGTGGTACCTATATACAATGGAATATTATGCAGCCACTAAAAAGGACAAAATAATGGCATTTGCAGGGAAATGGATGGAACTAGAGCAAATTAAGCCAAGAACAAAGAGAAAAATGGCACGTGGTCTCCCTGATATGTGGATGCTAAAGCCAAAATCCAAGATGATAAAGTAAACAGGACTTAAGAAACAAAGGACAGCCACCCACTTTGTCCTATCATTGCTAAATGACTCCATGTTCTTGACCATATATATGGTAGATATATGCACACAACAGAAGGAAGCTAGGAGGAGGAACAGAGTAAGTGGGAAACAGAACAACATACAACAAAGGGGACCATCAGGTGCACTGGACATAGAAGAATGACAGCAATGGGAAGGGAAGAATGAGAGGGAAAGAGGGAACTCCTACGCTAAGCAAAAGGAAAGAATGTAATCATCACCTGATGTAGAAGAAATAATTTGTATTGTCAAAGCTCATAGAATTCACAAACTTTATAGACCATGATAATGATAATTTGCCTTGTAAAGGTTAAAATGTGTTTGTGACATTTAAGTATCACTATTACACAATACTGTGAAATATGTGAAATTTATGTAATCACCTACTCTTAATTTTTAAAAAGAAGTGAGAGAAGGGATTCGTTAGGAGCAATGGGTGACAATGTTGTCAGATACCTTGTACTCATGTACTGTTTTATAGAATGGGAACTTCTATGTAGGTGTATATCCTTGCCAGTTTCTTTTCCCTTGTCAGAGGTGACAAAATTATGGAGCCCTTAACTGGGCGCCGGTGGCTCACGACTATAATCCTAGCTACTCAGGGGGCTGAGATCTGAGGATCGCTGTTTGAAGCCAGCCTGGGCAGCAAAGTCCCTGTGAGACCCTTACCTCCAATTAACCACTCAAAACCCAGAAGTGGTGCTGTGGCTCAAATGGCAGAGTGCTAGCCTTGAGCTCAAAAAGGCTCAGGGACAGAATCCAGCCTTGAATTCAAGCCCCACAACAAACAACAATAAACATGGAGCCCAAGAGTGAACAAGAGAATTCCCACATTAAGTAATGAGGAAAAACCATTAGTAGCCATATGTCCAGAGCTACTTCCTACTCTGCAAGTGCCAGTTAGTCTGGTCTGTTTGTTCTGTTCTCATGTTCATTCATGGGTTTTTTGTTGGTCATGGGGTTTAAACTCAGGGCCTGGTTGCTGTCCCTACCCTCTTTAGCTCAAGGTGAGAGCTATAAAGCTTGAGCCACCATGCCACTTCCAGTTTCCTAGTGATTTATTAGAGATAAGTCTCTTGGACTTTCCTGCCTGGGCTGGGCTGGAACCATGATCCTCAGATCAGAACTCAACCTCCTGAGTAGCTAGGATTACAGGCGTGAGCCACCAGCGCCTGGCTTATTCATGTTTTTCTAAAAAAAAAAAAAGGAATGATTAATAAATGACTTCTGATAATCCTTATTTTTCTTTTTGTCGGTTGTGGAGCTCGAACTCTGGGCCTGGGCGCTGTCCCTCAGCTCCTCAGCTCAAGGCAAGCATTCTACCATTTGAGCCACAGCGCCACTTCCAGTTTTCTAGTGATTTATTGGAGATAAGAGTCTCACAGACTTTCCTGCCTGGGCTGGTTATGAACTGTGATCCTCAAATCTCAGCCTCCTGAGTGAGCCACCAGTGCCCAGCAATCATGATATTCTTTTTTTTTTTTTTTTGGGTCCGGTCGTGGGGCCTGAACTCTGGCCTGGGCACTGTCCCTCAGCTCTTCAGCTCAAGGCTAGCGCTCTACCACTTGAGCCACAGCGCCATTTCCGATTTTTTTCTTTTTTGCATATGTGGTGCTGAGGAATCGAACCCAGGGCCTTGAGCATGCAAGGCAAGCGCTCTACCACTGAGCCACCTTCCCAGCCCCAATCATGATATTCTTAAAGATAGATTATGGTGATAGATGCACAATTCTGTGAATGAAAAATCTAATGAACTATACACTTCAAATGAATAAATTGTGTGGCATCCAAAGCTCAACAAAGCTGTTATCACACACAAAGTAAGTTTATATAGGCCATAAAGACCAATAACAAAAAGATCAGCAAGTCAAATGTGATCAAGTACAGCTTAAATCGCTTAAATAATAGTTCCATTTCAATGCCTGAATCCTCTAGTAGTTTATAAGATCAAGGGCAAAAATATGCCTTCTTCATTTTTACATCCATTCAGCTCATCAGCTGGTGGCACTCAAACATTTGTTTAATAACGGGAAGTGCAAAAGATTCCTCCTGCACCAAGGAACGCTACTACAAATGAGGTATTTTTCACAGGAAGTCTAGACAGAGAAACCAAATATGGAAACCTATGAACACCAAAGAATCCTCTATCCCCTAAATACACTAATTTTCTGGAAAACACACTGTAGATGTTAAGAACAAATAGAAAATCAACAAATATTACTTCTAGAGTTTAAGTCCATGAAAACTGGAAGTAATTAAATCTCAAGGTAATTGCTACACTCTTCTCTCTGCTGGATTAAATAAATAGAAGCCTGACTTTTCAGTCAGGAATTCTAAAGATTACTGCCCTGAAACTGAAGGTAGTAGTAGAAACTCTAGGCAGCAATAGAGCTTCTCCTTCTCAAAAAATCACTATATCCCACCCTTCCAAAATAAAGTATTTCACAATATTCTAAAGAAGCTTATAAGGATACTGACAACACGGCCTGGGAATGTAGCCTAGTGGTAGAGTGGTTGCCTAACATGCATGAAGCCCTGGGTTCGATTCCTCAGCGCCAGAAGTGGCACTGTGGCTCAAGTGGTAGAGTGCTAGCCTTGAGCAAATGAAGCTCAGGGACAGTGACCAGGTCCTGAGTTCAAGCCCCAGGACTGGCCAAAAAATAAATAAATACTGACGTGACCTCCTACACTGTATAACTGATCTCAAGAACCCCTGACAGATGGTTTATGATCATCCTTCTGGGTGCTGGTCAGGTGAATACAGATGACTGAGAAAGAAACTTAGAACGTACACTTGAGATTCTGGCAAGGAAATTATAAGACGTATTAATACAAGTTTTTTTTGTTGTTGTTGTTGGTCATGGGGCTTGAACTCTGGACCAGAACTTTCTCCCTCAGCTCTTCAGCTCAAGAGTAGTACACTTGAACCACTGCACCACTTCCGGGTTTCTGGTGGTATATTGGAGATAAGAGTTTCATAGACTTTCCTGCACGGGTGGCTTTGAACTGTGATTCCCCAGATCTCAGTCTCCTGAGTAGCTAGGATTACAGGCATGAGCCAATGGCACCCAGCTTGCAAGTGTAATTTTTATTGTTCCTAAAATAACTGAATCTTCAGCATTTGGAAAGGAGTTGACTTCCACAACCAAACATAACCAGACAGTTTCTATGAACAGTTTGCTTATATAAAGTCTCAGAACTATTCAAATGGTTGAAATCCCCTAAGATTTATTCTGAGAAAAGACTTGAAAAAAGTATTAGTTTCCGCACCAATGTCATCTTTTCCCTACAGGAACAAATGTCTCCTAAAATATGAGAAAAAATTATAATATGGATACCAGAAAAAGATGTTCAGTCATAAAAAGTCTACAACCTAAATAACTTAGAACATTTCATATGGTAGAAAAATATGTCTGTGATAACATGTGAAAACAACCTACACACTAAATTTTAAAATGTCTAAAATCAAACAATCTATGTAAAATGCTGTCAACTATACAAGTTGGCAAAATGGGAAAAAAAAAAAAAAAAACTACTTTATCAAGGTAGTCACTAACACTTCCTTATTAGTGAAAGCGAAAATTAAAAGAAAAAAGAAAAAGAGTGATTAGAATACTAATGGGATAAAGTGAAGAGCTCCAAGACAAAATTCTAGAATTCTAACCTAACATTCTCAATCCAAAGACTCTAGAATCCTGCTCTAATATAGCCATAGTTATGTTATCATAAATAATCACCATTTCAGAACCAAACCTGTTCTTTCGTTTACAATAAGGACTTCTTGGTCCTGAAGAAGACAATCGGTATCTTGGTCTTGCAGGAGACGCAGAGCCACTATAAAATATGTTGGGCTTTTTCTGGTGACGAGGTTCTAAAATAATAAAAACACACACAAAATATGTAAATACATATGAAACCAATACTGCTCTTTGTCTAAATACTTACAAAGGTGCTGCTTTCCATAAAATTACTAGCTACTGTAGTATAGTTTACTGTTCACATCTTATATCATTTATGTCATCAGAGCTGAAAATGTAATAGCACAGACACCAAATAACCAATACACACAGACTACAATCATTGTGATAATACATATACATAAATGATTATCAACCCCACATGATAAGGCGGGTATAATGTTAACAAAAGCAGTCAAGGAGACATTAGGCATAGTGACATACCTATAATCACAGCTACTTGAGAGGACTGAGGTTTGAGGTTAATCAGGGCAAAAAAGTTAGCAAGACCTATATCAACAAGCATAGTATGGTGGTAAACAACTGGGAAGTCAAATATGCAGGTTGTAAGTAGAGGGCTTTCACTCTGACAGTGGCCCTGAGCAAAAAGCCAACACCCTACCTCAACAGTAACTAAAAGCAAAACAAAAGAAACTGGAGTATGGTTCAGGAGGACTGAAGTCTAGTAATCATAAGCCCTGCATTCAAACCCAAGCATTCCAGAAAAAAATGAAGAAGGCTGTAAATCTAAATTATACTTCAAAATAGGTCAATATTTATTTAGTTCAAGGTTAGTTCTCTGAAAGAAATAACTTCTTGCAACGTTATTTGCAAACCTGTCTTAGGACAGATTAAGACAATAGTACAAATATCTAGCAAACTGAAAACCTAAAATAAATTAAAATCAAAACAAAAGGGAACAGTAAAAATAAAGCTAACATACAAAAATTCACCCACAAAAAAACTTAAAGTACTTACTTTCCAATGGAGCCTGGTAGTACACAGTCGCTTTTCTCTGTCTAAGATAATATCGTTTCTGATTATCTTCTTCTCCATCTTCATCATCCTCTTCATCATCTTCATCTTCACCATCATCTTCATCTTCTTGGTCTTCACCCTCTTCAGATGATTCTGAAAATTAAGAAACACAAGTGTGTCACACCTATAATCCTAGATACTTGGGAGGCTGAGATTGGAGGATCAGCTTGACCAGAAAAGTTCATGAGACTTGTGAATCCATAACTGAACTAGGTGGCATAAGACTGCTATTTTGCAGCTCTGTGAGAGCTTGAGAGGCGCCTGGTTTGAACCAGTGGTGGAAAAGACCCCTGCTTAATTGATAGCCAGCTTCAGTGAAATGCACATGTCATCTTAGCTAGATGCAAAGTATACAAAAGGTGGATAATGCTCCAGGCATGCGGCAAGAAGCAAGATCCAGTCTGGAGGTATAGCTCAACATTAGTCTCTCACAAGCACAATGCCCTGAGTTCAAATTCCAGAACTGCCAAAACTAAACAAAACACTTCCAAAAGGATACCATATATATATGTACACACACACACACACGTACACATATGACCTTTGATGGCTATTACTAGTAAGCAGGAATTAAGGTTTACAATGCTGCGGAGTTGCAATATAAGTAACTACAAAGGTTCCAAATTAGTTAACCTAAGGACACATCTTAAAATCTCCTCACTTAGCTGTTGCCCTTAAAAATTCATTTGAGCTGGGTGACAGTGGTTCACACTTGGAGGCTGAGATCTGAGGATCATGTGTGAAGCTATCTCAGGCAGAAAAAGTCTGTGATACTTTTATCTCTAATTAATCACCAGAAAACTGGAAGTGGAGTATGGCTCAAAGTGGCAGAGTGCTAGCCTTCAGAATTAAAACTCAGCTGGAAAGGTGGCTCAGTGGTAGAGTGCTTGCCTTGTATACATGAGGCTCTGGGTTCGATTCCTCAGCACCACATAAGCAGAAAAAGCCAGAAATGGTGCTGTGGCTCAAGTGGTAGTGTGCTAGCCTTGAGCTGAAGAGCTGAGGGACAGTATCCAGGCCTAGAGTTCAGGCCCCACAACCAGCAAAAATAAAAATAAAATAAAAAAATCCAGAATTAAAGCTCAGGGACAATGCCTAAGTGCTGAGTTCAAGCCCTACAACCAAGGGAAAAACAACAACAAAAAAACTCATTTGAAATTCCATGTAGCCTTCCTGACTGTCACAGTTACATTTAGCATAAGTCAAATTAGCTACTTATGATAATGGTGAACATTTTCTTGATCATTTTTAAATGTATTAAAAAACATGATTCTGGAGAAAAAATAGATTATGTTAATAGTCTTAAACAGAGGAGCAAGACTTAACTTTAATCGTATTTCAACTAAAATACACAAAATACTGCCTATCATATGTATAGATACCATAGATATATGCAAGTTAACCTATGTTACTTGGTTTTGAATTGTTGAATCCGGGGACTTTCTCAAAACATTTTAAAAGCTCTCCCTTGTCTTGATTTCTTTTAAATCATGGCCCATCACTTTAACAATTATAAATTACTACCACTGTCATAGCTTCTGAGTAAGAAGGCTACTTCCTACTAAACAAGAAGTACTCAAAATACAGAAAACAGAACGAGAAAGAAAAAAAGACTAACCTACACTGCCTTCCTGGTTATCAGTTGTTTCCTCATCAGCTCGTCGAATACCAGCTCGTTGAATACCTTTCCGTTTTCCTCTTGTATACATATTAAGATTGTCCTACAAACATTTGCATAAAAATCCATTAACATTTACAATATATTAATTTTAAAAATTCAGTAAGAACCTCTAAATTTTCTTAAAATAGAAATATAGCAACTCGTAATTCTAGTAGAAATTAGTCACTAATCAAACAAATGCTGATAAAGTGATGAATAATTTGACCACAAATAGATTATGTACTATAGAAAACAAGTAGATTAAACTATCGCCTATTCAAAGAATATATTTACTTCTTTGGCTTGATTAAATGCCCGCAAGTCTTCAAGTCCTCTCATTCGCTGTCTACGCATCTTCTTCATGTCATCCATTTTTTGAAGTACAGCTTCAGCAGTGCTTTAAAAATATTGATAGATATTCCATTAAGAAACACAGAGTTGGCCGGGCGCTGGCAGCTCGTGCCTATAATCCTAGCTACTCAGGAGGCTGAGATCTGAGGATCTCAATTCAAAGCCAGCCCGGGCAGGAAAGCCCGCGAAACTCCTATCTCCAATAAACCACCAGAAAACTGGAAGTGGCACTGTAGCTCAAGTGGTAGAGTGCTACTCTTGAGCTGAAGAGCTGAGGGACAGCGCCCAGGCCCAGAGTTCAAGCCCCACGACCCACCAAAAAAAAAAAAAGGAAAGAAACACAGACTTAATGTGTAAAATTTTCTTTCCAATAATTTAGATACTCAGATGCAATTATTATGAAGGTCTGTAATAACCGTTCTCTTTTTTTTTTTTGTCAGTCATGGGGCTTGAACTCTGGGCCTGGGCACTGTCCCTCAGCTCTTCAGCTCAAGGCTAGCACTTGAGCCACAGCGCCACTTCTGGCCTTTTCTGCTTATGTGGTGCTAAGGAATCAAACCAGGGCCTCATACATGCAAGGCAAGCATTCTACCAGTGAGCCACCTTCTCAGCCCCATAACTATTCTCTTTCATGCATTATACCAATTCAGCATTTAAAAATCTACAGGATGGTCTTCCAAAAAATGAAAAAAATGTTTCTAACAAATCATTCTGATCTAAGGAAATTTTACTCACTTTGTTATAAGTTTGTCAAACAGCACAGACTGGTTCACAGAACTATAACGACTTCGAATCCTACAACTGCGTCGAACTTCAACATCACCGTTCTCATCATGCAAATGCTCTGTAGTCTGAACAATGTCTCTAGTTCTTAATGACCGAGTAACTGCAATCACTTTGTCTTCACAATGTGCAGAGAAAAAGATTTGAAGTAATAATACAAAACAATTTAAAAATGAACAACTGAATAGCTAAATTTTCAAGTAACAACATAACAATACCTTAAAGTTATCTTTACGAGCAGTTACAACATACACCTAAGGTATGATCTATTACTTTCCCTCCTAAGCAAGATAATACTTGTACCCAAATTGAAAGTATTTTGGGGTAGCCCCAAACAAGATACAATTCAAATCCATAATAAAAAGAAGGGATAAAGCCATGTGTTGTGGTATATAACAGTAATTCTAGCATTGAGGCTGAAAAAAGGAGGACTTTAGCTGGAGTTACAGGACAATTTGTGCCATACAGTAAGACTTCATCTCAAAAAAGAAAAAAAAAAGATGTGATAAGCAAATTGTGATACATTCATAGCATACTTTATGATCCTATACTGTAAAAAACTCTAGACAATGCAAACTAATATATAGTGAGAGGAAGCGATTGGTAGTTTCTTGTAGGGAGGGTGAATCTTTAAAAGCCAGGAGGAAAGCCAGGTGCTGGTCTCACCCTGTAATCCTAGCTACTCAGGAGCTGAGTTCTGAAGTTTGCAGTTCAAAGCCTGCCAGGAATGTACGTGAGACTCTTAACATCAATTAACCACCTGAAAACAGGTCCAGTCCAGGGAGAGAAGTACACGACACTCTTATCTACAATTAACCAGCAAAAAGCCTGAAGGGGAAACCTGGCTCAGGTAGCAGCGAAGCACCAAGCTTGAGAGAAAAAGGCCAATCAAGCAAGAGCTTGAGGCCCTGAGTTCAAGCTCCAGTACTATCACAAAAAAAGGAATGAAGGAAGAAGGGAGAGAGGAAAGGAGAGGGGGAGGGAAAGGTGGGCAGGCAGGCAAAGAAATGTTTGAGTGATAGTCATTTTCACTATCACACTGTGATGAAAGCTTTGTGTACACACTTATTACAAAACCTAGCAAAATATACATTTTAAATATGTACAGGTTATTATATGTATTTCAAATCCATAAACAGTATTAACGTAATTTAAAAATTATGTATTTTTTAAATTTGAAAGGTCCCCACCCCCCCAAAATCCTTAAGGGCTGTTAATATTACTTACCTTCTTTGTCCTCTTCTTTTTTCTTACCAGCTTGCTGTCTGGCCAACTGCCTATATGAGGAAAATAAATAATTAAAACTAACAAATTACCAGGCACTGTAGCTTGTGCGCATAATCTTAGATACTCAGGACAGTCCTGAAAGATCGCCGTTTAAAGTCAGCATAGGCAGAAAAGTTTTTGAGACTTCATATCCAAAAAGCTGGTCTGAAGGTGTGGTTCTAGTGGTACAGTACCATCCATGAACAATAAAGCCAAGTGATTAGTTGAGGACCTGAGTTTAAGCCCTAATACTAAAGCCACGTGTGCATACACACACACAACTAACATTAACTTTATATTGACAAAAAGTTAAATAGGCCTGGTGGGTAAATGCTCAGACACATTAAAAACCTATACTGACATAAGATGTTTATAAACAAAATCCAAGAATCCTATTTTAATTTCTTATTTTCCTTGAATTTACAACCTTCTGCTTTGTAGGCAAGTGCTCTACCACTTGAGCCATGCCCCCCAGCTGAATCCCATTTTGAAATTTAATGAGGGCTGAATGATAGAGTGCTTGCCTAGCATAAATGAAGCCCTGGGTTTGATTCCTCAGTACCACATAAACAGCAAATGCTAGAAGTGGTGCTGTGGCTCAAGTGGTAGAGTGCTAGCCTTGAGCACAGAGAGGCTCAGGGACAATACCCAGGCCCTGAATTCAAGCCCCAAGATTGGCAAAAAAAAAAAAAAAGAAAGGGAAGTGGCACTGTGGCTCAAGTGGTAGAGTGCTTGCCTTGAGCTGAAGAACACAGGGACAGCACCCAGTCCCAGAGTTCAAGCCCCACAACTGACAAAAAAAAAAAGAAAAAGAAAGAAAGAAATTTAATGATACATGTGTTAACTCTTAGTCAAACAATAAAATCAAAGTCTCCTAACTTGAAATGAGAAGTGAAATCCTAATTATTTAAACTATATTACAGCTGAACCAAGCACTAAAATCAACATGGGTTTTATACTACAGGACATAGCAATCCCTATCTTCCTAAATTTATAACTATAAACAGAATTAATGTCCTTTAGAAATATGCTAACTGCCTTCTAAGAATATCTATCTGCTGACTATAACTTGTATATTTCTATCATTCACAGGGAGACACAGTCTCAGTTGTAAATTAAATTATCTAACCTATAAATTGGCAGACTGCTGAATAAAAAGAACATTTTTTAAGCTCTCCCCTCCCCAAATATCCCTCTTCACCTTATTTCAAAATTCCACTGAGCAAACAAAATAGTTACTAACTTAATGATTCTGTAGTCTGCTCAAGTCCTTAGATTTAATCTTCAGCATCACACTCAAAAAAACTTGAGTAATTTTGAAATAGAGTGCAACCACATAAGAAAGAACATGGCATAAGAAACCTCAATGGAAGTTGTTGATCACTCAGAGCCCAAAGAGGCAGGGGAAGAGAAACGCAGTTGAGTGTTGAGTGTTATTCAGTGCAAAACATTAATGCTATCATAGAGAAACTTCTTGGTACAATTAATTCACACTTTAAAAAGAAATAAATGGCCAAAAAGTAAAACAGGTTCAGATAGGGAGTGGGAACTGGCTGGAGGAAGGATCAACAAAGAACACAAATAATGGTCCAGGTAGTTTAGTTGCATGTATGAAAATAGAACAAAGAAATTTATTGAAACTGTTTTAAGGGGGAGTGAGTGAAATGAAGGGGAATAAAGGGAGTGAGGTTGATCAGGATACTTTGTTTCTTTGTATGGAAATGTCATAAGGAAACTTCTCTAATAAAAAAATATACAAGCTGAGATCATCTCAGTTTGAGGCAAGCAGGCAAATTATTCCCAACTAATTTATCTCCCATTCATCAGCTCTCAAGAGACAGAATGGTAACCATGATAGAGGGATGATAGAGGAAGAAAGCTAAGTGTGAAGCCATAAGGTAAAGCTGTAGTACCAGCACCAAAAAATAGATTAAAATAATCCACACATACAAAAAAATAAAGACTAATCAGATAGCAGGAAAAAAAAAACACCCAAAACTCAAGAAATTTAAAGAATATAACCTCACTTTATCTAGAAAATATGCTATACAAAATTAAGAACCAGGCCTGGAACCAGGCCTGGCACTGGTGGCTTACACCTGTAATCCTAGCTATTCAAAAGGCTGAGATCTTGGGGCTGGGAAGGTGGCTCAGTGGTAGAGTGCTTGCCTTGCATGCCTGAGGCCCTGGGTTCGATTCCTCAGCACCACATAAGCAGGAAAAAAAAAAGCCGGAAGTGGTGCTATGGCTCAAGTTGTAGAGCTCTAGCCTTGAGCTGAAGAGCTGAGGGACAACACCCAGGCCTAGAGTTCAGGCCCCATGACCAGACCCGCCCCCCCCCCCCCCCAAAAAAGAAGGCTGAGATCTGAGGATCCTGGTTCAAAGCCAGCTCAGGCAGAAAAAGTCCCTGAGAATCTTACCTCCAATTAATCTCTCAAAAACCAGAAATGGTGCTGTGATACAATGAGTACTGGCCTCGAATAAAAAGAGCTCAGGGACAGAGCACACAGCTTCATGACCCACAAAACAAAACACACCAAAAACAAACAAAAAACGTATTTTTTTTGTTGCTTGTACCAGTGCTTGAATTTAGGGCTTCACATTCTCACTTGGCTTTTTTGCTCAAGGCTAATACACTTGAGACACACACCCCTATTTCCAGCTTCAAACCTTGATTCTCAGATCTCAGCCTTCCAAGTAGCTAGGATTACAAGTATGAGCCACTAACAACTAGCAAGAACCAAATTCTATGTAAGAGTTGTAGGATTATTGTTTTCTAAGTCATTACCTATAATTTACTAATGAGAAGACAATGTAAAATAAGTATTGCATCAAATTTTACTCTAATTAGGGCATCATCCACATTCAT
The DNA here is from genome assembly GCF_019054845.1 of Dipodomys spectabilis. Lineage (NCBI taxonomy): Eukaryota > Metazoa > Chordata > Mammalia > Rodentia > Heteromyidae > Dipodomys > Dipodomys spectabilis. Next base: position 3,508,787 of record NW_024871460.1, on the reverse strand, counting down.
GTTAATGCACCAAAATGAGGGTTGTTAACCAAACAAACTCCAGTTCCATGAAGGCAAGCAAATTACTTAACCTGCTAATATTGATTCTTTACAACATCAATTTACCTTAGAGTTCTAGAGAAAAGCAATTTAAATGTGTACAAAGTACCTAGTCCCATTGGACTAATTAAGAGAGGGGCTGGGAAGGTGGCTCAGTGGTAGAGCGCTTGCCTTGCATGCATGAGGCCCTGGGTTCGATTCCTCAGTACCACATAAGCAAAAAGAAAAAAAGCCAGAAGTGGCGCTGTGGCTCAAGTTGTAGAGCGCTAGCCTTGAGCTGAAGAGCTGAGGGACATTGCCCAGTCTCAGGGTTCAAGCACCATGACCAACAACAACAACAAAGAAATTCACAAATGATTCAGAATTAACAAAAGGAATGTGATATCAAGAAATCAAATAGAATTACTGTTGTGAACAAAGACTTTGTATAAGCAATGAAGTAGAACCACATTATTTCAAGTAAGTTGCAGACCTCAAAAGTTTCTTTTTGAAGAATGGATACTGCTTCAATCTTTTCAGCACTACTCATGTATATTAGAAATACTATTTCTGAACAAGAAAATAAGAACATGATTGTATATATAATTCAATACCATTTACAGAAATGGCAATTTTATTTCAAATAAATTAAAAATTTACAATACTAGAATCTTGATAATCAGTGAAAAATAGATTAAAACTTAAATGCAAAAATTAAATATAAACTCTTAATTCTGAGTTAGCATTACCTTGTAAAATGCCTGCCATTGGTATGCTTCTCCAACAGTTCCATATTTTTATCGAAACTAGAATCTGAAGAAGTTGGTGCATTTTTTCTCAAAGACCTCAAAGAACGAGTCTGGTGGTAGGTTCCAACTTCCTTAACTGAAGACCCATCCTTTAAGAAAAATTAAGAAAGATATATAAGTTTTTCTTTAGCTAAAACCCCTCAATTCTAACTCCCTCTAAGAGTTTTCTGATTTTCAGTTAATAACAATTGCTTTTAGTACAGACCATCTTGCATTTCCCCAAGAAAGTTGATATCCAAAATATTTCATGACACACAAATACCAATAATGTCTATGAAATAACTATAATTATAGTATAAAGCTTTTAATCTGATATCCCACTATCCTAGCATTAGGCTGGCTTTTACTCAATCTGCTTCACTTTGGGGCAAAATAATGGATTAGTTCACAAGAAAAATAAGGTTACTTATACCAAGAGGATTTGTCTAAAATTTAGCTAGGCATTTCATAAAATATTATTTAATTTCATCTCTTTTATACATGTACCAGGGCCTCGCCTCTTGCTTAGCTTTGATTTCAAGGCTAGAACTCAACCACTTGAGCCATGCCCCCCAGTTCCAGCTTTGTTAATTGGAGGCAAAAATCACTCCAATTTCTCTGATCCTCAAAACTTAGCCTCTTGAGTAGCTAGGATGATAGGTGCGAGCTACCAGCACCTGACCAATATATATTATTTTAAAAAATAAATTCCTGTATCTTATACCAATGTTCTGTATTTCTCAGACTCTCAACTTTCACATGTTCTTTTTCATTTACATTGGTCGCTGGTGCTCACCCTGTAATCCTAGCTACTCAGGAGGCTTAGATCTGAGGATCACAGTTCAAAGCCAGCCCAGGAAGGAAAGTCCATGAGACTCTTAGCTCCAATAAACCACTAGAAAACCGAAGTGGCGCTGTGGTTCAAGCAGTAGAGCACTCGCCTTGAGTTGAGGAGCACAGGGACAGCACCCAGGCCCAGAGTTCAAGCCCCAAGACCGACAAAAAAAAAAGAAAAAAAAAAACCTTCACACAAACAAAGATTAGTAGAGGGTCTGTGGAAGAAGTACAAGGCATGAGTTCAAACCTTAGTCAGTACAACAACAAAAGCTAGAGAAAATTATGAATGTGGAAACTGAATGACCAAGCAATGTGGCAAGTCATTTCACTAGTGAAAAGTTGAAAGGAGAACTGAGACTATGAGAAATAATTTTCAGCAAATGATTTCTGACATCTAATAAAATAAAATTTCTTTCAGTACCATCTCATTTTTATATTAACAATGTTTCTCAGTGTTAATGTTGAAAACACTACCTGAGTGGAGGGGGCAGCAATATAAGACCTAATAAAATTTTACTTCCCATGTTTAGTCACTTTAACGAAATAGATGCTTTTGCGATTGTAATTCATTAAAATAACATATAATATAGATTTTTTTTTGTTTCCTACTGTCTGTAATCAAAGTGGAAAAAATGTTTCAAATTGTTTTAAAAATATGGAAGGATCGCTGATAATGACTTTCAAGCATAAAAACTTTTTACATCAAGATATACTAAAAGTAGCCTGAAAATGTAAATTAAGAGAAAAAGATCAGGCACTGGTAGCTCACATCTGTAATCCTAGCTACTCAGGAGGCTGAGATCTGAGGATCACGGTTCAAAGCCTGCCTGGGAAGGAAAGTCAGTGAGACTTTCATCTCCAATAAACCACTAGAAAATGGGGAAAATGGGAAGTGGTGCTGTGGCTCAAGCAATAGAGCTCTCGCCTTGAGCTAAAGAGCGCAAAAGCCCAAGCCGAGTTCAAGCCCCATAACCAACCCAAAAAAAAAAAAAAAGAAATTGAAGCTACATTGATATTCATGCCTATAATCAAAGCTGAGATAAGGGAAAATACAGGTTTCAAGACCAGAATGAACAGGAAAGACACATTCACAATATACATTCTCAATGGAGAGCTGGCATGGGGGTGTTTGAGTTGATCATCCTAGCTACATGGGGGATTGAGGCTGGACACATCACAGTTCCAGACTAGCCTGGGCTGAAGTCTGTGAGAGTTCATCTCAACAAAAGAGCCTTGTCCAGTGCCGGTGGCTCACAACTGTAATCCTAGCTACTCAGGAGGCTGAGATCTGAGGATCGCAGTTCAAAGCCAGCCCGGGCAGGAAAGTCCGTGAAACTCATCTCCACTAAACTAACAAAAAACCGGAAGTGGTGCTGTAGCTCAAGTGGTAGAGCGCCAGTCTTGAGCTGAAAAGCTGAGGGACAGTGCTCAAGCCCAGAGTTCAAGCCCCATGACCAACAAAAAGAAAAAAGAAAAAGAGCCTGGGTATATATATTGGGCATACCTGTCATCAGCTTCTAAGGGAATTAAAAAAAAAAAAAATAGGACTGTAGTCTAGTCATCTAGGCATGAAGCCACTAGCTCAAAAAAGAACCAGAGCAAAAAGGACTGCAAGTGTGGCTCAGTAGTACAGTACCTGCTTAGCAAGTAGGACCCAATACAATACTGCCTCCACCCCAAGTAAGGCAGGGAGGGAAGGACACACAGAGGGTGGGAAGGGAATGAGTGTTAATCAGAATGTGGAGATTGGTACAGAAATTGGAATTCTTATGTACTGCTACTGATAATGTGTAAAACAGTACGGTGGCCAGACACCAGAAGCTCATGCTTGTAATCCTAACTACTCAGGAGGCTGAGATCTGAGGATCACTGGTCAAAGCCAGATCATATAGCAAAGTGTGAGACTCTATCTCCAATTAACCACCAAAAATCTGGATGTGGAACTGTGGCTCAAGTGGTAGAGCACTAGCATTGAGCAAAAAAGCTCAAGGACAGTGCTGAGATACAGTATCCAGGCACATGGACACAGACACACACACACAGATACACAGTATGGTGATCCCTCAATAAATTAAACAGATTTATTATATAACCCTGCTTCTTATGATACCACTTGTAGGATATATACCCAAAGAGAAAGCAGGAACTCAAACTGATAGCACAATACTATTCCCAATAGCCAGAGTCTCACAAACCTAGTGCCTAATTACAAAATATACAAAACGTGGTACATATAATAAAAATTTTAGGGCTGGGAATGTGGCTTAATGGTAGAGTGCTTGCCTAGCATGCATGAAGCCCTGGGTTCAATTCCTCAGTACGACAGAAACAAAAAAAGCCAGAAGGGGTGCTGTGGCTCAATTGGTAGAGTGAGCAAAAGAAGCTCAGGAACAGTGCCAAGGCCCCAAATTCAAGCCCCAAGACTGTCAAAAAAACAAAACAAAACAAAACAAAAAAAACCACAGGCTACATCATCAACGGGCTTTGGAAACATTGAATTAAGTCACAAAAAGACAAACATCGCAAGACTTCCTACAAGAGATTACTGGAGTAACCAAATGTAGAGAAATGAAGTACAATAGTATTTGCCAAGATCTGGAGGAGAACTGGGAGTCATTGTTCAATGTTTTAGAAGATTACAGAAGTTCTGGAAATGGACAGCAAGATGGTTACGGAACAATGTTAATGCTACAGAACTGTACTTAAGATGGCAAATGTTATGTTATGTCTGTTCTGCTATTATCAGAAAGTAAATATTCCAGGGGATAACAAAGATTTGTTTCCACAGGAAAGAAAAGGGCGATGGCATTAAATGAGAAAAGATTCCTTAGAAACTTAGAAGTTACTATTCTTTTAAGTGGCCTGAAAGAATCATTGATTTGCATTGAGTGGCTGAAGTGCATCCTTGCTAAATAAGCACTAAGCAGCAAAATAAAAAACCCAAAAGGTTCTCCTTAACAGTGAATAGAGAAAAATAAAGGTTTTTGAGAGTTCTCAGTATAGAAGTGCCAACAAGGAAATTCTGAAGTATCAATAAACTCTGAAAAACATTAAAGATAGAAAATTTATACACCCACAATGACATATTGAATGATGGTTAAGTTCATTACACAATATATCATTATGACATGAACTAGCATCATCCCGAAAATAGCATTCAATAAATTATTGGATTTAATTGTTTTGTTTTTGCCAGTTGTGGGGCCTGAACTCTGGGCCTGGGTGCTGTCTCTCAACTCTTCAGCTCAAGACTAGCTAGCACTTTACCACTTGAGCTACAGCGCCACTTCCGGCTTTTTTTGCTTATGTGGTGCTGAGGAATCGAACCCAGGGCCTCATGCATGCAAGGAAAGTACTCTACCACTGAGCCAACTTCCCAGCCTGGATTTAATTTTTTTGAACACAGGTTAACAGTCAGTCAAGTGATCAGATAGACAAAAAGTGAGAACATTAGCTATCATTTTAATTCAGAGCCACAATTTCAAAGATCAAAAGTATTATAGTTTTACTCATTTTCCCTGTAGGTATCCCAAAACAGGGCACCTACACGAGAAACTAACTTTGGATGGAGATCTTTATGAAAGACCTCAATAAAAAACTCTGAGCCAGATGCTGATGGCTCACACCTGTAATCCTAGCCACTCAGGAGGTTGAGATCTGAGAATCGCAGTTCAAATCTAGCCCAGGAAGGAAAGTGTCCAATTCTTAACTCCAATAAACCACAGAAAATCGGAAGTGGTGCGGTGGCTCAACTCAAGAGCGCTTGCCTTGAGCTGAAGAGCTGAGGGACAGTGCCCAGGCCCAGAGTTCAAGCCCCATGACGGACCCCTCCCCCCAAAAAAAGAAGACTTGGAAGTGGCACTGTGGCTCAAGTGGTAGAGCACTGGCTTTGAGCTGAAGGACAGAGCCCAGGCCCAGAGTTCAAGCCCCATGACCAATCAAAAAAAAAAAAAAGACTGAAACTGTCTAAGCTACATCACCAGATGCCTCCCTAAGCCTCTCATTCAATTTTCAAGTTCCTAATCCTCTCTCCAATTCAATTTCCTTACCACCACACCTACCTTTACCTCAACTAGACCATACTACCTGCTGCTTTAGCTTTAGTGTTAACTCTTTGACTTCCCCAATATTTGTTGAGTTTTCTGTTTTCATACCAGTACAAGGGGCCTGAACTTAGGGTTTTCACTCAAGGTTGGTGCTCTACCACTTCTGGTTTTGTGGTGGTTAAATGGAGATAAGAAAGTCTCGCTGTCTTTCCTGCCCAGGCTGGTTTTGAACCATGATCTTCAGACTTTAGCTTCCTGAGCGGCAAGGATTACAAGCATGAGTCATTGGCTCTACATTTCTGAACGCTGTGTCCAAACAGCATGTAGGTCTTTCAGCAGTGAGGCTGTGGGTAGTAGGTAGATGGGGAGTCTTTCTCCCTCGGTGGTTAGCTGTGTGCATGGAAAATCCCACCCGTAGGAGAGAGCTGATCGAAGCATTTCTTTCCGGAGGACTCTATCCCTTCGCAAACTTCCTCTAGAGACACTGTCACTGTAGGGTGGGTGATCTAACAGAAAAAGCAAGACCCGGGGAAGACAGCGATCCAAGTGCCAATTTTAGATCTACCACGTACCGGTTACCTTTTACAGTCTGTCTCACAGACACCACCAGGACGCATTCTCAAAGGCTTACTACCAAGCCTTAAAGAAGGGAGTGTTCAGGAAATGTTGATCCTCTTCCTGACACATTATGCAACCTGGTAACAGGCGCCGCGCTCTCGTTACGGAACCCCTTTTGGATCGCGTACGTGGGAAGTTCTACCCTCAGTCCCCGTGGTCCCTCAAACGCGGAGAACGCAGTCAGCAAACGCGGGTGGCACCTCACGGACCCAGGCGAGCCCAGGGCCCGCGCCCCGGAGCCGGCGGGGGGGGGGGCGGCAGAGCAGCCCAAACATCCACGCCTCGGCCCCACACCGCACTTCAGCGCTGGCGGGCTTCGGCTTCTTCCTCTTGCGTAGGAAAAAAGTAGGAGGTGACCAAGTACTCAGGCCTCTCGGGCCAGACTGACCACCGCCGCCGCCGGCCCACACCCCGCGCAGCCGGGACCGCAGGAACCCTCCATCTTACCCGCCCGGCCCCGACCCAACTCCTTCCCGCACCTGCGCCGCACGCACTCAGTCCCCGGCCCCACGGCCCCCGTCCCACGGTCCCCAGAGCCTCCGCCCCGGGGTCCCCGCCACAGAGTCGCCGCCCCGGGCCGGTACTCACGCCCGCGGCGGCGGCGGCGGCGGTGACGGCGGATTTCTCCGCGGCGCTGGCCGAGCGGAGCCGCCTTCGTCCGCTAAGCTCCAGGCTGAGGAACTCGCTGGACAGGTCTAGGGAGTCCGTGGCCGAGGAGGCCGAATGGTTGTGCAGCTCCAGGCTGCTGCGGAGAACCACCATGGTCTCGGGCTGCAGGTTCTGACGGCCGCGACCCGAGAGCTCGAACACCAGTGACTCCGGCGCTTCCGCGCTCCAAATTCTGGCGCCACAAGCCCCGCGCCGGCGGTCTCGGCGTGCGCGTCTGGAATCCCTCCGCCGCAGGTCCCGCCCACTTCCCCCCCCACTCCTTCCCGCCCCCCACTTCAGACCGCCAGGGTCAAAACTCTCTTCAAATCTGAAGGGCAAAAGAGACCGTGCCGAAGTGGACCGGAACACAAGCACGCTGACAGAGTCAACGAACTGAGCAGCTCTTGGGTGAAGAAGGCCGATTTCTTTTTCCTTATATAGTTCCGGCTCGCTTCACTCAGCGGACGGAGATGGCGGGAGCGGTGAGTTGTGTTTGGAATTTTGGCGCGTGGACGCAGAGGGCGGGGCATGGGAGGAGGCGGGACGAAGAGAGAACGATTAGCCCGCTCCGATTGGCTGGCGGCTCTTCCCGGTCCCTTCGGGCACCTGCGTGCAGTTTCGCGCCATCTAGGATTCAAATACAAAATGCCTGGTCCTTGACTCTAGGGAAATAAAGCACTTACTCTTCGGCTTTGCGCCTTAAAAGGGTTTGTTTTGTTGTGTTTTCGTGGCTTAACTGAAACTAGCCTACTTACAGGAAGAAAGGAAACAAAATGCCGAGCGCTGGTGGTTCGCGCCTGTCATCCAAGTGGAAGGCTGAGCTATGAGGACTGCGGTTCCAAGCCAGCTCTGCAGACGCTTATCTCCAATTACCCCCTGAAAACCAACAGCTGTGAGGGCAGAAGCAGCTCAGGAACAGAGCCCAAGCCCAGGGTTCAAGCCCCGGGACTGGCAAACAAACAACAACAAAAACCCACGAAAACGAAGTGAGCTTGAAGGGAGGCTAAAAAGCACACAATAGGGCTGGGAAGGTGGCTCAGTGGTAGAGCGCTTGCCTCACATGCATGAGGCCCTGGGTTCGATTCCTCAGCACCACATAAGCAGGAAAAAGGTGGAAGTTGCGCCGTGTCATAAGTGGTAGGGCGCTAGCCTTGAGCCCAAGAGCTGAGGAACAGTGCCCAGGTCCAGAGTTCAGGTCAGGTCCCAGGACCGACCGGAAAAAAAAAGCGCACAATAGTTACTGCCTCAGTTTCTGATCACCCAGATCAGAACGAATCATGCACCTGATTAAATCCCAATTTCCTCATCTCAGAAATAATATTTATAAAATTATATTTCATTACTGTGCCTGCACATGCTGAGTGCTACATGACAGAGGCTCCTAGACTGGAATGAAATAGACAAGAACATGCCAAAAGATCAGAACAGGAGAGGAAGCCTAGGCAAGCAGAAACAAAAGCTACTTATTGATTTGGGCAAAGTATAGTTTATTAATTCAACATGTGTTAAATATTTATTGAGCATCTATCATGGGCTAGGCATTATTCTAAGCCTTGGAGTGCTGTTGAATTTTAAGCAGCAAAAATTAAAAAGAACAAAAATTATTTCATGGAACTTAATCCTAGTGGAAAGAGAATGTCAATATGCTAACTACAGCAAATAAGTTTGTTTGAAAATAGTGTTTAGGAACTGGGAATGTGGCTTAGTGGTAGAGTATTGGCCTAGCATTCCTGAAGCCCTAGGTTTGATTTCTCAGTAACACATAAACAGAAAAAGCCTGAAGTGGTGGATCGAGTGATAGAGTGCTAGCCTTGAGCAAAAAAGAAGCTCAGGGACAGTGCCCAGGCCCTGAGTTCAAACCCCAGAACTGGCAAAAAAAATTAAAATTAAAAATTAAAAAAAGAAAAAAATGTTTAGCTGGGTGCCAGGGGCTCTCATCTGCAATCCTAGCTACTCAAGAATGTGAGAGAGCTGGGCACCAGGCACCGCTGGCTCACACCTGTAATCCTAGCTACTCAGGAGGCTGAGATCTGAGGATCACAGTTCAAAGCCAGCATGCGCAGGAAAGTCCGTGAAACTCTTATCTCCAATAAATCACCAGAAAAATGGAGGTGGCGCTGTAGCTCAAGTGGTAGAGCGTTAGCCTTGAGCTGAAGAGCTGAGGGACAGTGCCCAGGCCCAGAGTTCAGGGCCCGTGACAGATAAAACAAAAAAAAAAGTAAATAGAGATGTTCTCTCTCTGTCTCTGTCTCTGTCTCTCTCTCTCTCTTTCTCTCTTTCTGAGAAATACCTAGATACTTATATACATTTCTAGCTCTATATCTGTATGTGTATACCATACTGGCTTCAGCCTTTGGTTGAATTCTGTCTGCCCAAAAGATATATCCAAGTATAATCACAGTACCTGTGAATGTGATCTGATTTGAAAAAGGAGTCTGCAGATGCAGATGCAAGATTTTGAGATGAGACTATCCTGGTTTAGAATAAGCCTTAAATCCAATGACTGCTGTTCTTATAGAGAAAGGTGAGAAATTTTACATACACAGACATATAGTAGTTGGGCACAGATGGTCACACCTCTCAGCTATTCTGGAGGCTGAGATCTGAGAGTTTCAGTGTGTGAAGTCAGCCTGGACATAAAAATCCCAGAAACTCATCTCCAATTACCCAGCAAACATCTGGAACTGAAGGTATGGCTCAAGTGGTAGAGTGCCAGCCATGAGTAAAAAAGCCAAGCAAGAGCATGATGTCCAAAGTTCAAGCCTTGGAGCCAGCACAGAGCAGGGGTAGGGAAGAGAAGGCAATGAAGGCAACAATGTGAAGACAGAGGCAGATATTGAAGTCATGTGTTCATGTGCCACGAAATATCACCAATGTTAACACCACCAGAAGTTAGGACAGAGGTATAAAGTAGGCTCTTCCTCAGAGACGCCAGAAGGAACCAGTTTGGCTCACTGAACTATGAGAGGCAAAAATTGTTTTCCTTTTCACACCAGCCAGTTTGTGGAAATGTGTATGATAATCTTAAGCAAAGAACACAATTGGTATAGTATTGGCCTTTTTCTAGACTCAGTCATTCAGAATGAGAATGACTTATTTAGGACAAGAAGAAGCACTAGAAACAAAGGCTTTTGCCCTGACTGATTCAGAAAAGATTCTGGTGTTCTCACTTCATGTGGGACAGAAATGAGGCTGAGCTAAGAGCTAATCATAACTCCATTACCTCACTTGGGATGAGGTCATAGGTAGGCCCCTTTCTGCTCTTGGTAGCAATGTTAGAAAGTAAACATTAATTTGAACAGGAATTTCTCTCAGAGGTTGTAAATGTGACCCTAGCTAAATCTGATGGCTAACCAAATTGATTTTTCACAAAAGAGGAAAAATCACTAGCCTCAAGGAGGTAGAAGAGGTCATAGTTAATATTTGCCATTTTTAGCCAACTTGAATTTACTTACTTCAAAAATAAGGGAAAGTATCTTCATTTTGTTTTTGTACTTTTTTCAGGCTTTTCTGTTTCTTTCTTTTTTTTAAATAGTGCTGGGAATTGAACCTAGGGCCTCCATAAACTAGGCAATCATCCAACTAGTGACCTCCTCCAGATCTGCACTTGTTCAGAAACCCTTCCTATCTGGGAGACTTTCTTTATATTTGTTTAGTTTTGTTGTGCCGGTATTGGAGGTTGAACCCAGGGCATTGCGCTCTTATTCAGTTTTCTCACTTGAACCACATCTCCAGTCAGATATTTGCTGGTCATTTGTCGTGGAGTCTTAAAGACTGTTCTGTCAAGGATGATTTTGAACTGTGATCCTCCAAGGTCTCTGCCTCCTAAGTAGCTAGGATTACAGGTATGAGCCACCTGTGCCCAGCTGGGTGATTGTGTTTTGGGATGGATTTCCGTTTATGTAGGGCTTAGCCTCTAGAAGTCCTTCAAAAGCATTTTCTTCGTTTTACTGGTAATCTGACAAATAGAGTTCAGACCTGTGATTTTGGCTCAGTCATCTGGGACATTTATTGCCTTTTGAAGTGTTATAAGGAAACTCACTCACAAGAAACAGAGAAGCCACCACTTAAGAGGCTGAATTGGGAGACTTTATGGGAGAGCCAATGGATTGCTGGTGGACTCTTTCTTGTCTCAAAGAACAGCAGCCACAAATGCAGCTAGCACAAAGCTTTTTTTTTTTTTGTCGGTTGTGAGGCCTGAACTCTGGGCCTGGGCGCTGTCCCTCAGCTCTTCAGCTCAAGGCAAGCGCTCTACCACTTGAGCTACAGCGCCACTTCCGGTTTTCTGGTGGTTTATTGGAGATAGGAGTCTCACGGTCTCTCCTGCCCGGGCTGGCTTTGAACCACGATCCTCAGATCTCAGCCTCCTAAGTAGCTAGGATTATAGGCGTGAGCCACTAGCACCCGGCTAGCACAAAGCTTTTGTAGGCCCAAATCACATAAGGTATGAGGAATTTCTCCTAACAAAATGTTACACATAAGCAAAGAAAACCAGATGAGGAAACTTAAACCTACTAAAGGTGTTAAATATAAGCAAAGCAAACCATCTGAGGAAACAGGGGAAATCAAGAGCCAATTATCTATGAGAAGCAAGACTTTCCAGGAGCTTAACAACTCAGGACACATTTGTAATCCAAAGAATGTCCTCCCTCCGAAGTGGAAGTAGCGCTGTGGCTCAAGCAGTAGGGAGTTCACCTGGTGCTGAAGAGCCCAGAGACAGCACCCAGGCCCAGAGTTCAAGCCCCAGGACCGACAAAAAAAAAATAAAAAAAAAAAGTAATGAAAACAAAAGACATTGTTTCGGAACATCTTACGTCTCCCTATCCCTAGCCAACCAATTAGAATACTGTAGGATCTGATCAATAAACACCTAAATGTAATAGAAGCAACCAATCAGAGAACAGTTCCAGGTATAAGAATTTTAGACTCAGAGCCACAGGAACAGAGAGAATCACCTGGGGAAGAGAGAGTGAATAACTAATGAAGACAAACACAATGGACAAACAGAATAGCCAAAAAGACCTTTGAGCAAGGTACTTTTCTAGTGAATAAAGTGTTCACCTCCTCCTCTACTGTCCTGAATGTTGTTCCCTGGGTTAGCTTGGATCATGATCTTCCTCTTACACCTCTTGGAGTAGCCGGGATGACAGACAAGGCACCACTATGCCATTTTATTTTTATTGATTTAGATAGAGTCACCTAAACATTTTAGCATGCTTGTCCTGGAACCACAATCCTCTTGATCTACACCTCCTAAGATCACAAGCGTGAATCATAATGCCTGGCTTGGAAATCATCTCTTTAACATGAAGAAATAGTAGTAAAATAAATGCAAATTAAAATCACCATGGGAATTCGAGAGTACTAGTTATTATGTCCTGCCTATTTTTTTTGTTCGTTTTTAAATAAAAATCTTTAATGCAGAATTGAGTGATGGGTACATTTCTTGAAAACAACATTGCAGCATGTATTAAGACTTAGAAAGGGTTGGGAAGGTGGCTCAGTGGTAGAATGCTTGCCTTGCATGCATGAGGCCCTGGGTTCGATTCCTCAGCACCACATAAGCAGAAAAAACTGGAAGTGGCACTGTGGCTCAGGTGGTAGAGCGCTAACCTTGAGCTGGAGAGCTCAGGAACAGTGCCCAGGCCTAGAGTTCAAGCCCCACAACTGACAAAAAAAAAATCTTAGAAAATCTTCAAAAATTTTGGTGACTCCCGCCTCAAGTGGGTCTATCTAGGTGTGGACCAATATTTATACACAGCTGGATATGATGGCTTAAGCCTGTAAACCTAGCTACTTGGAAGGCAGAGATAGAGGGATCATGGTTCAAGGACTATACAAGCATAAAAATTCTGGAGATTCCATTTTAGCCAATGGCTGGGTGTAGTGACGTGTGCCTGTCATTCCAGCAAAAGGAAAAAAAGTGCAAGATAAACACAACATGCACACACAAGTAAATAAAAACATACTCCCTCAATTTAAAAAAAAGGTTTTTTTTTTTCCCTTTTAAACTTCCGTGTATTATATACTGTAGAGTTCCGGTATCTTTTCTTAGAAGTTGTGGCCTTTTCTACACTCCCCTTTGTTAAATGATTTTCCTCTAAATACCTGCTCTTTAACACCCTAATTTCATTGAATCTTGACTTTTTCAAGCGGATCTCTTGTTTCTCCCTAATCCAGATCATTGGCATTTATAGGTCACAATCTGATTTATTTGTTTGATATTGGGTCTTCTTAAGTAGCTCAAGCTGGTAAGACCTGATCTTCTGCCTTGTCCTCCCTAGTGCTGGGATAACAGGTGAGCACCACCAGGCCTGATTCACAATCCAGTTCTAGACTCCTCCTACTCCCCTGAAGCTATCTCCTTTTATAGCCTCTAGTATAGAATTACATGTATTTTTTTACGACCTATTTTTTCCAATTTTAAAAATAACTACTGCTTATAAGAGAAAGTTTAGAAGCATAAAGAAAGTACAGTATGGTAGACATTGCTGGCTTTCTCAACATTCATTCTCCCTTTTTTTCCCTTGAGACTCAAATTAGCTAAACTTCCTAGAAAAAAATAAATAAAAAGCCCTATGTTTTCCATTCTTCCAAACCTGAGAGGGACTTTGTCAGAATCATTTGGTCAGTGGAATGTGAATAGAAGTGATGTGAAAGACTTGCAGAAATTGCTATTAAACCTCCCCCTTTTCTTTCTCTCCAGGTTTTGCTGGCCAGAATGCAAACACAGCAGACATGGTGGTGAGCTATCTTCAACCATGCCAACCAGAGCAAGATTTAATATGGCCTTACTATGAAATACTAGGAGGCTGGCATTGTAAAGACACCATATAAGCACTGATGTTTATGCTCAGGCTATTAATACATTCATATTTCATTTATATCACTAATTGTTTTGTTTCTTTGTTATAGCAATCTCATCTGGGTCCTAACCCTCCCCCCAATTCATTCAAGAAAAAGTTATGCTGTCATAATGTCTGTATTCTGCTCACAGAGCTATATAATGAAAATGATCCTTGCAAAACTAAGCAATTGTCTATTTCATGGCGTACTGAGAACTCTTGAAATTTAGTGAAACCTCTGTCTTAAGGGGCTTGACTAACTAATATGGCTTTTAGGAGCATAAGGCTAAAAAGATGGATGACCTAGGATGATCTTAGCCTCCTATTAAAATGCTTGCCCAACAGGGATGGGAGGGTGAAACTGGGGGAAAGCCAAGGAAGGGGTGACATTATCCAAAAGAGAAATGTATGCATTAACCTGTGTGAAATAGTAGCCCCTCTGTATAATACCTTAGTAATAGCAATAAAATTATTAACAAAAAATCCCTGCCTAAGAAAGATAAATACTGTCAGGAGAATTTACTATTGGTGCTTGCCAACCCTAATGATAGAGTCCTTTGACATTTGTTTCTTACATCATTTATTAAAAATTGCTTTGGGGCTGGGAAGGTGGCTCAGTTGTAGAGAGCTTGCCTTGCATGCATGAGGCCCTGGGTTCGATTCCTCAGCACCACATAAGCAGAAAAAAAAGCTGGAAGTGGTGCTGTAGCTCAAGTGGTAGAGTGCTAGCCTTGAGCTGAAGAGCTGAGGGACAGTGCCCAGGCCCAGAGTTTAGGCCTCACAACTGGACCCCCCCCCCAAAAAAAAAAATTGCTTAGAAGCCAGGTGCTGGTGGCTCATGCCTATAATCCTAGTTACTCAGGAGGCTAAGATCTGAGGATTGTGGTTCAAAGCCAGCCTGGGGAAGAAAGCCCATGAGACTCTTATCTCCAATTAACCACCAGAAAACTGGAAATGGCCTATGGCTCAAGTGGTAGAGCGCTAGCCTTGAGCTGAAGAGCTGAGGGACAGTACCCAGGCCCAGAGTTCAGGCCCCATGACCAGACCCCCCCCCCAAAAAAAATACATATATATATATAAAGACTTACCATAACCAGCCAGTACCAGTGGCTCACCTGTGGTATGAGAGTCTTATTTACAATGAGAAGCTTAAAAAAAAGGATTAAAATCCATGTATGTACCTAGGTAGGAAGTGAATCCTTCTATCAAAAATGGGCTGGAGTTGTGGTTCAGTGGTAGAGCACCTGCCTAGTAAGCAGAGGTCTAGAGCCCTGGTACCTTGGTACTGCTGAAAATTAAAAAAAAAAAAATTGACCATGACATAAGGATAACTATAACATATCCAAAGGCTGAGGAAGAGTACCTAAGGAAGGACAAACCAGAAACGAGTTCAGACTCCCTTGACCAGAGTGTATTTGGACATAGAGAGTCTTTAGAATTTATGGGATTGAGGATTCGTGAGGCTGGAGAAGCTGACTGTGGGTGGCTTATAAGACAACTGAAGAATTTCAGTTTTTATAAATGGCAGCTATATGTGTGCATCACAAGCAAAGACAGTTCAAAAGGTTATGAAGTGTCAAGTCAAAGTTCTCAGTATCATGTATTCCCTTTCAGAATGCCAGCAAAGAAATGATTCACAGAAAACTTTTAAAACTTTGTTTTCTCACTGTATCAAGAGTTCAGCAGACCTTTCCGACCCAGTCCGTACAGAACTCCAAATTTTAAAAAAGTTAAAAGAAGGCGAGACTGGGAGTGCGATCCCCATGGCGTTTCTACTTGGACTTAGAAATCTCTTCCTCTCCCCTTTCCCGAGCTCCCGCAGACTTCAGGCTGAGTGCTAACGCTTCGTTTTCAGCCCACAGCTGATTTTATTTTAGTGTCTCATCTGATTTCTCCATACCGGGGTGGGAGGGGATCATGCCGTACCGCCATAGCCTCACCCCAATTCCTGCCAGACGCAGGCCACTGACCCGCAGTTATTCTCTCGTCACGATGGCCCCGCCCCGACTCCGCCCCGACTCCGCCCCAACCCCTCACGCGGCCCGCCGCAGGCTCCGCCTACCTACCGTGCCCCCTCCAATCAGCGTGCTCCGCCGACGCAAAAACCACGCATCTTCCGCACCCAGGCTCTGACCACCTGGGAACTGACACCGCCCCCTCAAGAGCTCCTCGCGCTCCATTCTAAGGACGCCGCTTGCCCCGCCCAGTTCCCGCCCACCATGTCCTGGGTCCCGCCATCCGGAAACTGCCTCCTCTGCCCCAGGCTCCGCCCACTCTGCCCTTTGAACCGGCGCCCACAGTGGCCGGTTGGCTACTTCTTCCCGCCCGGTGGCGTCGGTGAGAGCCCCTGGCCCGGGCCATGGAGGGGGCCCGCCCCACCGGTGCCACCGCCGCGCGCTACCAGCCGGCCTGCCCCACGCGGGAGGCCTGTGTCTACAGCAGCTGCTATTGGTAAGGGCGCGGGCGCAGCCAGCCGGCGCGCGGGCCGCGGAGCACCGCCTCCTCCCGGCCCCGTTCCAGGCCCACTTCGGCGATTTGCGGGAGGGAGGCGCTCGGGCACGAGCCTGGTCTCGGCCGCCGGGTGCACGGGCTGCGGGCGGCCCTGAGGGCGGGGTGGCGGTGGGCGGTAGTGCGCTCCCTGCCTCCGCCGGCCGCTTGTCGGCTGGACTTGCGTTGCAGGTTCCGGGGCCTGGAGGTGAGGAAGACGAATTGGGGGTGAGGGTGAGCGCAGGAAACCTGCCAGTGACTGCTGGGCCCTGGGTGCTTTCCGATCTCCGTGCCGATCTGTTTAAAGGGGGAAGAGACCGGAGGCACCAGAGCGTTTGCGTTCATTTCCCCAAGGTCGCTCAGCGAGTAGCCAGGAATCGAATTCGAGTCCTGCTGGCACCGGTTGCGGTGATTACCCGAGGTTTGCTCAGCTTTCTCGCTTCTTGTGTCAGGCTACAAAGAATTCAGGCAAGGAGAGAGTTGAGGTACAATTTATTAAGAATTTTTGTAGCAGTTTATTAAGAGAAAGAAAAATAGACCCCCACAGAGGAGAGCAGGTCGTCTCATAGAGATCTTGTTTCGTTGACATTTAAGTGGAAGTTTCTAGAGATGTCAGTCCGAGCACTACCTTCTTGCTCCAAATTGACAGTTCGATTGTGTGAGATTGCTAAATCCTTACTTCGCTGGTGATGTTCTAGAAGCAACTATGAGAACCTTACTGAGGGTTAAGACCTGAGAGAGAATCACGGTTCCAAGCCAGGCCAAGTAGGAAAGTTCCAGAGACTTTTATCTCCAATTACCCACCGAGAAGCCGGAAGTACATCTGTGGCTCAAGTGATAGAGTGTCATCCTTGAATGGAAAAAGCTGTAGGGATATGGTGCCCAGGCCCTGAGTTCAATGCACCATACAGGCACCCTCTCTCCCCCCACCCCCAAGTACATTGTGGTGATAATTACATTTATCAATGAAAGGGCAACTTGAGGTCAATGTAACTGAGTTGGACTGAAACTTGTTTTGCTGGTGTAGTGGTTGGTTAGATTCCTGATCCTTTCTTAAACATCCTGGGATTTCTCTCTCTCTCTCTCTCTCTCTCTCTCTCTCTCTCTGTGTGTGTGTGTGTGTGTGTGTGTGTGTGTGTGTGCCTGGAATGTGTTTTCTCCCAGACACATCATGGCCATTCTTGTCCGCTATGATGGACTTGGCCCCAGGAACTTGGAACATTTTTAGTTTAAGGAGAACCTACAAGTAAAAGATATAAGGGCTGAGTACTGGTGGCTCACTCCTGTAACCTTGGCTACTCAGGAAACAGACCTGAGGATCGCAGTTTGAAGCCAGCCAGGACAAAAAAGTCCATGAGATTTGTATCTCCAATTAACCACCAGAAAACCAGAAGTGGTGTTGTAGCTCAAAGTGGCAGAGCATTAGCCTTGGGTGAAAAAGCTCAGGGGCAGGGCCTAGGCCCCGAGTCCAAGCCCTATGACACCCGCCCCTCCCCCCCCCCCAAAAGTTATAAGGCCTCCCAAGGGGGAATCTGGGAAAATTTCTAAACCTACTGGGTACTGATGGCTTATGCCTATAACTAGCTCTTCAGGAGTCTGAAATCTGAACATGGAGGGTCAAAGCTAATATAGGAGGACAAGTTTCAAAGACTCTGATCTCCGTGAACCATTGAAAAGCTGGAAGTAGAGGTGTGGCTGAAGTGGTAGAGCACTAGCCGTGAGCAGAGTGAGGGAATGAGGTCCTGAGTTCAAGAGCCAGTACTGGCACAAATCAGAAACAAAAAGGACAAAAATCCCTGGTCAGATCTCATGGTTCTTACATTTTGGTGTGGGAAAAAGCAGACAAAATCAAGTAAACCATGTTTGATGATTTAAGGACATGAGATACATAGGGCAGAGGCAGAGATGGTGACTCATGCTTTTCATAGGAGGATATATTTTTTAATGTCTTTATTGAGATTAACTGATTACATAACTTTCACAGTGTTGTGGGATAATGATACTTACCTACAGTCACAAACACCTTTTAACCTTCACAAGGCGAATTGTCATTATCATGGTCTATAAAGCTTGTGAACTCTACAAACTTTGACAGTATAACTATTTCTTCCAAATTGGGTGATATGTGCATTTCTTTCCTTTTGCTTAGTGTATGCTCTTCTCCATATGAGGATATTTAAGGAAGAAATTGTTAATATGGTGCCACTGAACAGAGATATGAAGAAAAAGGATGGGAGCTTTCTGGATATTAGAATAAGGTCCAGCAAAAGAAAAAACAAAACAAAAAAACAGATGTAGAGGCTGAAAAGGAAGCCTCCTGTGAGCACAGTGCCCTGGTTTGCCTGGTACCTTTGCAGACCCTGCTGTTCCATGGTTCCAAGGAGAAATAAGCTAATGCTTTGCATTCAGACTTCAATGCTGTTTTGTGGATGCTTGATCCATTTTCCCCATAATGCCACCTATCTTCTGCTAAAGACCTGCCACCTTTCAAAAAATCTCAAAGTAAGCACATTAACTTTTGTTTCTGGGGAGCACCATTTGCATTTATTTGTCAATATAGAGTGTAAGTTCAGGACCTTGTCCTGCTAAGCAGGTGTTCTACAACTTGGGTCATGTCCCCAGCTCTTTTTCCTTCCTTCTTTCCCTCCCTATCTCCTTCCCTCCCCCTTCCCCATCCCCTTCTTCCTTCCTTTCTCTCTATCTCTCTTCCAAGACAGCCCCAGCAGGAAAGTACTTGAGACTTTTTGTCTTCTGGTCCTGGGGCTTGAACTCAGGGCTTGGGCATTATCCTTGAACTTTTGTGCTTAAGGCTAGCACCCTACCACTTTACCATAGCTCCTCTTCTGACTTTTGGTGGTTAATTGGTAAGTCTCATGGACTTTCCAGCTAGGGCTGCCTTCAAACCTCCATCTTCAGATGTCAGACTCATGAATAGCTACTAGTACAGGCTAGAGCCACCAGTACCAGGCTACTTTACTTATTTGAACAGAGTTGTGTGTGTGTGTGTGTGTGTTGTTTTTCCCAAGTTGTCTGGACTGTAATCCTATTTTTGCTTCCTGCATAGCTGAGGTGACAGATGCATGCCATCATTCACCATTCCCAGCTTATTAATTGAGATGGGATCTCGTAAACTTTTTGCCCTGGCTGACCTCAAGCTGTGGTACTCCCCATCACCACACTAGCAGTTGGGATTAATAAGAATAAGCTACTGTGCCTGGGACTATTTGCTTTCTTTTGGAAGCATATCTTCACAAAATTAAGTTCAAGGAAACACTTAGCAGATTTCACAATGATTTACACACAACTGAATGACAACTATTACTGACTGTGAACTTATCAACTGAGCTGCATAGTGCATGTGTATTTGCTCTTGAAATTAATTGAAATTAATTTTTTGCTTGGTCAAAATCATGTGCAAGGGCTGGGAATGTGGCTCAGTGGTAGAGCGCTTGCCTTGCATGCCTGAGGCCCTGGGTTCGATTCCTCAGCACCACATAAGCAAAAAGAAAAAAGCCGGAAGTGGTGCTGTGGCTCAAGTGGTAGAGTGCTAGCCTTGAGCTGAAGAGCTGCGGGACAGCACCCAGGCCCAGAGTTCAGGCCCCACGACTGGACCCCCCCCAAAAAAAAATCATGTGCAATAAACCCATAGATAAGGTGGCCTGATCTTCAGCAAAGAGGCTGGCACATTTGGTGTGAACTGGTGGACAAATAGCAAATGATTTTGGCTAGGCATGGTGGCTTGTGTCTATGTTCTCAACTACTCAGGAGGTGGAGATAGGGACAATCACAGTTGGAGGGCAGTCTCTACAAAAAGTTAATGAAACCCCACTGGAACAAGTAATTCAGGTATGATGGTAAATACTTGTCATCCCAGCTATGCAGGAGAGCATACATAGAATTGTGTCAAAGGTTGGCCCTTGATAAAACATGAGACTTGACCTGACAAATGACTAAAAGCAAAAAAAACAAAAAAAAAGGCTGGGGGCATGTCTGAAGACGTAGTGTGCCTGTACTCAAATCCCATTAATAGGGAGAAGAAAAGTTTTTTTGTAGTTCCTTTAGCCATGGGTCAGGTTCCCTGTACCATCAAGGGAGCCATTTCCTTTGCTTCCTTCTACCTAGCTCCTTCATACCTAGCCAAGTCTTTTATCTTTGCTGGCTTAACCACTGCTCAGAGCTGCCCTCAATTTGTATGTACTGGAGAAGCATCTGAGAGCTTATGAAACTTGTAAATGTTAGGGTTCTACCCCAAAGTGCTGGACCTAAGCAGCATTGTGGAGTCTGAAGCTCCTGCTGATCACATTTGAAGGGATGCAGATAGTGAAGTCCAACTAATCAAGGCAGGCTCCAAGTTCTCTTCACTCAGGGCTTGGGAGCTGTCTTTGGAGCTCTTCCAACCTCATTTTTAGTCTGCTTTCTCTGCTCTCCTGCAGGGTTTCCATACTGGTTCTTAATTTAGGCCTAATGTTTGCTAGTTATGTGTTCTACTTGAGCCACTTTATCAACCCCTGGTTGAAGTTTTGAGTGTGGGAATCTTTTTTTTTTTTTTTTTAATAATGTCAATACTGAGCTTGAACTCATGGCTGGTGTTTTACCTCTTGAGCCATACCTTTTCTTCCAACTTTTTTTTTGTTGTTGTTGGTTGTGAGGCTTGACCTCTGGGCTTGGGCCCTGTCCCTGAGCTCTTCAGCTTAAGGCAAGTGCTCTACCACTTGAACCACAGCTCCACTTTTGGTTTTCCAGTGGTTTATTGGAGATAAGAGTCTCATGGACTTTGCTGCCCTGGCTGGCTTTTAACTGTGAACCTCAGATCTCAGCCTCCTGAGTAGCTAGGATTACAGGTATGAGCCACGGTTGCCCAGCTCTTCCAGCTTTTTGGGTGGTTAAGAGGAGATAAGAGTCTCACAGACTTTCCTATTCTGGCTGTCTTTGAACTGTGATTCTCAGATCTCAGCCTCTTGAGTCGCTAGGATTATAGGCATGAATAACTGGGCACCTGGCTTCTTTCTGCTTTCTGTATGAATCTTCTGAAGCCTTCTAGAGGATTCTGTGTTTGGACCTATATGTGTCTTCTCTGTACGCTTGAATTTACCAGATCCTCTAAGCATAGGCTCTTTTTTTTTTTTTTTGGGGTCCGGTTGTGGGGCCTGAACTCTGGGGCCTGGGCGCTGTCCCTCAGCTCTTCAGCTCAAGGCTAGCGCTCTACCACTTGAGCCACAGTGCCCCCCCGGCCTTTTTCTTTTTGCTTATGTGGTGCTGAGGAATTGAACCCAGGGCCTTAGGCATGCAAGGCAAGCGCTCTACCACTGAGCCATCTTCCCAGCCCCTAAGCATAGGCTCTTGATGAGGCCTACACCACTAAATTCTTGAGAAATTTTTATAGACCAGATAGGCAAATATTTTCTCAAAATTAGATTTTGATATCTCTTCCTTGCTAGAGGGACTTGGGGGAAATCCCAGAACTTCCTCTAGGATATCATATAACATTTTCTGATATTTGTATTCAGGAGCCTTCCTCCCAAAACACCCATCCTACCTGCTGAGGTGAGCAGGGAACCAATGTTAATAACCCAAGGCTTATTAACTCAGTAAACCCAAGGTTTATTGAGTATTTACAGTGTACTGTAAGAATGTACATTTTACAGAGGAGACAGCAGATGCTCAGAGATGTCAAGAGATTCAGATATTTTATTGCCTTTGTTTGTGGCCCACTTGGAATTTCTGTATCTCGTCTTCCCTAAAGCCTCTAGAATCTTGGCATAGCATTCTGCTTCTAAACTGTCGTCCTCTACAAGAACTGCCCAGAGAGGTGAGTTGCTACTTGTCTGAAGAGGTCTGTACTCAGCTAGCAGGTTGGAGAGATGTTTTAGAGGACACTCTTGCTAACCAGTTCATTGGATAAGAGGGTATTTCAGGTCTTTTCCAATTTTTTATTTTCATTTTTTGGGTCATATTGTGATTTGAATGCAGGGCCTCTTGCTTGCTAGGCAGATGCCCTACCACTTGTACTACATCCTTGAGCCTACAGTTAATTTTTTTCTGTTAATGTCATCATTCTTTAAAAAAATTTTTTTTGGTGCGAGTCCTTTACTTTTTTTTTTTTGGCCAAGGCTAGTGTTCTACCACTTGAGCCATAGCTTCACTTCTGGCTTTTTTAGGGCAGTTTGTTGGAGATAAGAGTTCTCTGTACTCTCCTGCTGGGGTTGGCTTTGAGCTGTGATCCTCAGATCTCAGTTTTTTGAGTAGCTAGGATTACTGGTGTGAGCCACTAGTGCTAGACTAAATGTTATCACTCTTCTGTTCAAAATTTGAAAGACACAGAATATTTACTTTTAGTTATGCTAACACTTGTTTTATTTCAGCGAGGAAAATATTTGGAAGCTCTGTGAATACATCAAAACCCATGCACAATGTCCTTTAGAAGAGTGCTATGCTGTCTTCATATCAAATGAGAAGAAGATGGTAAGTTGGTAAGTGATTGATTGCAGAAAGAAAATGAGACAAGGATGCAGCTCTGTGGTACAGCACTTATCTAGCATGGACGAGGCCGTGGGTTTAATTCCTAGCACTGCAAAATGCTAAACTAACAGCAAAAACCTCAGGTAAGAAAGATTTAGAATGACCTCAGAAGCTAAATGTATCATGGATTTAGTGCTGTTTTAAGATGTCCTTTGAAAAATATAGTAACATGACCAAGGGTGCTGATACATGCCTATAATCCCAGCTACTTGAGAGTCAGAGATCAGGAGGATTTTGGTTTAAGCTCTCCTCAGCTTTCAAGTTGACAACACTTACACTTAAAAGGATTTAGATTTGTTCTTATATAGTCTTTCATTATGATTGTTGGTTGCTTAGAAATAATTTTTCTCGTGTGTGTGGCTGTGAAGAATCTAGAAGTAGTTTTAAGTGCCACTCATGGATGTGCTATATTTTGTAGATTCCTATCTGGAAACAGCAAGCAAGACCTGGGAATGGACCTGTGATCTGGGTAAGATGGCCACTCCAAGAGCCTCTGGTGCCTTGTTCTTTGTGACCCAAGGGTGATCTGTGAGCTCTGGTAAAGCAGACTTGAGGACCAGGAGGGAATGCCTATGAAAGTTATAATACATGGATCTTTTAAGATTACTTTATTTCATATAAGGTAGAATATACATATGTATAATGTATGTATATACCTTTTTCATTCTTGTAACTGTAATTTAACAGCAATCTCTCATAATGAGGATTATTTACTTAGAAACAAAAATAAAACCAAAACCGAAACTATAAAGCTAGGGTATAGGTGCCAGTGGCTCAAAAGCCTGTAATCCTAGCTACTTAGGAAGCTGATACCTGAGGATTACAGTTCGAAGCTGGCTCAGACAGGAAAGTTCATGAGATTTATCTCCACAAAGCTGGAAGTAAAGCGTGGCTCAAGTAGAGTGCCAGCATTGAGTGAAATAGCCAAGGGGCAACATTCAGGCCTGAGTTCAAGCCCCAGGACCAGCACAAACAAAAAATACGTACAATGAATTGAGGATGTTAAGAGAGAAACAGATTTTGGATGAGGTAGAGGTTACTTCTGGCAGGGAGCGGGAAAGATTAGAAAAAGTGTCTTGGAGGAGAAAGGCCTGGATCTGGAGTTGGTGAGGTCACAGGGTGAAAGTCACAGTGATGGAGGAAGCAGGCCCAGTGGAGGGAGCAAGGCCAGTCGAGGGGCAGCAGCTCTTAGCTCATTTCTCTAGAGGAAGAGGACTGCAGGGAGTATGGTTCATTTCTGATGCTATTTCTACTTTGTACTTCCAGGCTGTAGCCCTGGAAGCACACAGGCTCTATGCATGCAGCCTTTCTGGTCTCAATTATCTTTCCTGCCTTTTTCACACAGGGAAAGCTTTGCAAGCTCAAGTGAAAACACTTTTGTGAAGTGCTTTGTAAATGCAGAGGTGCTAGAGCATGTGAGGTGGTGATACAGAGGTGGTCAGATTGCAAAGCTATTTTGGTGTGCTCTGTGAGCAGTTTTCTTTGGAGGGACTGAGTACCAGCCTGCACACATGTCCTTTGATAATGTGAAATCTTTTGGGCCCTTAGCTGGTGGTGGCAGTTCCTTGTGTCTGAGAAGAGTGACAGATGACATCTGTATCACATTGAGCTGGGGTGGAAGCTGTTTTATCCTTCCCCCTTCATGAGAGGACTGAGAGGCTACACATGAGAGCTGAAGAAGTGGGTGGAGTTTTTAGTTGTTTTGTGCCATTCCTGGGGCTTGAATTCAGGGCCTGGGTCCTGTCCCTGAGTTTTGTGCTCAAGGCTAGAACTCTACCATTTGAGCCACAGCTCCACGTCTTCCTTCCTTCCTTCCTTCCTTTTTTTAAGTTAAAAAAGTATATAGCATCTGGGAAGGTGGCTCAGTGGTAGAGTGCTTGTCTTGTAAGCATGAGGCCCTGGGCTCGATTCCTCAGCACCACATAAGTAGAAAAAGCCAAAAGTGGTGCTGTGGCTTAAGTGGTAGAGCACTAGCCTTGAGCTGAAGAGCTGAGGGACAGCGCCCAGGCCCAGAGTTCAGGCCCCACGACTGACCAAAGAAAAGTATATAAACTAGAATTAATGTTCTCTCTTCATATAACTTCAGGAAGTTCCCTTTGTTAATAATTTGGAGGGTTAGTAAGCTTCTGCCTAAAAAAAATACAGGAGACAAATCACTTTAGAAGAAAGCCTCTCCCCCTCTGTACTGGGATTTGAACTCAACCTTATGCTTGCTAAGTAGGCATTCTGCTACTTGAGTCATACCCTTAGCCATTTTTTGCTTTGGCTATTTTTCAGTTAGGGTCTGTGTTTTGTTTTTTTTTTGAGTTAGGCTTGAACCTCTTACCTTTCATGTAGCTGAGACTATAGGTGTGTATCGCCACTGTCTTATTTGTTGAGGTTTCACTAACTTTTTTCCTAGGCTGGCCTCAAACCATGATTCTTTTGATTTCTGCCACTTGAGTAGCTGGGATTATAGGCATGAACCACTGTGCCTGGTCTGAGGAAAGTTTAATTTTGGGCTCCCCATTTCAGAGGCTTTAGTCTATGATTGGTTGGCGCCCATTGCTTTTGGGCCAGTGGCAAGGCAGCACATTGTAGTGGGAGCTTGTGGTAGAGCAGAGCTGTTTATCTCATGGCCTGGGAGAGAGAGAGGAAGAGGAAGGGAGCTGAGTCCTAATATCCTCTTCAAGGCATGCCTCTGATGACCAGGAAATCCACCACTTATACTTGGTTCTTGAAGGTTCCATCACCTCTCAGTAGTGCCAAGCTGGGGACCAAGCTTTCACCTATGGGCATCTGGGGGACATCTAAGATCCAAATTTTTGTAGATAGTATTCTAAAAAACTTTTCCTCTATACCCACATGCATGAGTACTTTTGTGGGGCCTGAACTCTGGGTTTGGGCACTATCCCTCAGCTCTTCAGCTCAAGGCTAATGCTCTACCACTTGAGCCATAGTGCCACTTCCGGCTTTTTCTGTTTATGTGGTGCTGAGGAGTCAAACCCAGGGCCTCATGCATGCAAGGCAAACACTGTACCACTAAGCCACCTTCCCAGCCCATGAGTACATTTTTGAATGATCATGTGTGTCTATAAATGCATGTAACTTTAGAAAAATTTATACAAGCTGGGAGCAGTAAGCCTAGCTACTCAGGAGGCTGAGATCTGAGGATTGTGCTTCAAAGCCAGCTTGGGCAGGAAAGTCCGTGAGACTCTTATCTCCAATTAGCCACTCAGAAAACCAGAAGTGGTGCTGTGGCTCAATTGGTAAGAGCTGGGGGACAACACCCAGGTCCAGAGTTTAAGTCCTATGACCACCACCATCACCACCAACAACAAAGAATTTATGGCTGAGTTCATGACTTAAGCAAGAACTCAAGTTACTAATACCTTTAAAAAAAACCTAGAATCTAAAATTCAATACCTCTATATTCTGCACTTTGCTTTTTCCATCCAGCTACAAAAATGTTTTGCCATCTTCCACAAAAGTTACCTATTTCTGGTGGCTGTAGAGTATCCTATCATATGACTTATAATTTATTTTTAATATTCTAGTTTTATTTTTTTAAAATAATTTTTGTTCCATTTCATCTCATTATAGACTTTGGATTGTTTCAGAATTTTCACCACTATTAACAATGTTTCAGAGATTTTCTTTGTATATATACCTTTACATTCTTATGACTAGCTATCTTTTCTGTAAGATAGTTTCCTAGAGGTAAAATGGTTAGGTCAAAAGATGCCTATTGAATATATATGAACATTTCTGTTATTTGTTTAGTTGTTTCCCTATCACTGGACATTGGTCTCTTGTTAGGGTCTTGTATATGTTTTATTTTACTAAGGAGGGCTTCCAGATGGGTTTGGGTCACATTTGTGTCTTGATACTGGACTGGAAATTACTCTCATGGAATACCTGAGTTAACTTGAGCAATTTTACTTCTAGGATTACCACGTTGTTTTGCTTCACACATCAAGTGGAGGACAGAGCTTCATTTATGATCTCGACACTGTTTTGCCATTTCCCTGCCCATTTCACACTTACGTAGAAGATGCTCTTAAGTCTGATGATGACATTCACCCACAGTTTAGGAGGTGAGGGAATCCAGTCATGATTTCTTGATTTTCTGAATAAGACCTTGATGATTCCATAGATCTTTTTAACCTCTCTTTTTTTTTTTCTATGCATTTGTTTTGTAACGCTCACTTACCTTGGCCTCAGCACAGAATGTATTTTTTTCTTGGGGGCAAAGAAGTTGGGGATTTCTCCCACATCCTTGTTTTTGGTGGTGGTGGTGGTGGTGGTGGTGGTGGTGTGTGTGTGTGTGTGACTCATACTGTCAAAATTGAGGGTTGTGAAAGCAACTCCAGAAGAATGCCATACCGCATAATTGAGTAAACAAAGGCCACAAATCTATTTCTGTGCCTTTGTAGCTTTTGGATTTCATTTTCCATACCTTTAATAGATAATAAGGCCATAGAAATGCACACATAGTTTGTGCCTGTCATAGAGAATTAGTGCATATAATCAAGAACTCTAATAACAACAGATGCTGGAGAGGATGTGGACAGAAGGGAACCCTACTGCATTGTTGGTGGGAGTGTAAACTTGTTCAACCACTTTGGAAAGTAGTATGGAGGTTCCTCAAAAGACTCCACATAGAGCTCCCCTATGACCCAGCAATCCCACTTTTAGGCATTTACCTGAATGATCACAAACAAGACCATACTAAAGCTACCAGCACAACTATTTATTGCAGCATTACTTACCATAGCTAAGATATGGAACCAACCCAGATGCCCCTCAGTAGATGAATGGATCAAGAAAATGTGGTGTATATACACAATGGAATTCTATGCCTCCATCAGAAAGAATGACATTGCCCCATTTGTTAGGAAATGGAAAGACTTGGAAAAAATTATATTAAGTGAAGTAAGCCAGGCCCAAAGAAACATAGGTCCCATGGTTTCTCTTATTTGCAATTACTAGTATATGTGTGAGACAAGCAGAAACGGTCAGATAAGTTGATGTTAGGTGAAATGAACCCAAGATAAGGACTCAAATGGTTTTTCTTTCTTGCTATTGTTTCTAACATATTTATAAGATGATTTCTATGTTGCTTTGTATGTCCTTCTCCCACGGTAAAACATACCCTGTTTTCACTGTATTTGATGTTGGTATAATTTGGGGAGAGGAAGGGAAAAAACAAATTGTTTAAATAGGGATACAGGTGGACCCATTGCAACAATGAGATGTACAAGACGTTATGTCAAAAAATGAACTTTACCACTTTGGCGTGGGGGTGGGGACGGGAGGGTGGGGGAGAGATGGGATGGCAGGGATGGCAAGGGGAAACAAAGGAGGAGGCAACAGTGCTTGATAAGAAATGTACTCATTACCTTGCTCATGTAATTGTAACCCCTCTGTACGGTATTTTTACAATTAAAAAAAATAAGAATGACTAAGAATGACATTTCTCTCATATAAGCATGTGTTGATTTATCTGCAGGAAATTTAGAGTGATCCGTGCAGATTCTTACTTGAAGAACTTTGCTTCTGACCGCTCTCACATGAAAGATTCCAGTGGGAACTGGAGGGAGCCTCCTCCACCCTATCCCTGCATTGAAACTGAAGGTGAGCAGGTGCCTTCTTGCTGTTTCTCTCCTGTCACTAGTAAACCAGCTGTCTGGATAATCGGGTCAGGAGGGAGGGAGGTCTGCGTATTTCTTAGATTCAGATATTGAAGCATAGAGAATAGGACTGCAGAGCCTAAAAACTCCATGGAGAAAAGGAGTTGATCAGCAGACCCATGGCCTTAACAGATTTTCTGATTATTTATAAGTACTGCTGGACATCACTGAGACTTAGAGAATCTTGTTAAGGTGACAGAAATTTCCATTGCATCCTTATGATGTGTGAGATGTCATTTTGGTGACCTTGTAATAAATCTGTGTTGAGGGGGATGAGAGCCAACAGGTTTTTTTTTTTTTGGGTCCAGTCGTGGGGCCTGAACTCTGGGCTTGAGCGCTGTCCCTCAGCTCTTCAGCTCAAGGCTAGCGCTCTACCACTTGAGCCACAGCGCCACTTCCGGCTTTTTTCTTTTTGCTTATGTGGTGCTGAGGAATCGAACCCAGGGCCTCAGGCATGCAAGGCAAGCGCTCTACCACTGAGCCAATTTCCCAGCCCCCAACAGGTTTTATTGTACTACTAGTTCATTACGTACTTCTAGGCAGCCATCCAATTGATAATTTCCTGAGATTTAAGAAGGTACAGCCCTATTTCTGTTGCCTGGGATTCATACACATCTACAGCATTATTTATGATTCTAAGTCATTCGCAACATTCCACTTGTTGGTGAGATCATCCTGGCACATTCCTATACAGTCTTTAATGAAGTACTCTTGAAGCTAGGAGGATGCCAGAAAACTAGGGTAGCAGTGTTAATAAGTCATTAATGTAGAGTTGTTTGCAAGGAGTGAACATTGAAAGAGCAGTCAGACTGAAAAGCTCTTATAATTTAAATAAATTGGGTGAGATTGCTTCTTGTATACTACTACCTGCTCCTACGCTGGGAAGTAGAACTAAGAAAGCACCTGCCTTTGGTGAGGACTTCCTGGGTTTGCCTCATCATCTCAGGTGACCTGCTATATAGAGTCTGGTCTGAGTAGAGTTATTTTAGCAGTAACTCATTTTTCTTTTTTCTTTTTCTTCTTTCTTTTTTTGTCGGGCGTGGGGCTTGAACTCTTGGCTTGGGCACTGTCTCTGAGCTCCTAGGCTCCAGGCAAGTGCTCTACTACTTGAGCCACAGTGCTACTTCCAGTTTTCTGGTGGTTTATTGGAGGTAAGAGTCTCATGGCCGGGCGTTGGTGGCTTACGCCTGTAATCCTAGATACTCAGGAGGCTGAGATCTGAGCATTGGGGTTCAAAGCCAGACCAGGCAGGAAAGTCCGTGGGACTCTTACCTCCAATAAACCATTAGAAAACTGGAAATGGTGCTGTGACTCAAGTGGTAGAGCACTTGCCTTGCATGCACGAGGCCCTGGGTTCGATTCCTCAGCACCACATAAGCAAAAAAAAAAAGAAAAAAGCCAGAAGTGGTGCTGTGGCTCAAATGGTAGAGCGCTAGCCTTGAGCTGAAGAGCCCAGGTCCAGAGTTCAGGCCCCAAGACTGGACCTCCCCCCCCCCCCCAGCCAAAAAAAAAAAGAGTCTCATGGACTTTCCTCCCTGGGAAAGTAGCTCGGATTACAGGCATGAGCCATGGGTGCCCAGTTTCATTTTTCTTTTACACCGAAGGTCTACCTGGCATATAATAGATGACCTTGTCAGCTTATTTGCCAGTTCTTGATTGTTGTTTGTTTTTTGCTTTGATGGTATTGAGGTTGAACACCAGGCTTTGTCTTCTTTTTCTTTTCTTTTTTTTTTTTTGGTCCGGTCGTGGGCCTGAACTCTGGGCCTGGGCGCTGTCCCTCAGCTCTTCAGCTCAAGGCTAGTGCTCTACCACTTGAGCCACAGCGCCACTTCCAGCTTTTTTCTTTTTGCTTATGTGGTGCTGAGGAATCGAGCCCAGGGCCTCAGGCATGCAAGGCAAGCCTCTACCACTGAGCCACCTTCCCAGCCCCAGGCTTTGTCTTTTCTAAGCAGATGTTCTACCACTTGTGTCACGCCTCCCACCCTTATGTGCTTGTCTGTCTTTATGTCTCAATGTTCACATAGACCATGATCCTTGTATTTCATGCTTCCTGCTGTAGCTGAGCGCAGTCCATTGTGCCAAGCTGCTTCTGTTGAGATAGAGTCTCATGAACTTTTGTCTAGGCTGGTCTGCTTCAGTGCTTCCGCTCTCTGCCTCCCTCAGAGCTGGAATGACAAGCCACAACTTCACACCTAGTTATTGGTGGAAATGAGGTCTTGTCCAGCTGGGCAAAAACTGGTTGAGATGAAATCCTGCTTAGTGGGGCAAAAATTTCTCATGGTTCTCTCAATCTTGGTCTTCTAAGTTTCTAGAATTTCAGGCTTGAAGCACACTTTGATTTAGTCTTTTGCTTTTGATGATTGTTCATGAGGTGCCCTTTTGGCTAGCCTCTTAACATACAAGTTTATAATTAATTTGTCATTGTAACCCAGTGGGGCCACTTTTGTTTGTTTTTGATAGAACTGGGGTTTGAACTCAGAGCCTTGCCCTTATAGGCTGGTGTTGTACTACCCTTAGCTTGAGACCAGTTTTATTTCTTCATTGGATAAATGGGTAAAATGAAGTACATGTGGTTAATTAAGCCTTGTAGGTAATGGTACACTGGTGGAGAGTGAGAGGTCAGGTCACTTTGCTTGAGGAGAGATTTCTGATGGGTGGAATCCTTTTTAGCTTTATATTTATGCAGTTAAAAGTTTACCACAAGGCTGGATGCCAGTGGCTCACGCCTGTAATCCTAGCTACTCAGGAGGCTGAGATCTGAGGATCCTGGTTCAAAGCCAGTCCAGGCAGGAAAGCCCATGAGACTCATATCTCCAATAACCACTAGAAAAACAGTAAGTGGTGCTGTGGCTCAAGTGGTGGAGTGCTAGTCTTGAGCTGAAATGCTGAGGGACAGCACCCAGGCCCAGAGTTCAAGCCCCACGACTGACCAAAAAAAAAAAGTTTACCACAGGCTTCCTGAACTTGAGACTGAATCCACACTGAAGTGTAAATACATGTGTTGACTTCTCATGAGATTCAACCAGATTGTAATGGTCTGTCAGGTGGTAAATTTATTACTTCATGGCGCTGTGGCTCAAGTGGTAGAGCGCTAGCCTTGAGCTGAAGAGCTGGGGGACAGCGCCCAGGCCCAGAGTTCAGGCCCCATGACTGGACCCACCCCCCCCAAAAAAATAAATTTATTACTTCAAACTCCCTATTTATTTAAGGAATATGTTAGAAATTAGGATAAATGTGACATTCTTAGTGTTGTTTTACAAAAATTAAAGGTTTAAAAAGAAAAAAATGTTCAAAAAGACAAACTTTAAGTGGATATCTAACCTCTTTGTACAATTAATAACCACTTAAAGTTATGAATGACAGGAAGGTAAGCAGGTTCTTTGGAGGATGGATCCTGGTAGGAGGAGGAGGTGAAACGTGAGAGTGAATATGATTGAAGTACTTTACATACACATGGGAAAACAGAACCATTAACCTGTAGATGATGGAGGGGCATGTTGGAGAGTGATAGAGGAGTTTAATTTGGCCAGGGTATATTGTCTACATGTATGGAAATATCACAGTGAAATCCTGTTTGTGAAACTCACATATACTAATAAAAATGTTAGGGAAAAAACTCCACATTAATAATACCAACTTTATTCAGTATCTTTCAGTGAACAGAAATAGAAATCTGTGCTCACTTTGAAAAGTTAAAAAAAATATTTTTAAGCCAAGTGTTGCTATACTCCTAGCAACTTGGGAGGCTGAGATCTGTGGATTGCAGTTTGAAGCCAACCTGGGCAGAAAAGTTTGTGAGACTCCTATCTTCAGTAAACTACTCAGAAAAAGCTGGAATGGGTGCAGTAATTGAAGTGGTAGAGCACTAGCCCAAGGACAGTGCCCGGGCCCTGAGTTCAAGCCCCAGGACCAGCACACACACACAAAAATTATTTTAATTGTAGTTGCTATAAAAATTTGTGTGCAGGTAGCTTAGTTGTATGCTGACTTAACGTTCCGTTGGTATTAGCCCAGGAGTACTATAGCAAGTTCTGTTTTTAGTTTTTGAGGAATCTTCATACTGATTTCCATAGTGACTGTACAAATTTATATTCCCTCCAACTGTGTATACAGGTTCCTCTTCTCCCCCCATTCTCACTAGCATTGTTTATTTTCTTGGTAACTTTCATTTTGATTGGGATGAGAGAATCTCAGTGTAGTTTTGATTTGTATTTCTCTATGGCAAGAATGTTTAACATTTCTTCATATATTTAGTGCCCCGTGTGCTTGTTTTGAGACTTCACTATTCAGGTAATTTCTCCAAGTATTAATTGGATTGTTTGCTCTTTTGGTATTTTATTTTTTTTTTTTCTCGGACATGGGGGTAGACCTCGGCCTAGGCTCTTTTCCTGAGCCTGTTTGTACTCAAGGCTAGCACTCTTACCACTTGAACCATAGTGCCACTTCTGATTTTTGAGTAGTTAATTGGGGACTTTTCTCCCTGGGCTGATATCAGCTTCTCAAGTAGTTAGGATTACAGGGTAGCCTAGAATTATAGGCGTGAGCCACTGGCACCAGGCTGTAGAAGCTTTTTAACTTGATGCAGTCTCATGTGTTTTTATTTCCTGAGCAACTGGAATCTTGTTCAGAAAGGTGTCCCTGTGTCTGTATCTTCAAGAGTTAAAGTTTTCTCTTCTGTTTTCCTCTAGCATTTTCAAAGTTTGAGGTCATAGATCCATTTTGAATTAATTTTTATTCAGGTTGAGAGAAGGGTCTACTTTCAATTGTCTACATAGGGTTATCAAGTTTTCTCAACATTATTTGTTGTACAGATTGTCTGTTCTCTCTCTCACGTACTTTTTGGTGACTTTATCAGAAGCCCAATGGTTGTAGTGTGTTTTTTGGATCTTCTAATCCATTGATCTTAGGGCTGTTTTTCAGCCAGTAACATTGTAGTTTGTTTCTATGGCTTTGTAAGTATAATCTGAGCTCAGGTATTAGGTTACTTTTAGTGTTGTTATTTTTACTCAAGAGTGCTCTGGCTATTTGCCATCTTTTTGTACTCCCAAATAAATTTTAGAATTCACTCTTCTGTTTCCATGAAAAATGACATTGAAATCAGCAAAATTAGTGTGGTGAAGATGGTTGTACAACCAAAAACAATTTACAGATTCAGGGTAATCCATATAAAAATTACAACATTAGCGGATGTGTGATATTTTGTCATGATTAGATTGACATGCATTTGAAGCAAGAATCTCACAGAAATGATCTTGAAACCCTATCTGTTTGAGTAATTTCTCCTTTTAGTTTCCTGGATTTTCTTTTTACCGTTCACCCTAAATTGTGTTTTCAGCAGACGTTTCTTCCATGTGTTTTTCTAGACTCCAAAATGAACCTGGACGATTTCATCAGTATGGATCCTGATGTGGGATGGGGAGCTGTCTATACACTATCAGAATTTGTACATCGGTTTAGCAGTAAAAACTGCTAAACTTGACATCAGGACATGGAACTGTGGAGAAATTCTATGATGAGCCATCCTTTCATTTAGGACAGCAGACATTATGGAACAGTTGGCTTGGAGTTAAGTTTTTCTCTTTTCAGTTGAGTGGAAACATGACTGAATATAAATACAAATGAAGGAAATGAAACCTTTTCTTTGGGACTGGGGATCTACTACTGTGTTATCCTTAGCCAAAAAAGGCCTTAAGTTTGGTTCTTATAATGATGCCCTAAATATTTATTTTTGTGATCCAGATCATAAAAACAAACAAATAAAAAAAAAACCCACAAAAAACATCTTTCCTTTTGATAATGTCAAGTTATAGTATATGATTGTTAAAACATTCCTGTGGCTCATTTGTCAGAATGTTAGAATGTTATGGTCTTATTAAGTAGAAGTATGGACTTGGAGGAATTTGGAGCCTTTTGTCTTTTCTGGATGCTTCCTATGTTTCTTGCTATACTGAAAGCAATTCTTGGGTAGGGCTGTGAATGGTGGCTCTGTGATTCTCCAATGCCCGTAAGAGATGCCCATAAAATGTTTCTAGAGACAGCGCAGCTGCTTGGAAAGGGACAGTATTGTAGGCTGAATCAGCAATAAGTATTAGTCATTTTGGACTATCATGGTAAAAAAAAAAGTTTGCAGTTCTCTTGGGCTGAGTGTTATTTGACCTATTTATATATGGTTTTAAATAAAATTTACTTAAAATTAACTTTGTTTTGAAGAGTTTTTCTTCTGTGATTAAACCTAGGGCCTTGAACATGTATATGCTAGGCAAGTGTTAGATCACTGAGCTGTATCCAACTCTTTGTGTCCATTTGTGACACGAAATATATAAGAATGTATCACTCACAGATGGAGACATAAAGGTTGCTTTAAAATATATTGATCACATTTGCCTTCTTGAAGATATCAGAAATCTCGCTTATAATTCCAGGTAAAAGGTATTTTCTAATATGGTCCTTCTTCTAACCAGGATGTCCCAGTGTTTTTTCATAGATGAAAAAAAGAGAAAAAGTTTCTACTTGTTGAGAAAATTCTACTTATTTAGCAACTATCATTTCACATGAGTCCTCAGCTCTCAGCTGTGTGGGGAGGAACTGCAGTCAGATACTCAAGAGTCAAAGGAATGCTGCTTCCCCGGTGTGCTCAGCTAACAAGGAAGATTCTGGAAGTGAAAGAACTTCTTACTGTGTAAGAATAAAGCTAAGATGACTTAGAGCTAAATCTGGACCCCACACTTCGATAGCTTCATTGAATTTCAGATGGTCCTTCAAACCGTTCGCGGCTGTCAGGAAGAAGATAAATTTTGGCAGCCTGCATGATAGAAATACTGTATTCTGAGCAAGAAGAATCACCAGAGACCAAAGGACTGTAATCTGATGTACAAATCGCATTTTTGGGGCCTGTTTTATGAGCATGTTTCCAATCTGGTATTCCAAATTATGTTCAGTACAGATAGATCAGATAATGTCTGATGTTTGATGTTTGAACGTTCCCAGATACCTTGCCTTGAAACAGAAAAACTATTATTTTAGTCAAGTGGAGGTTTTAGAGTTTCAAGCCTGCTAAAATATCCATGATCATAATCTTGACTTGTTAGAAGCAATAGAAGACAGCTGTTACTTTATTATTTATTTTTGTCCCCAGCACTAGTAAGATGCCCTCAGGAACTCTTCTTTGAGTCTCATGGAAGTCCTATTGGCCTCTGGGTACATTGGTGTCACAAAGCATGTTACCTTGGAAAAGCCACTTGGCATCTCTGGGTCTTGGTTAGCTCTGCTAAGAAGAATGATTTTGAGTTTTACATGCAATTATGGAAGAGAAGAGAGAATGATATATAGAGTGAACATGTGTTGCATACTTAGTATGTACTGTTAGTTTTTCTAAGTTCTTTGCATGTATAAACTCATTTAATCTCAAAACTACAGTGTAGGCTTGCTACTTTTTTTTTGGGCAGTTGTGGGGCTTGAACTCAGGGCCTGGGTGCTGGATGCTGTTCCTGAGCCTCTTTGTGCTCAAGGCTAGTATTCCAGGGCTTGAACTCAGAGTCTGGGCTCTGTTCCTGAACATCTCTGTGCTCAAGGCTAGTGTTCTACCATTTGAGCCACAGTGCCACTTCTGGCTTTTTTTTTTCTTCTGTTTAGGTGGTACTGAGGAATTGAATCCAGGGCTTCATGCATACTAGGCAAGCACTCTACCACTAAGCCACATTCCCAGCCCCAACTTTTGGTTTTTGAGTGGTTAATTGGAGATGAGAGTCTTACAGGGACTTTTCTGCTCCAGCTGGCTTCGAACTGTGATCCTCAGATCTCAGTTACTGAGTAGTAGGATTACAGGCGTGAGCCACCAGTGTCTGGCCTGCCATGCTACTTATATTGTCCCCATGTAACAGCTTTAAAAAACAAAAAACAAGGCACAGTCAGGCACTGATGATTCATGCCTGTAATCCTTGCTACTCAGGAGGCTTAGATCTGAAAAATTGTGGTTCAAAGCCAGCTTTGGGCAGGAAAGCCCATGGGCATCTCATCTCCAATTAACCACCAAAAAGCTGGAAATGGAGCTGTTGCTCAAGTGGTAGACCACTAGCCTTGAGCACAAGAGCTTAGGGACAGCACCTAGGCCCTGAGTTGAGGCCCCAGGATCAGCACAAAGATAAAAAATATCAAGGCACAGCCAGGTGCCAGTGGTTCACTGCTGGGCAGGCCCCACGTGGGGAGAAGTTTATACAGCTGATGATGGGGGGAGGTGGAGCTTGCTCCTCAGATGATAAAACTCCACGTCTCAGTCCCATACCAGTCATGGGACCTGCTTAGTTATCTGGTTGGCTTCTTATGTGACCCCTACTGGTACTTCCTAGGGTTGCTTCTCCCATTAACCACTCACATGTAGTCTCTACTTAGAGAAGGTTTTTCACTTGTAGTAGCAAGTCTAGAATGTTAGCACAGTCCTCCTTAGCACAAATCATGCCATTTTGTGCTTGACCATGTTTGGTATATACTAGGTAGTTTCACATATCTGACTTCCTTGTTAAGAGTCTGGTCTATTAGATCAGAAATCTGGACCGGACAGGAACTATGGCCTTGATGAAGCTATACAAAAGACTAAAAAGAACTGGCTTTCAGAGTGTAGAAACTTCTTAAGGAACCATGGAGAGGAGGGAATTAGAGCAAGGAGAAGAATGAGGAGGTTGAAGAGGCAGTTAGTGTATGAAATTTAAGTGTAAAAGAGGGATCCAGCCAGTCACTGGTGGCTCATGCATTTAATCCTTCCCAGCCAGGTGCTAGTGGCTCACACCTGTAATCTGGCCTGTAAGCTACTCCAGTGGCTGAGATCTGAGGATCATGGTTTGAAGTCAGTCCAGTCCAAGAAAGTCTGTGAGACTCTTACCTCCAGAAAACTGGAAGTGGAGTTGTGGTTCAAAGTGACAGAACACTAGCCTTGAGCAACAGAACTCAGGGATAGTGCCCAGGCCCTGAGTTTAAGCCCCATGATCACCACCACCACCAAAATCCTAACTACTTAGATCCAGAGGATGACAATTTGAAGCTAGCCTGGGAAGAAAAGTCTGAAAGATTCCATCTCCAAAATAACAAGCAAAAAGCAGTACTGGAGCCAGATGCTGGTGGCTCTGCATGTAATCTTAAATACTCTGAAGTCTGACGTCTAGAAGATTATGGTTTGATACCAAGCCAGCCTGGCCAGAAGAGTCTATGAGACTCCAACTCCAATTAACTAGCAAAATGCTGGACTGGAGACATGGCTAAGTGGTAGGAAGCCAGCTGTGACAAGAGAGTGGCCTCTTGGAAGCCAAAGTAGAGTGTCAAAGACAGTAAACCTGGTGGGCTCAAAAAGAACAAAAAACTTGAGGGAGAACTTGAGAGTTCTAATAAAATAGTGAAAAAACCCTTTCTATGTGGGTATACCTGAAAGGTGGGGGTAGGGGAGTTGCTTACATTTGTTTTTTCACAGTGCATTTGCTATTTTAACTTTGCACAACATGTGATGGATTCTTACCAGAGTAATATCTGTAAATCAGAACTGTAGGGAAATTTTTCCCTATTACCATTCCATGTTTATTTTGTATTAGTTGAAGATTGAACGTTCATCATTTCGTCTGCCAAATGGGCCTGCTTCCATTAAGTGTATTTTTTTTCCAGTTTATTGTTTTAGAGGTGATATATAGCAGGGTTACCTTTACATACATCTTGGAATAAATACCTTTCCTTTCGCATAGTGTCATCTGTTCTGCAGGGAGATTTAAAAAAAATTAGTTTAATTACTGGGGGTGAGGGTGGAGATTTCATGGTCACATTTCCAGTCCTGTTCAGAGTGTATCCCAGTCAGTCTCACCAACACTATTACTCCTTCCCCGCTCCCAAAACAAGTGCAGCAGCTGTCATTACTACATCTTCGTCGTTGCAAACATTGTATTTCAATCTTATTCAACTGCTTTCATCCTCCCTGTTAGCCCAACCTGTGGAGGGAAGAAGCTTTGATCTTTATAAGGCATTAGAGTGTTCAAGAAACTGCCTTAGGAGCCTCTTCAAGAAGAGACTAATAGATATGAATAATCAGTGAACACTTCCTGAACTCTTAAGTGCCGAGCTCCAAGCTAATCGTGTCTGCATTACCTCATTTAATCCTTCTAGGTCCCCTTTGATATAGGTTCTAGTATCATCCTTCCTTCACAGAACAGTAAGCCAGTGCTTAAAGAGGTTACAACTAAAAGTCATGCAGTCGAGAGCTGTGTAATTCTAAAGCCCATGTCCTCCACCGCAAGGCTAAGGGTGTACCGAGCCCACCCCCATCCCAATTCTGTTCCTGCCTTTCCCTTCCCCATCCAGGCTTCCCTTCACTGGAATTGAGGTTCAGATTTTGATACTATGTACTTCGAACTGGGGAGCAGGAATTATGCAGTTGGTTAGGGAGTAGATTCATTAAAAAGTTTTTTATTCTTGGAGTCAAGGTCTCTGTATGGAGTTCCAGTCTAGACAGGACTGGAACTTCAGTGTGAATTCTTGGATTACAGGCGTGTCCTACAGTGCTTGGCATAAATGTGACATTTTGATCACCTCCGAAAGCGTTGTCTGAAAGTGCTTTTCTTGCAGTGGATAGGTCTCCACAAATGCATTCTTGCTCTCTTGGTACACCAGGGGGAGCACTTCACACAGGATTGAGAACATTTGAGGGGTGCGTCTTCTCGCTCTTGGCAGGAAATACTCTTCATCTTGCTTGTTCATTATTAAATAAATTGTTTTTATTTAAATTTTGCCAAACAATTTGAAAGCCAGTTGCACACATTATAAAACTTCACCTATAAACAGACACTAGCTGGGCACTGGTGGCTCATAGCCTGTAATTCTGATTACTTAGGAGGCTGAGATCTGAGGACTGCAGTCCAAAACAGCTGGGTCAGGAAAAGTTTGTGAGATTATCTCCAATTAACTACTGAAAAGCCAAAAGTGGAGTTGTGGCACTAGCCTTGAGGAAAAAAGCTAAGACCAATACCAGGCCCTGAATTCAAGCTCCAAAGAAAAACATTAAAGCAGAATTTTATAAGCAGAAAACTGTTAAGTCAAGCCAGGTGCTAGTGGCTCACACCTGTAATCCTAGCTACTCAGGAGGCTGAGATCTGAGGATCATGGTTCAAAGCCAGTCCAAGCAGGAAAGCCTGTGAGACTTATCTCCAATAACCACCAGAAAAACAGGAAGTGGCACTGTGGTTCAAGTGGTGGAGTGCTAGCCTTGAGCTGAAATGCTGAGGGACAGCGCCCAGGCCCAGAGTTCAAGCCCCAGGACCGACAAAAAACCAACAACAACAACCTCTCCCAAAGAACATTAAGACTGTCTTCTATTTAATCACATGATTCTTATGTCTAAGAAATTTAATATTGTTGCAACAATATTACCTAATATAATAAAAAGCTATCCCCAAGATAGCTTTTTTCAATCCATAATAAATTTTGTGTTATTTTAATATTAGATCATGGTCATTTTCTAGAATATTGTAAAACTATCAACCTATATACATACATACATATATATATATATACACACACATATATATATATATATATATATATATGTTTACCAGTTCAATGTTCCACAAAGATGATTTGCAAGGTCTTATTAATTTCTGTGGTAGTTCATTTTTATTATAAATATAACATTGTTAACTGGGACTTCTTCATTTCTCAATTAAAAAAAATTATATGGTACTGAGGAATCAAACCCAGGGTCTCATACATGCTTAGGCAAGTACTCTACCAACAGGCCACATTACCAGCCCTCTTAGTTCTTATTCAAGCAACAGAATCCAAAGTGAGTGTGAGATTAACAATCGTTATAAAATTCACCAAGTGCCAGAGCCCAGGCTCCCTGGAGAGGCTGTGGTGGAAAGCGTGAAGAGATATTGGGGAGTATTCTGGGATCAACACCTGCAAGGGAATACAGGCAGAGGATGGGATAGAGGGCGTGCTCAGCTGAGTGAAGTTACTATTCAGCTATAGCCAGTTGCCACTGGGTTTTGGAACTGGCATGGTATTCAGAGCTATTTCCTGTTGAGGCAGGAAATTGGGTATTTAGAGGGACCCATCACTGGATGCAAACCTACTCTTTTGCTCAAGACTAACACTCTGCCACTTTGAACCACAGCACCACTTCTGATTTTCTGGTGACTAATTGGAGCTAAAAGTCGCATGGACTTTCCTGCCCAGGCTGACTTTGAACCATGATCCTCAGATTTCAGTCTCCTGAGTAGCTAGGATTACATGCATGAGTTCATTCTCTTTCATAACCAATTCGTTTACCCCATTTTGAGCTGCTTTCACTTTATCCTGTCTAAGAGAACCCTTTGAGAAGAGTGAGTAGACCAGATAGTGTGAACAGACAGGTTTCCCTTGAACCAGGGGTTGAGAATTGTCTCCTTGGTTCGGAGAATTAAAATGGGAGGGCCCGGGAGGTGGGAATTGCTAAAGATCCCATGTAAAGTGCTTCCAGTGAGAGGCAGCTGGCTATAGCTACACAGCCACAACAGTGCTCCATCAGAAACCAATTAAGGTAGCGCCACACAGAACCACTCACCTCTTCCCCTTCCTTCCTCTTGGACATGGATTCAGCGTGCGTGGTAGAGGCTTATCAGCAGAGAGGAGAGGCAAGGCCATTTGGGAGCCTCATTTTGCCCTTCACCTCCCTGGGACTGCCAGCTTTTGTAAAAGGGAAGAAGTCTTAATTAAAAACTGAATTGTTGACTAACATAATGAAGTAACATTCTGAATTCTCTGTAGAGATCCTTATTTGTGATTTAACATCAGACCGTCATTACCTGATCATCATCTTTTTTTTTTTTTTTTGTCAGTTGTGGGGCCTGAACTCAGGGTGTGGGCTCTGGCCCTGAGCTCTTTTTGCTCTAAGCTAGTGCTCTATCACCAAACTGTAGCACCACTTCTTGTTTTCTGGTGGTTAATTGGAGATGAGTCTCACTGACTTTCCTGTCTAGGATAGCTATGAACCTTGATCCTCTGATCTCAGCCTTCTGAGTAGGATTGCAGGCATGAGCGACTGGCTGACTGCTACCATTAAAAAATATTTTTATTGTTTATTTTATTGTTTTATTATTTATTTTATTGTTTTTATTA
Source organism: Dipodomys spectabilis (assembly GCF_019054845.1). Lineage (NCBI taxonomy): Eukaryota > Metazoa > Chordata > Mammalia > Rodentia > Heteromyidae > Dipodomys > Dipodomys spectabilis. The sequence continues at coordinate 3,467,184 of NW_024871460.1, read as the reverse complement.
TTAAGGTGTTATACAGAGAGGTTACCATTTCATAAGTCAGGTTATAAGCACATTTGTTTTTTTTTTTGTCGGTCGTGGGGCTTGAACTCTGGGCCTGGGCGCTGTCCTTCAGCTCTTCAGCTCAAGGCGAGCGCTCTACCACTTGAGCTACAGCGCCACTTCCGGTTTTCTGGTGGTTTATTGGAGATAGGAGTCTCACGGTCTTTCTTGCCCGGGCTGGCTTTGAACCGCGATCCTCAGATCTCAGCCTCCTGAGTAGCTAGGATTACAGGCGTGAGCCACCAGCGCCCGGCCACATTTGTTTTTTGGACAATGCTATCCCTTCCCTATTCTTCCAGTTTCATTCCCCCACCCACAAGTTTCATAGTTCATGTTTCACACAGAATATGCTGAATAACATGATTGCTTTTTGTTGTTCTTGTTGTTGGTCCTGGGACTTGAACTCTGGGCCTGAGCACTGCCTCTCAGCTCTTCAGCTCAAGGCTAGCACTCTAATACTTGAACTACAGTGCCACTTCCGGTTTTCTGGTGCTTTATTGAAGATAAGAGTTTCATGGGCTTTTCCTGCCTGGGCCGGCTTTGAACTATGATCCTCAGATCTCAGCCTCCTGAATAGCTAGGATTACAGGCATGAGTCACCGGTGCCCAGCACAGGATTGCTTTTGTTTACCTTTCCATTCAACCTTTCCATAATCCCCACTTGCCCCCCCCCCCCAAAAAAAAACAAAAAATGAAAAAGCACAAACACCATCACCACTAACAACAAAAAAACCCATGTTTCCATTTCCTGGTATTTGCTTGGATAACTAGCATTTTAAATATTCTGAGAAGTAACATCTTTGGGTTTGTCCCCTAAGAGTATCCTTCTTTAGTCTGGCAGTTTGTGTGTGAATGTCTCGAGTCTTGTATGGGTTATGTCCAGTTATATTTTAGATCTAGCTTCTACATATGAGAGAAGCCATGCACTTTTTGTCTCTCTGAGCTGGGCTTACCTTACTTAGCATGATTTGATCTAGGTCCATCTATTTCCCTGCAAATGACATAATATTTTTTAATGGCTGTATAAAAATTACATTGTGGCTGGGTGCCAGTGGCTCATGCCTGTAATCCTAGCTACTCAGGAGGCTGAGATCTGAGGATCCTGGCTTAAAGCCAGCCCGGGGAACAAAAGTCAGTGAGACACATCTCCAATTAACCATCAGAAAACTGGAAGTGGCACTGTGGCTCAAGTGGTACGGCTCTTGTCTTGAGCTGAAGAGCTCAGGGAAAGCGCTTAGGCCTGGAGCTTAAGCCCCACCACTGACATACACAAAAAAAGTACATTGTGTATATAATGTATTTTATTGACTTATTCATCTGATATAGGGTATCTGGGCTGTTTCCAAAACTTGATATTGTGAATAGTGCAGCAATGAACATGGATGTTCCAGTGTCTTTATCATATCCTGACTTCTAAAGATCTGAGTAAGATGCCCAGGAGTGCTTTGGCTGGGTTGTAGGGAAGTTCTATGGTTAGTTTCTTGAGGAACTTGCAGACTGCTTTCCAGAATGGTTGTACTAGTTACATTCCCACTAACAGTGCAGTAGGGTTCCTTTTCCCCCACATCCCCACCAATATTTGTTGCTCAAATTCATGATGTTGGCTAATCTAACTGTTTTGATTTTAATTTCCTTATGGTCAGGGATGTTGAGCATTTCCTCTTTTTTTATTTTTATTTTTGTTAGTTGTGGGGCTTGAACTCTGGGCTTGGGCACTGTCCCTACATTCTTCAGCTCAAGGTGAGCTCTCTACTGCTTGAGCCATAGCAGCACTTCGGTTTTCTAGTGGTTTGTTGGAGAGAAGAGTCTCACGGACTTTCCTGCCCTGGCTGGATTTGAACCATATCCTCACATCTCAGCCTCCTGAGTAGCTAGGATTACAGGTGTGAGCCACTGGTGCCTGGCTCCTATTTTTTTGTTTTTGTTTTTGTTTATTTTTGGTTGTTCATGGATCTTGAACTTAGGACCTGGGCACTGTCCCTGAGCTTTTTTGTTCAAGCCTAGCATTCTATTACTTTGAGCACAGCACCACTTCCAGTTTTCTGATGATTTATTGGAGTGTCATGGCCTTTCCTGTTGAGGCTAGCTTTTAACTGCAATCCTTAGATCTCAGCTTCCTAAGTAGCTAGGATTACAGATGTGAGCCATGGGCACTTGGCTCCTCATATGTTTATTTGCCAACCTTACCTTCTCCTCTTGGAAGTCTCTCTTCAGCTCCTTTGCCCATTTGGTGATTGGTTGTTAGTTTTGAGGGGTGCTAATTTTTTGAGCTCCTTGTATATTTTGGATAATAGGTCTTTGTTGGATGTATTGCTGGTAAAGATTTTCTTCCAGTCTGTTGGCTGTCTTTCTAGTTTAGTAATTGTCTTTTGCTCTGCAGAACCTTTTTTTTTTTTTTGTTGGTCTTGGGGTTTGAACTCTGGGCCTGGGCCCTGTCCTTCAGCTCTTCAGCTCAAGGCCAGTGCTCTACTGCTTGAGCCACAGTGTCACTTCCAGAAACTTTTATTTTGATGTAATCCCATTTGTCAAGTCTCTGTCTTCTTTGCTGTGTTCCTGGGGCTCCTTTTAAAAAATTTTTATGTATGCCTGTAAGTTCTGATGGTGGTTCTACTCCATTTTGCAGTAGTTCCAAAATTTAAGATCTGATGTTGAGGTCTTTGATCTACTTGGAGTTGTTATTGGTGCTTGGTGACAAACAGGGTTCCAGTTTTAGTTTTCTACACGGGTCCCATTTTTCCCAGCACTGATTATTGAAGAGGCTATCTTTTTCCACTGTACGTTTTTGGCTCCCTTGTTAAATATCAATAACTATAAGAGTTACCTGCAATCTTTTTTATAGTCCTGGGGCTTGAACTCAGGGCCTGGGCACTGTTCCTGAGCTGCTTTTTCTCAAGGCTAGTACTCTACCACTTGAACCACAGTGCCACTTTCAGCCTTTTCTGTTTATGTGGTCCTGAGGAATGGAACCCAGGACTTCATACATTCTAGGCAAACACTCTATCACTAAGCCACATTCCTAGCCCTGCAATCATTTTTATCTAGAGTCAAGGACAAGTTTCTTTTGTGATTCCCACTCTCCCCCGCCACCCCAACTGAATAAATTTTAATAAGATAATGGAGAAAAACAACAAAGTTGTGTTTTGATCATGTCAATATTGCAGTTACATCAATAACTTGGAAACATTATTTCTATACATAAAGCTTTTATTTTTATGATTCTTAAAACATACTGTCATTGCTTTATTCTACTTACAGTCCTACTAGATATGATATGAATGATTTGCCACACATTCAATGGCACTGGATAGTATCATAGATTGTTAATGTAATGGGGTTTAATGTTATTTTGTTGTTTGAACTAATTCTTTTTGTTGTTGTTGGTCAAGGGCCTTGAACTCTGGGCCTGGCACTGTCCCTCAGCTCTTCAGCTCAAGGCTAGGATTCTATTACTAGAGCCACAGTGCCATTTCTGGTTTTCGGTGGTTTATTGGAGATAAGCATCTCACTGACTTCCCAGTGCCTGGCTGAAGAATTTTTGTAGTACAATTCTTGCATTAGATACTTCGTTAATTTCTTTAAACTTGGCATTAATTAGTATAGAATGTCACTAAGGATCTGATTTAATAAATTATTATTACTCTTTTTTTTTTGTCTGGTCGTGGGGCCTGAACTCTGGGCCTGGGCACTGTCCCTCAGCTCTTCAGCTCAAGGCTAGTGCTCTACCACTTGAGCCACAGTGCCACTTCCGGCTTTTTTCTTTTTGCTTATGTGGTGCTGAGGAATCAAACCCAGGGCCTCAGGCATGCAAGGCAAGTGCTCTACCACTGAGCCACCTTCCCAGCCCAAATTATTATTACTCTTACTATTTGTGCTAGTCTTACCATTGAAAATCAGAATCTGTTTCTGAGTTTGTTTTTTTCTCAATTCTAGTGCTCTATTATCTGAGCCACAGCTTTATTTCTGACTTCTTTCATAATTAATTGTAGGTAAGAGTCTCAAGGACTTTCCTGCCTGTTTTTGGCTTTGAACTATGATACCTCACATCTCAGCTTCCTGAGTAGCTAGGATTACAGGTGTGAGCCACCAGTGCCCAGCTTTTCTTTAAAATTTTTTTCTGTTCTCTCATTTTCACTTGTCTACATCCTTCCTTCCCAACACAATCTCAACAAGCTTAATTATTCCATTTTTCACACGTGTGCATAAAGCACTTTGACCTTAGTCACCTTCCTTCACCATCTCCATTTGCCTTCTTCCCTCCCAGTAGTACTTCCACAGCCAGACAAGACTTGTTTTACATTTCTATAAGTTCTTAATTTTTTTTTTTTGGGGTCCGGTTGTGGGGCCTGAACTCTGGGCCTGGGCGCTGTCCCTCAGCTCTTCAGCTCAAGGCTAGCGCTCTACCACTTGAGCCACAGCGCCACTTCCGGCTTTTCTTTTCTTTTTTGCTTATATGGTGCTGAGGAATCGAACCCAGGGCCTCAGGCTTTCAAGGCAAGCGCTCTACCACTGAGCCACCTTCCCAGCCCGTCTATAAGTTCTTAATTTTTAAAAAAAGTATATGTTAATTGTTTAAAAGGTTTTGCCAAAGTATTTCCCGTATACATGTATAGTACTTTTATTAAGTTGATCCCCTCACGCACTTTCACTTTCCCATTGCCTTACAGCCCATTATTCCTCAGCTTTCAGTGAGCTGCAGTTTGTCGTCTTCATTCACAGGTGCAGCCTATAGCCTTGGTATTGTTCATCCTCTAACATTTTCTTTTCCTCACTTTTAATCTCCTCAAGAAATCACACAATTGGGCTGGGAAGGTGGCTCAGTGGTAGAGCACTTGCCTTGCATGCAAGAGACCTTGGGTTTGATTCCTCAGCATCGCATAAGCAGCATAAGCGCTGTGGCTTAAGAGGTAGAGTTCTAGCCTTGAGATGAAGAGCTGAGGAACAGGCTTAGATTTCAGGCCCCATGACGGGCAAAAAAAAAAAGAAATCACACAATTAAAAACATGATCTACTAATCTATTCATGTATCTATCTGTGTCTATGTATATCTTGTATATCTATGTAATCCATGTGTGTATCCATCTGTGATCCTCTGTGTGTCCATGCATATGTTTAGCTTTGAGGCCTTTATCTTCCTTTTTTTTTTGTTGGTCGTGGGGCTTGAACTCTGGGCTTGGGCGCTGTCCTTCAGGTCTTCAGCTCAAGGCTAGCACTCTACCAGTTGAGCCACAGCACCACTTCGTGTTTGCTGAGTGATTTATTGGAGATAAGATTTTTGTGCCCAGGCTGGCTTTGAACTGTGATCCTCATATCTCAGCCTCTTGAGTAGCTAGGATTACAGGCGTGAGCCACTGGTGCCCGGCTTGTATCTTCTTTCAAAAGGGACATGGCTATAAGCCATATCTTCAAAGTTACATTTAAAACCCCCAGGGGAAATTGCAATAGCTTCATCAAGGAACAACTGTGTTCTTTAGAAAAATAAATGTTCTCTGATTCTGCCCCTGAAATACAGTTTCACAGGACTTAATGGAAAAACCAACAACAAAGGCAAAAAACAAAAATTCTGTTTCCAAATAGTCATCTGGTGGACAAAGGTAGAAACCTACAATCTTTCCTCTACCACAGCATTTCATATTTAAACCTGCTATTTTTACCCTGATGGTAGGACTCACAGCTAATGCTTATGAGATCTTCGTCTAGACAGCTGAGAAAAACAGGAAATGAGTTACATTGTCATAGCTTCAGAGAATTTAAACTAATGTCTTCTAGCTCCAAGCTGGGCTTGCTTTAAACAAACATTCCTTCTCTCCAGAGAATTTTAGGGCATTCAAGGAACTATAATAATCTAGGGCCTCTTCAGGGAGCACAGATAGCTATTTCGGTGGAAAAGGAAATGAGAACATGAGTTTACTGTGCTTGGATCATAAACTGGATTTAGTCACTTGGAAGAATACATTTGTGGGCCTCTTTTGAATTCCAAGTCTGAGCTTGTGGCAGTCTCCAACTGTGAGTGCCTTAAATGCAGGAGCTTGGCCTAGTGACTCATCTCTCTCAGTGCAAGCCACATAGTGTGATCCTGTAGGATGTAAATGGTCTCCAGAAGAGCAAAGTAGGAAGAGAGACGCTAAGCACATCATATATATTACCTCATTAAAGTGTCCCAACAATTAAAGCGTGGTTCCCACGATAACCCCTATTTCCAGCTAAATAAATAGAAGCACTGAGAATTTAAAGAATTTACAAGAGTAGTAGAACCCATAGCAGTAAGATTCTAGACCATTCTGTTCTTGCTACTTTGTAGGGTGATTGTGAAGATTAAATGAGATCATGTGGGTACCAAATTTATTATAGTCCTTGGTCCATAATAAGCATCGTAATTCTACTTACATGTATAATAAAATAATGCTGGTTTCAGATGTACGGATGTGATGCGTTCTCATTTTCATCCTGATGTAAGGCATATGGTACCAAGTGATTTTTAACAAATATTATTATTATTATTAGTGCCAGTACTAGGACTTGAACAACCCAGGGCCTCTCACTCTTGCCTAACTTTTTCACTCCAGTCTAGCACTCTGCTACTTGAGCCATACGTCCACTTTTTGAGTTTTGCTGGTTAATTGGAGATAAGAGTCTCTCAGATGAGAGGCTCTTAAGTTTGTCCACTCAGGTTGGCTTCCATCTCCCATTCTCAGATCTCAGCCTTCTGAGTTGCTAGGATTCTAGGTATGAGTCTCCAGTGTGCTGAGTGTTCTTAACTGACTATTGAATGGAAATAAATTGAATAGTGGTGGTGAGCATCTGTCTCACTACATTTATTTTTTATTTTTTATTGTGAAAATACTGTACAGAGGGGTTACAATTACATGGGCAAGAATCTCACTACATTTATTACATGTAGCATGGCAGTGAGGCTGAAGATATAAGGATGGTGATAGTTGACCAAGTTAGAGAGTTTGTAAATAACTAGAGGAAACTGGCCCAGGTTCCCCTGGACAGTCTACAGTGTTGACCTTATTTTATTTTATTTTTTGCTGGTCGAGGAGCTTGAATTCTGGGCCTGGGCACTGTTCTGAGCTCTTCAGCTCAAGGCTAGCACTCTACCACTTGAGCCATAGCACCCACTTCCAGCTTTTTCTGTGTATGTGGTGCTGAGGAAGCGAACCCAGGGCCTCATGCATGCAAGGCAAGCCCTCTACCACTGAGCCACCTTACCAGCCCCCCAGTGTTGACCTTATTAACCACTGCTTTTTAGAATCTAAGAAATGACCACATACAAAAATTACACTAAATGCCTGCTTAGTAATAGTCACGCAAAAGCTCTAGAGACACACTATTAGAAGAAATAATCCTTTTCCTTGTGGAATTTAGTGTCCAGGAGGAGGACATTAAAAAACAAAACACAAAAAATGAGGTAATTAAAAATGGCATTTTTCACTCTAATGAGTGAAAAAACAAACATGTAAAACAATTACTGTATTAGTCAGCTGTTGATAGGTTCTGTTCCAGTAACAAATCACCCCAGTGCTCTGTAACTAATACAGCAAAAGCTCATTTTCCATTTATGTTATATGTCCATTCTGGGTTCCCTGCAGCTGATTCAATTAATATCAAAGCCAGAGGAACAGCCGCTGGCTGGGAATATGCTAGTCAGTTGCATGGTGAAGAGTGATGGTAGAATCATGCAGGTGTCTTAAATCTCTGCTTGATGTAAAACATCTGTGGATAGGGGAACACATCCCTACTTCTTATATTGGCAGGAGCGACTCACATGTCCAAGTCTGATGTCAGTGGGTCCGGGCAATATTATTCTCTTGCAAAAAGGGAATAATTTGTCAAAACAATTATACCATCTACCCAGGTTTCGAATTATGGGATTTACCAACAGAGTATGGCTTTCTATGTTCGAAACTAAGGGAATAATGCAGTATGTTAAGGGCTTCTATGTGCCCTTACCGTAGGATTGAGGCATGCTCCCCACCCCTGGAATTTTATCAAATAGAGGAAAAATGTGTGTGTGTGTGTGTTAATTTTCTTTTATCTTTAAGTAGTTGTTCAAAGGAGTTGCCATTCAACAAAGAAGTATATGAACACAATGCATCTTGATCAATGTCACCTAGCTCGACATTCTCCCAGAGGAAAATGGTTTAAAAAAATTTTTTTTGAACATGGTATGCATTTATAAGGTGTTAAGATCTAAAATGACAAAATGGAACTCAGTGAAAGTCTTCCTGCTCTGTGTCTAGTTGTCCAGTGTGTTCCTGTGTGCAGCAAGAGCTATGCTGGCCGTGGATATGCTGGTGGCAGGACATTGAAGCGAAGTGGCTCTATACCGCCAAGTATTTCCAGGAGGGGAAATTTCACATAAATACTCTACAAAATCATTAAAGGCCACCATAGGTCAAGAACAGATTTATACTAAAGGCTTATGTCTTTAAAAAAATTATTGCCATATTATAAGAGTGTAGGAAGAATTGCCTGAATGAAGCATGAGGTGTTTTTGTTGTTGTTGTTGTTACTGTGCCAGCACTGGAGCTTGAACAGAGGACCTCATACTCTCAGGGGCTCTTTCACTCAAACTTGGTGCTTTACCACTTAAGCCATACCTCCACTTCCAGCTTTTTGGTGGTTAATTGGTGATGAGTCTCATGGACTTTCTTGCCTGGGCTGGTTGTGAACCGCAATCCTCAGATCTCAGCCTCTTGAGTAGCTAGCATTACAGGCATTAGGCACCAGTGTCTGACATGTCTTTATTTTTTATTTTGTAAATTATTATTATAAAGGTGATGTACAGAGGGGTTACAGTACATGTCGATTTCAGTATAGCAGTATCACCAATTCTCACGACACATGGCTGCTAACCACACAGCTGGGTCTGTCCAAGGAAGTTCCTGGAGTAACCACACAGACATGGGTCCATTCACACACTGAGAACCCTGCCAGTGGACCCTTTCTTTTATCCTCTTTAATGTATTATGCTGCCAAATTGAGTAAAGACAGAAAGTATGCTTTTCCAAATCTAACAGTAAAAGAGATGTTAGAGATGAGATGGAAACTAGGATAGCATGTAATAGTGATAAAATGTGGAGTCCTACATCTAGGTTAAAAACTTTCACCAAGAGGGAGTGCCCAAAATCGTAGGCATTTCAGTGCATGGGATGTGTCAACAAGAGGTCATTATTGTGCCCTATAATGAATTCTTCTTAATGCATATATTAAAATATACATCAGCCTATATGAAGGGTGTAGAAGAGAGGAGTCCTGTACCTGCACTGTTGGGCCATTTCTAGGCCCTGCCTTTTGATGTTCTGGAATGCTTTCAGTGACAAGGAATGGGACAATGATAGAGACAGCAAAAGTGACAGACAAGCAGGACAATCAGAAGGACTGAGTACACTCACTCTGATGGAAAAGTTTTAGGGTAGATGCTCAAGTGCTGTCTTCTCACAGTTGAAGGGCAGAAGTGTGGAGGTTCAAGTTGTGTTGTGTTGTCCCTTGAGGCTGAACTGGACCAATGGGCAAAGAATAGAGAGGGAGTTGTATGTCCCTTCTGGAGAAGAGTTTCCGTCCAGAGCTGTTGTGAGTAGTGGCATTTTGTCGCTGGAAATCAGTGTTGCTGGTATAGAGCAGAAGCTAAATGACCATGTCAGGGACAATGGAGGCTAAAGAGCTTTCCCTAACCAGGGAGAGAGTTATTTCTGCCATGGCCTGGTCATATAAGCTTTGTTCAGCTGGTTCTCCTCTGGCCTCTAACATAGCTCATACTCTGTGACAATCACTCATATCCACTTACATCTCATATCATCTGGGGCTGCTTTTTTAAATTAAAATTTTATTTTTTAATTGTTATTAAATTGTTAGTTAAAGAGTACATTTCTTTTTGAACAATGCTACCCCTTTCCTTGCTCTCTCCCAGTTTTTCTTTCCCATCCCTGCCCACAAGTTGTATAGTTCATTTTCAACAGAGTGTCTAGGGAGTACCACGGCTGCATTTGCTCATCCTCCCTTTATCCCTCCACTTCTGCACCTCCTTGCTTTCCCAAAGACAGATAAATGCCGCAAACAAGACAAAAAGAAAAGAAAAACAGCCACAAAGGGAAAGCCTCTTGTTTCCATTTCCTGGAGTTCATTTAGATAAATATTATTTTATATGATCAGTGGCACATAGGCATTACACCTTTGTGTTTCTCCACTAAGAGTATCATTCTTTGGTCTCACTGTGTGTAAATGCCTAGATAAATTATATTTCTTTAATAAAAATAGATTTTATTTGTGTATGTCAGTACTGAGGTTTGAACTCAGAACCTGGGCACTGTCCCTTAACTTTTTTGTTCAAGGTTGGCACTACCGCTTGAGCCAGAGCTCCATTTCCACCTTTTTGATAGTTAGTTGGAGATAAGCGTTTCCCAGACTTCCTTGCCAGGGATAGTTTTGAACCACAGTCCTCAGATCTCAGGCTCTTGAGTAGCTAGAATTACAAGCCTGAGCAGCAGTACCTGTTCCAGAGAGAGAGAGAGAGAAAGAGGGAGAGAGAGAGGGAGAAAGAGAGGGAGAAAGAGAGAGGAGGGGGGAGAGAGGGGAAGGGGGAGAGAGGAAAGAGAAAGAAGGAGGGAGACACAGAAACAGAACGAGAGAGACAGAGATAGAGGAGAGAGAGAAGGAGAGAGAGGAGAGCGAGACAGAAGGAGAGAGAAATAGAGGAGAGAGACAGGAGGCAAGAGAGAAGGAGAGGGGCAGATAGAGAAGGAGAGAGAGAGAGAGAGAGAGAGAGAGGAGAGCACTTGAATTTCACAGGCAGATGGAGCTATTACCCATGTTTTTTACACTCCTCCTAAAGGAGCTTGTAGTTGTGTTCTTCGTTTGGGAGGTGGGATTGTTACATAAGCACTGTGAGCAAGCAGAGGAGGCCCAGACTCAACCTCCAGGACTTGAAATCCCCTTTGGAGGATTTGACATCTAAACGTACCCAGCTTCCTGGCAGAGGAGCAGGATCCAGCCCTTCAGAAGGGCTGGGTGCAGGGTTGGCGGACCCGTGTGCCTGGCTGGGCCTCTGTACAGCAGCCAGTGAGCCCATTTGCATGCCCAGGATTGAGGATGAAGTGGTGCCTTTTCTAATTTGAAGCTATATTGGAAGATTCATGTGAATTAAAAAAAAAAAAGATAAAGTCCAGAGCCAGACTTCTGGGTTTCAAGTTATTTTAGGACAGCATTTTTATCAGTTACTGTTTTGGAAACTGAATTCCCAGAAAGGCTCCGGCACGATCAGCTGCTCTTCCCTGCTCAACTCTGCTCCACAGGGAGTGTGGGCTCTGGGACTACATACATAGCTTCACTTTGAATCTCAGCTCAACTGTGTGCTGCCAGGCAAGACCAGTATCCACCCTGCGCCTCAGCTCCCACCCCTGTAATAGCAACAGAGGATAGGATGTATAATTAGAACTGCTGAGAAAACCAACCATTTGTTGGGCACTGGTGGCTCACACCTACAATCCTAGCTACGCAGGAGGCTGAGATCTGAGGATCACGGTTCAAAGCCAGCCCTGGCAGGAAAGTCCGTGAGACTCTTATCTCCAATAAACCACCAGAAAACCAGAAGGGGCACTGTGGCTCAAGCGGTACAGCACTTGCCTTGAGCTGAAGAGCTGAGGGACAGCGCCTAGGCCTAGAGTTCAAGCCCTACGGCTGCCAAAACATCGTTGCTTTTTATTCTTTTTTTTTTTCCCCTAAAGTATAGAAAACAAAGCAGAAATTCAAAGTAGACCTTTTAAATAATAAAAACAATAGATGTGTGTGTGTGTGTGTGTGACAGTATGTGTGTTTGTGTGTTGGTACTAGGGCTTGAACTCAGGGCCGGGTACTATCTCTTTTTTGATCAAGGCTAGTGCTCTAACACTTAAGCCACCTCTTCACTTCTGACGTGTGTGTTGGGGGGGGGAGGGCTTGGTTAACTGGAGATAAGGGTCTCATGGACTTTCCTGTCTGGGCTAGCTTCAAACTGTGATCTTCAGATGTCAGCCTCCCGAGTAGCAAGGATTACAGATATGATCCATCACCATCTGGCAGCAACAGATGTTGATATAAAGTATACTCTGTGTCATGCACTGTTCTGCCATACTGAATGTATCAGCCTCATCTGTCCTCCAGCAGGGCCATGAGGAGGGCTGCCTTCATATTTTGTGTTTTTTTATTTGATGTTACTGGGGATTGCACTGAACACCTTGTACTCATAAGACACACACTCTACCACTGGAGCCACACCTCCATCCCCTCTTTGCATTGGTTATTTTTGTGGTAGTCTCAATTTATGCCCTGGGCTGTAATCCTCCTGTTTGTGCTTCCCCATGTCACTGGGGAGGGCTGGTGTGCACCACTGCCCAGCCACTGCCCTTTCTCCTTAGCTGGAATAACAGATTTGCAACTCTGTACCCAGCCATTGGTTGAGATGAAGTCTCTGGAGTTTTATATGCCTGGTGGGCCTCAAACTCCAGTCTCTTAATCTCTACCTCCAACGCAGCTAAGACTATAGGTTTGAGCCACTGTACCCAACTAAGTGCTCTTGATCTCTGTGCTCTGCTGCCTTTAGAAAGCAAGTAGGGACTCCTCAGACGAATTATGAAATTAAAAAAAGGCTGAGTGACAAAATATAATGAAAACATCAGATTTCAAGTTAAAAAGAGTATGGGAAGGGGGAGCCACACCAATGCTTGTGTATGGGTCAAGATGACTTTGTTGTTAGACTCTTGGCATCTGCCAAGCCTGATTTCTCAGGATGTGGTCCTCGGCTGACTTCCTCATGTAGCCAGTGGATTCCCACTCTCCCTCTGCTGTCTCTACCCTCTGTGCCCTGCAGCCTCCACTCTTTCCTTGTCTTCATCTCTTTCTAGGAGTCTTTCAGGACTTTATCAGAGAAGCAATTGTTACCATGTGATGTTTCTGTCTATCTACCTATCCAGATATGTTTTATTCCTCAAAACACTTTATTACAGGGCTGGGAAGGTGGCTCAGTGGTAGAGCGCTTGTCTTGCATGCATGAGGCCCTGGGTTCGATTCCTCAGCACCACATAAGCAAAAAGAAAAAAGCCGGAAGTGGTGCTGTGGCTCAAGTGGTAGAGTGCTAGCCTTGAGCTGAAGAGCTGAGGGACAGTGCCCAGGCCCAGAGTTCAGGCCCCATGACCGGACCCCCCCCAAAAAAAAACCCACTTTATTACTTAAAATAATTATTTTTGCCAATCTTGGGGCTTGAATGCAGGGTCTGCACACTGTCCCTGAGTTTCTTTTGCTCAAGGCTGGCACTCTACCACTTGAGCCATAGCGCCACTTCTGGCTTTTTCTGTTTATGTGGTACTGAGGAATCGAACCTAGGGCTTCATGCATGCTAGGCAAGCACTCTACCAGTAAGCCACATTCCTAGCCCTAGAATAATTTTTTTTATTTATAAACTTATTTGTCTATTTATTTATATCTTTCAGTAGTTGTACAAGGGGGGGTTCAATTAAACATGTCAGTATATGCGTACAGTGCCTCTTGATTACCCTTTCCATCAAGAATAAAATACTTGCTAGACACTGGTGGCTCATGCCTATAGCTACTCAGGAAGCTAAGGTCTGAGGATTGTTGTTCAAAGCCAGCCTGGGCAGGAAAGTCTGTGAGACTCTTATCTCCAGTTAACCACCAGAAAACTGGAAGTGGTGCTGTGGCTCAAAGTGGTAGAGTACTAGCCTTGAGTGAAAAAGCTCAGGGACGGTGCCTAGTCCCTGAGTTCAAGCCACATGACCAACAACAACAAAGAAAGAACAAAATGTTTTACAATAAAGTATCTTTGTATATACAGTGCACCTCTCTCTCTATATTGCTATTCATTTTGTTGTTGTTGAAGAATAGATAGATTTGATTCCTAAGTCTGTCTCTCATTCTCTCTTTTTCTCTCTCCTCTATCTGTATGTTAAAAAAATTGGCTCATGAAATGCAATTTGAGACTTCCAAGTCCAAAATATGCATGGAAGATTGTCAGGCTGGACAGCAAGGGAAAAGCACCTATTTCAATCTTAGGTCTAAGCCTAAAGGTGTTTTGGAGGTAGAATTCCTTTTTGGGGGACCTCATATGTTTTTAGAGACTTTAGAGACTTTTAGAGACTTTAGCTGATTGAATGTTCTAGAGAATAATCTGCTCATTCATTCACTCATTAATTCATTCCTGGCACCTAAAAAATGCTACCATTTAGTCTCTGATCAAATAGCTGGGAACTATGACCTCTCCAAGTTGACCCCTGAACTTCACCATCACAGAACTGCTTGAAGGGAGCTGTTTTCATTGGGGCTTGTTATAAATTTCCTAGAACAATGGCAAGGCTCTGACAGTGAGACCTGGGCCATAGAGATCTTCAGTCTGTCCTCACTACAGATGTGCTTGGCCAGTAAGCCCTGGTCTTTGGCTTTCCAGCACGGTCCTCAGCTTTGCTTACACGGATTCAGGAAGAGGCTTCCCTGGGTTTCTGTTTTATCCCATGTTATCTCCTTTGCAGAAGCAGGAACTCCATTATTCCTACTGGAATTCCTCTAGTGCTTTGTTCCTGGCTCTGGGCCCTGGACCCTTTCAATCTTGGCTTGTAGATGGTATAGATTGTCCCATTTCCTCTTCCCCACCGTTCAGGTCAGATCCTGGAGGCTGGACAGAGGTGGGCTCATATTCCTGACTGGTACTCCAGGCCCAGTGCTCTGTGATTCTCTGCGATGCCTCTAGGGCAGGAATATAATTGATGTTAGCCTCGACCATGAAGCCATTGAGAAAAACAGGAAAGGGGCAAGTATTTCTACTGTGGATAGAGGCTGACATCTGCTTAATTCTTGTAGTTCTACTTATCTGATGGTCAAAAATAAGTTTTGGTGCTGAATTACACTACAAAGAGATGTGTGCCTTCTATGTAGGCAGAGTCTTGTTGGTGGGGGGAGGGGATGAGGGAGCACAGCTTATCCATGGGGACAGAATTGATAAGGAAACAGCTTTGTTGGGGTAGGCTACTAGACATGGACTAGATAATCTGCCAGAGTAACTGTATTCATTTCCTATTACTGTTGGAACCATGGCATAATGAGCATGCACAAAAATATTCTGTTTGTTTTTTTGTGCCAGTAAAGAGGCTTGAGCTCAGGCCCTCATGCTCTCACTTGGCTTCTTCCATTCAAGGCTGGCACTCTACCACTTGAGCCACAGCTCCACTTCCAGATTTTTTCTGATTAATGAAATGAGTCTCACAGGCTTTTCTGCCCAGGCCGGCTTCAAAACCACGATCCTCAGATCCCAGTCTCCTGAGTAGCTAAGATTACAGGCATGAGCCACCAGCATCTGGCAAGCATTTTATAGTTTAGAAGTTCAGATCAGGTACAAGTCTTACTGGGCTAATGTTAGAACGTCAGCAGGGCTGTATGCCCGTTTGAATGGTCTAGGGCAGAATCCCTTCTTTTGCCTTTTCAAGTTAGACACTATTCTCATTCCTTGGCTTGTGGCCCCTTCCAGAGGCAGCAGTGGTAGGTTGAATCCTTTGGACAGTGCATCACACCATCTTCTGCCTCCATCTTCCACTTTTAAGGATCCTTATCATGATTTGAGCTCACTTAGGTAGTCCAGGATAATTTTTCCATTTTAAGGTACTTAATTGAACTTGCCATTTTTCTTTCACTAAGTAACATAACATTCATAGGCTTCATGATTGGGACAAGGACATCTACAAGGAAACAGTATTGTGTCTACCACAGTATCCTTATAATTTTCACATAAAATAAGTAGCTAGTATAACCTGACTTTAAGCAAAGAGATCTAGTTATTTTACTAGTTTTGATATTTGATAATTTTTAGAGACACTTGAGATTAAAATGTATGTTTAATTTATTAAATGTATAAGTTATTCACTTGGGAATGTTTTGCTTACCTGAGCAAGTATTTAAAGTGGTCTGATAAGCAAATACACTATATTTGTAATATTTTAAAATATTTGAAATATTTTAAAAGAATTAAGTGAGCCAGGTGCTGGTGGCTCATACCTGTAATCCTAGCTACTCTGAGGCTGAGATATGAGAATCACAGTTTGAAGCCAGCCTGAGTAGGAAAGTCCATGCGACTCCTATCTCCATATAACTACCAAAAAAGCCAGAAATGGAGCTGTGTGCTCAAGTGGTAGGGCACTAGTACAAGCCCCAAGATTAGTGCACACACACACACATACATATACACACATGTACAGCAAATGAATTAGATTTATAATTGCAGCCTTAAAATGTTTAAAGGAATTTTTTTTTTAAATTTTTTTCTTTAATTTTCCTTAGTTATTTTTATTTATTTATTTTTTATTGTAAAGCTACTATACAGAGGGTTACAGTTACATGAGTGAGCTTATGAGTACACTTCCTCTTGAACATTGTTACCCCCTCCATTGTTTTCCCCCTACCATCCCCTCCCTCCCTCCCTTCCCCGAGGTTTAAAGGAATTTTTTTAAGTTTATAAAAGATAGTTTTTTAGAGGGACTTTAGTCTATTTAATGTGAGCTTATTAATAGTATAAAAGACCTTGTTTCATATTAAAATTTACTAGACTTATACATTAAATATCAAGATTCATTAGTTGAATGTAAAGGAGACTTTAATAAAGATTGGGTCTTTATATAGGTTACTTCAACTAACAATTTAAGCCAAGAAGCCATAAATGATTAGGTCAACACATGTAACCTCTGGCTGATTCATACTCTAGTTTAGATGGTATGTGTGGTCTGTAGCCTGCTAAAAGCATTTTATGAATATAAGTGTAGACTAGTGAATTCCTTTAGGCCTGGCACTGTGCTAAGCACTATGTCACTACCCCGAATAATACCAACACAACAAAGCCCTTAAATACAAGAATTCTGAGAGGTGGGAGTTACTCATTTGGGGGGACTATCAGTGAGGAACGGGCTCCAAGGAACAACAGGTGTTAACCAGGCAATGAGTTACAGGAAGAACTTTCTAGGTAGGTAGGCAGCCTGAACTGAAAGCATAGGCTATTGATGGATTGGTAAGATGGTATGATCCTGGTTGTGCTTAGAAAAATGACTCTAATTGCTATCATGTTCATGTTCCTTTTTTGTCCTCTTCTAATCTAGAATCAGGTTTGTGTCAGTGAGTGAAAATATCAAGTAAGTGATCCCTAGTAAGGGATCTGAATACAGAGTGAGCGCTGCCTCCATTCTCAGACTCCTGTTGTCGGGAAATTATTATAATTGTCCCTATTTAAACAAGGTATTGGTGGCTCACGCCTGTAATCCTAGCTACTCAGGAGACTGAGATCTGAGGATCATAGTTCAAAGCCAGATTGGGCATACAAATCTGGAAGACTCTTATTTCTAACCAACTAGCAGAGAAAGCTGAAAGTGGAAGTATGGGTAGAGCACCAGCCATGGTAGAAAAAGCCAAATAGGTACAGTCCCACACGCGCACACACACACACACACACACACACACACACAAACTTTATTGAACTTCTATTATGTGCCTGATGCCTGGTCTGTTCCTAAATTAGTTTATTTAACTCTCACAACCAGAGAGGTACTCTTCTATTCACTATTTTAGAGTCTAGAAGATTGAGACTGAGTAAGGTGGGGAAGACCATAATTTGGACGTCATACTTTTTTTTGTTTGTTTTTTTCTGGAGTGTTCTTATCCTCTGTCTTCTGAGGCTGGTTCTGACCTCTCAGGTCACAGAGTCCATCTTGCTTCTTTATAGGTCTCTCTGCTCAGCCTTTGTTAGAGTGTCTCCTTTCTTCTTCTCAGTATATTCCCTTCACACTGCTTATTACAAGTTAGTCTAATGTCCTTGCTTTTTTTTTTTTTTGTCTTTCTGACTAGAGTTTAAGTTCCATTATGGCAGGAACCCTTTCTGTCTTATTTAACATCCTATTCTCAGTGCTTTGCTCCAGAAATGTCTATCAGTGAATAAACTATTGACTTCAGTGGTCAATATTTCTAAGTTGTCCTGCTATATAAACAATGTATAGTATTATGCCATCTAAGAATAATACTGCATTATAGTTTCAGAGTATTTGCCCCAAACTTATTTTTCTATATAGTCCCAGAAAGTTTTTTTTATAATAACAAATTTCTGAGTGAATGCATATGTCTCAAGAGGCAAGAAATAAACCCATTGTTATAGAAAACCAATGTGAGTTGACACACACACCAAAAATACACCAGTGTGTATTGTTGGAAAAACATTTAATGCAACTCAGTGTCAAAATTTTTTTTACAAAAATATGCCACCGTCTGGTACAAACAACTATAAAAAATCAGTTCATCATGCAAGAAAGTGTGCAAATAATTTATACAGGATTCAGCTCACACAATATTAAATAAACATCTTTGCATGGAATTGGTCTAACTGTATGCTTCTAGTTACAATAAGCAACCCATTCTAACATTTTTTCCCCCAGAGCTGAGGACTGAACTCAGGGCCTTGCACTTGCCAGGCAGGCGCTCTTCTGCTGAGCTAAACCCCAGCCCCTCTAACATTTCTTATCTCAAAAGTACATTAAAGCTTTGAAGCCTAGCTCATGGACTATAAGATACACCCTCTTCAGCCAGGGGTGATTGATGTTAGGGTAAAGATGATGCCAAAGCCTTCCAAACACAGAGCAGGGCTTGGACTATTCTGTTGAACAGACTTATGCATCATTAGTTAAATCATATCTACACTCAGAGAAGAGTCATGTTCAAACTCTAGTAGTAATGCTGGAACAGATGGAGTTTGAAAAAAGTTCCTAGTGTTGTAGCAGCCATCCATTTTTGACCAAATGGCGCAGGGCCTACATTTAGAGAGATTTTTCAGGAAAGTTTGTTTATTGAGTTCAAGGAGACTCAACAGTCAAAGTCACAAATACCATAGCCTCTTGCTCCTCACTGCCTCCTGGGATAAACTCTTTGCTGAATGAAGATGAGGTTTAAAGAAATGAACTTCTATTGCATAAAAACTTACTGGATCTTACAGCTGGTACTAGAGGCGGAAGAGATGGGATGGATGGTGTACAAGTACTTAGGACCTGCTTGCTAACCATCCCAACCTCATGTTTCCAGAAAACATGCTTTTTCCCAGCTCTTAGTTTTTTAACGGTCACTTTTGTAATTACAATGTAAGTACCCAAGAGAAAAAAATGAATTTTCAAAATATATTGCTTACTTAAAAAAAATGTGTCCTGAGATAAAGTCTCAGTATGTAGCTCCAGCTGGCCTTGAACTCTGGATCCTCCTGCCTTAGCCTCCCACACACTGGGATTACAGGTATGCATCATCATGCTTAGCCTGTGGCTTACTTTCTAGCAAGTAGGTTGCCCTCACTAGAACACTCACAATAGAGTCAGAAGTCTGTGAAAACATTAAATGGCTCCTTAACTTCTCCAGCAAAAAATCAGGGGCTTAAAAAGTTTGGAAGACTTAATGGCAATGCTCATCGTGGGGTCTTCTGTCATGCCTCTCACAGTGAGGATCCTAAGACCAATCACATCACATATGTGATATGGAGATAAGCAGTCTAGACCTCGGAAAGCCCTAGGTTTCTGTGAAGATCTGTAACTGAGTCCTTACCTGGGGAGGTGAGGTCCAGGGTCATCTTCTATATAAGCTGCTTAGGCCATTCTGTCTAATAACCTTTCCTGGTCTAAAGTTAGCCTGGGGTAGGAGTTTCCATCATTTAGAAATCTACAAAGCAGGGGAGAAAAATCTACAAAAAACCCTAAGACTAAAGGAATTATGACCTTGTTTGTTGAAGCCATCAAGGACTCAGGATATATCTAAGAGTAACATCTCTGCATTTGCCAAGGTGCTCAGGGTGTTTCTGAGGTCTGGTTAAATACTGAGAGATTTCAGGCCAGCATCCAGTCAGAAGAGATGGTTCCCAGACTCAGTTGAAAATAGATAAAAAAAAGACCACAAAACCCAACACATGTCAACATAGAAAATGATAGTTTAGTTTTAAAAATGCACACATAAAATGAACAGTTGAAAAAAATTACACATAAAATGTAGAGTGGTTGCATAGCAAGATATTATTGCCCTATAGCTTGGCAGAAAAAATATAAACTCAGGTGCACATTTTATAATAAACATTGTATTGAATGCTAAGAAGGAAACATAGTTGAGCATCTCTTACAACGGTTTACCACCTTGTAAATCGTATCACTTGCTTAGACAAATGAAATTCCAAGCTCTCGGCTCCCATAGTAAGAAACAGAAACAAGGAACGTGTGTTAAGAGCAAGCTCCTTACGCATGAGCGCTGTGGCAGAAACAATATACACCCACTGCTTCATGTCCCAATGTGTTGTGTTGAAATTTTTGCTGTGCAAATGCCCTCCATCTATCTCCTGCAAGCTGTTTCAGTATGAATTGAGCATCACTAACCAAGTGTCATCTCACCACTGACACACTGGAGGTTTTATGTTGCATCTTCTGTTCCTTTTTGCTACCTGCTCTCCCATTCAACTGATTGACCTGCTCAAAATAAGTGTTAAATGATGTAATCAAAACGTCATTGTCCTTTCCACAAGTTCTAGATCTTTTTCTCAGGACACTTGACTTATTGCCCTTGGACCTTTGAGTTAACATCCAGGATTTACTGTCCTTCCTTGGAAGTTTGGATTATTCTGAATAGACATCAATGTCAAGTTCTGCTTCTTGGGGTTTAGGATGGGAGTTGGTAGGTACAGTAGAGAAAACAACATCCTATCTCCTCCAGCAACTTCTATCCCCTTGCCCTTCCTTGCCTTTCTGACAAGGATTCTTAGTTTATTATTTTTATTTTTTAGATCAGGTAGTCCTAGGTGGGTTTGCCATGAATGTCTATAGATGATGAATGTCTTAGTAGTAACAATTTTCAGCTCCCTTTTCTTAAATGTAAGGTTTTAGCCATTGTTAAAAGAAATCACATGGCCTACCACAGATATTCTGCCATCTCTACTCTTTCCATTGTCCCCACACAAACCACATCTAAGGTCCATCATATCTGTTCCATTCCCTCTCCCTCTCCACCTGCCATTTCCTTCTTTATTCTCCTCCTCCATTGAAGGAAATTCGTATGTTAAGTTTCTTCTTGCTCATCCTTCAAACAATTTGTTAATGTTGTATCCAATAATACCAAAAGACACGAGGAGAGTTTAGTTTGCAGGCACTATCTTGGTGAATATTGCAGAAAGCTGTAACCCCATTTCTTGGGGTGGGAGTCAGTTTGCACAATGCAGGTTGTCTGAAGTGTGATGTCCAACCAGGCACATTGCTGATGCTCAGTGAGTCGGGTCTCCAGACTTGTGATGACAGTCTAAGGAGCACAATATTTCTGGGACCATTCCCCATAAAGAGCAAGGGCCATCCACCTCCTTGAACAGCAATTTGGTAGGTAAACGTAGAATGTTACGAACTTCTAATCCTAAAAATGTCACCAAAGTCCAAGTTTCCAGAGGCTTTCTGCAGCAATGACAGACACACCCTTCACCATTAAGGAAGGTAAGATATTTGAGAGGACCTGAATATTTTAAGGAAGAACAGATTTTTATTTTTCAATCTAAATTGATCTGGGGAGAAAAGCCTTATAACTAAAAGATCAAAACAAAAACAAGAACAATAAGCTGGGCACTGATAATTCTATCTACTCTGGAGGCTGAGATCTAAGCATCATGGTTTGAAGCCAGTCAGGACACGAAGAGTCTCATCGAGAGACTCACCTCCAATTAACCACCAAGAAGCCAGAAACAGAGCTATGGCTCCAGTGGTAGAGCACTAGCCCTAAGCGAAAAAGCTGAAAATGTCAAGGCCCTGAGTTCAAGCCCCAAGGCTGGCACACGTGTGCGCACGTACACACACACACAGACAAGAGTCCTTTTTCATTTAGGGAATTCTTTCTATACTCTTACAATAGACAATAATAAAAAAGAAGTAAGTTCCTTTATTATAAATTTATTCTGGAAACTGTGGTGGCTTTTAATGATTTTGCAAAGTGTTTATGAGAGGGGCGGAATGATTATCTGTCCCTTGCGTTGTTTCTGTATGTGCTCAGCCATCTTGCCCCCACTCCAAGGGTCACCTGAAGGGTCACTGCTTCAGGGGACTGCTCCTCACCATGAATGTGGGCCAGGTTCCTATTTCTGTTTCACTTCTTTGCCAAAGGCACGCAGTGTGGCATCTTTATTTGGCAGGACTAGGGTGGGAAGCAAATAAAACTGCAAATATATGTACATTGTAGAAAAGCAACATTCTATAAAAAGTAAAAAAACAAAACCATGACCCACCCTCTCCCAGAAATAGCTGACAACTCATGAAATCCTGAGCTTTCCTTCCTTCCACAGTGACGAATCTGTTCCTATTTGCCTCATAAGATCCCCTGGGATCTTAATGCTTGAGCTCTCTTCATCTTAACGCTCCAGGCCTGAAGCAAACTCAAGATGAAATCCTCTCCCTGTTTGGCTAGAACTCCAGGTTTTATATTCATTCACTCTTGCAAAAAGTTCCAGCTCAGTTTGCCTCATTTTGATGTTGGATCTAAAGTTAATAAGGCCCCTCAGCTCCTCACCCCACCCAGGACAATGGTGGCTGGCAACATGTTTAACTGGCCAGCATGTTAAATTTGTATTTCAAGCCTCAAGCACTTGGGTTCCAATCAGTTCACAGACATCTGCTTATCCATGAAGATAGCCAAGGAAGCCCGGACAAACCTGGAAGTTAAACTGACAAACCCGGAAGTTAAACTAGAAGAAGGAAATCTTCACATCTACATGGTGCCTAGTTCTTTTTTTTTTTTTTTTTTTTTGCCACAACTTTGGCTGAGACTTTCCTTAATTGGCTTTCTGTTTCCCTAAAGGATCTACATCAGAAAAGGGGAAAAAAAGGCACAGGTACTTGGAGATTTTTCTAGGACAAAGGGAACTCCAAAGAGGCCCCTGTTTGCCTAAAAAGGAAGTCTGAAACAAGATGAGGGTTGCTTCAAATACCCTTTCTATTTTAAATCACTTTTTATTGTGGTGAATAAACTTACAAGAAACAAGACACTGCCTACTGGATAATGCGTGCTGTTGAGGGAACACTCTATGCTTTTTAGAGGTAGACTATTGTGTGGCATCTTTGTAGGATAAGGCCCTTATGTTCATGCAGGTAGTGGGTGGGTGGTACTTCTTTGCCTTTTCAAAAACAAGCCCCAAATGAAAATAAAAAGCCCAAAGAGTTTTCCTATGTAGTTTTTCTTCTTCTTTTTTCACGTTGTAAACAGAGAATGTTCAATCTTGTAATTTGAATTTTGCCTTTTTCTTCTCAGGGAATTTATAAAGGAGTTTCCATACACATCAAGAGAATTCCATTTTTCACAGTTCACAGAATTCTTGCCCTTATAGTCTCACTGGCAAATTGTTAGGGAAAAAAAAGAGTTTATTTACACTATTTCTGCTTTTCCATACCAGTCCTAATGTGAAGTTCACATTTAAAAATTCCCAACGGCAACTGCGTCTCTCCCTTCCAATGTCCACTCAATGGCTTATCGCCCAAGTTTCGAGCCAATGTCTAAAATGTACACTATTTACAAATGAAGTGTCCAAACTACCAGCCATCCAATCAGCAGGGCCCCTTGTGGAGTGTTGTCATGTGTTGGGATTCAGAATTTGAACAAGTTGATAAAGTCCTGGGGTGAAAGTGAAACAGAGCAGCTCTCTGGGTTGTTGGCTGTGCAAGGATGGTCAGTGCCCTGGAAAGGAGAGTTAGGGTTAGATTTCACTACTCAGAGGCAGCTTACTAGCTTTTGGCATAAGGAAGCATCAGACAATATCAAAACAACAATTCTCTGTCAAGTGGGCCCCAGCACTGGAAAAGCTCTGAGTTTTCTAGTGTGTGCTCCCATGCACCTGGAGATAGGAGGATTTAAAGGTGAATGGGAGACAGAGAAAAATCTCTGTGGTTCTTCCTCCTGTCCAGACACTGAATGTGTTTTACCCACTCCTTGAGCGAGGGGTGGAGACAGGAAAAGGGAGGAAGAGTAGGAAAGGACTCCGCCTCCTGTCACTGCACTGTTGACTCTCAGGGTCTGGCCCAAGATCTGTGATAGCCTCGTGTGGGACACATACCTTCCAGGAAAGGATATGGCAGTGTTTGCAAAGCTGCAGGGTGTCTCCATATTGCTCTTTCCTTGGATAACATCGGATAAGCTTAAAATACATCTTCTTCCAATCCAGCTGCCCTTTGTCTGACAAAATTAATCGCTTGCGGATCTAGAAATCAAATTAGTAAAAGTAACTGCAGAAGAGTTCCAGAGCACGGTTTGTGGTTTTCTAGATCTGAAAAATTCTGCTTCCACCCTCTTCTCCCCCACCACAAATCGTTTCTTTCTTTCTTTATCTCTATCTTATCATAGCAAAGGGAAATAATGTCAAGACATACAGAAGTACCTTCTTAGCTCTCCTTGAAGTAGTATCCAACCAGTCTTTGAAACAAATAGGTGACTGCTGACATCTTACTAATTATTGCTACCAAACTGTATTTAAGTGCAACTTTAAAGTTCAGAGCCTCTCCAT
Organism: Dipodomys spectabilis; assembly: GCF_019054845.1. NCBI lineage: Eukaryota > Metazoa > Chordata > Mammalia > Rodentia > Heteromyidae > Dipodomys > Dipodomys spectabilis. Next base: position 3,442,589 of record NW_024871460.1, on the reverse strand, counting down.
AACCCACTTCAGCCTTTGCTTTGCTTTAGTTCTGAGTGACTATTTCACTGGAGATGCAGTTAACTGACACTATGGCTCTTTTATATTTAAGCATTAGTAGCTTCACTACTCATACAACTCACACATCTATATAAAGAAATTAGAAAATAAACTGGATGTGGTACATGTCTTCAATCCCAGATACTCAAGAGGAGGAGACAGGAAGATCACAAAGTTTAAGCAAAAGGTTTGTGAGATCCTATCTGAAAAAAAAAAGCTAGGTGTGGTGGTAGCAAGCTTGTCATCCAATTACTTGGAAGACAGATTAAAGGATCACTGTTCATGGCCAGTCCTGGGTAAAAAGCATCAGACTTGAAAAAATGAACAAGACAGAAAGGGTTGTGGGTGTGGTTGTAGTTGGAGAGTGCTTGCTTAGCAAGTGCAAATTCAAATTCCAGTACCTCCAAAGTAAAAAATAAAAAAGAAGTTGGGGAAAAAAAACCTTTCAGGATAGTGTGAGGAGAGGGAATAAACTTAAAGCTGGAATCTGAGGATCCAAATTCAAATTCAGTGTTATTTGTTTCACCTAGAGAGCTGCTTCCCAAATTTGGACTGGCCACTCAGCCATTTGTGGCCTTGGTTTGTTGTCCGTCTGAAGTGGGAGTTTTAAAGTGCCTGTCTTCCCTGGGTCGTCAGCACGGGGGGGGGGGGGGGGGGGGGAAGGAATGTCTGTGGCAGCACTTGGATTATAATGCACCATAAAAACATACCTTTTTTTTTTTTAAGGAAAGGAAGTATACCAGTGATGATTTTTTTTTGTTGACTTGTAAAAAATATAATTAGGTTAATATTTTTTTCATCAAAACAATAAAACTCAAACCCAAAACTCTCTCACTCATTTAGAAGCTCTTCAAATGTAGTTTTCCAGGCAATGCAGGTTAGGCCTGGGGTGCCTATCCCTCGTGTTAGGGAAGGGGAGGGGAAGGCGGGCAGGCTGCTGGCCCCTTTACCTGCCGCTCAGAGAAGTGGTACTGGCAGAGTTTCTTCCACAGCAGCCTGTCCTCACTGAGCACATGCAGGTCTGGGGCCACCTGGCCAAGGCTGACCAGGTCCCGTCCATCACTCAACCTTTGCAAGATATTCAGTTGTAAGCATAAAGGCAGGTCAGTGAAGGTGAGGCCTTTGAAGGCAGGCTGCAAGAGAGGATAACAGCTGGTGAGAGGCTGCGGGTCCGTGAGCCACTGCGCCCCTCTTGACACCCTCCCAGGAGGCCACTGGCCTGCGGTCCTCCACTTTCAAGCTGGCTGATTGTCAGGAGTTAAAAGCAGTGATGGTCCCCATCCTCCATACAGAAGTCATACAGAGAGAAGCCTGCAGTGGCTGGCACTGAATGGTGCCACAGGCCTTTTCCTGCTCCACTGCTCAATCATACACTCTCAGCCTTCCCACGGGTCATGGCCCCAGAAAGAGTGAGTGTCCCAGCCTGACATCTCACTGTCCAGTGTCACCTTGGGGCCTTCTACCCAAATACAGCCCCAGACACATCTTCCTATCTACGCACAGTGCCCTTCCTGGGCCTCTTTCCTTTCCCTTAGGATAGGAGTTGCTTTGGCAATTCCCCCAGCCCCATGCATGGAACTTGCCTAGAACATCTAAGATCTTCAATTATGTACCCCCACAACCCACAACCCTGAATTGGTACATCCCTGCTGCATCCTGAAGGCAAGGTTTTTTTTTTTAATCTGGTTCTGCTGCTGTGCCCCTAGGGTCCAGAAGAGGGCTTGGAACAGAACACACACTTGGCAGATATAGGTAGAACGAATGAAACCTGCATAGTTTTAACTGAATAGTGTAAAACAGGTTTTTTTTTTTGAAAGAACAATAATACTGTGTTTGTGTGTCTGTGTGTTTGTATTTGTGTGTGTATGTAATGTGTACGTGTGTACATGAATCTATGTTTGCACGTATGCGTGTGGATCTGTGCATATAAGTTTCTGATTTGTGTGTGTTGTATTTGTGTACGTATGCAGGTATGTCTATGTATCTATAAATGTATGAACGTGTATGTCTTGTCTCTGTGTGTATGTGCAGACTATAGATTTTAGCGTGATACTGTATAATCTGAGAGGTCACAGAATAAAATAAGCACAGGATGAAGAAACCTTTCCTTACCCTGGCAATGGGTATTACGTTCCCTCATCAAATTTTTAGTAAGAGAATTCCTGCAGGGAACAGAGGAGAGGAAACAAAGGCCAAACCCACGGAGGAAGGATTTCAGGGCTCACTCAGGCCCAGCAATTGCCTGTGTCCATGCAAGGCAGGACTGGCATGCAGAGGGAAGGTGGGCAGTGGCACTGGGCCTTGACAAGGAGGACCAGTGAAGAACAGAAGTGGCTAGGCAGCAGAGTGGGAGTCCAGGCATCTTTGGGAAATCACATCAGTATTTGCCAAGAAAAATGACCAGATTTAGAAGGCAGCAATGGTCTCTCCAGTTCTAACAGTCTCCAAATTGGGCCTCCTGTTTCATCAAAGTGTCTGTGACTCCACATTTTGATCTCTCACTTCTCTCAGGTTGCTCGGCTGGGCTTTTCGTTGCTTGTAGTGTTCAAGAGCTGGTGTGACTGCATAAAGCTGTAGACTATTTATCATCTGTTGCTAATCATGTGAGCTAATAAAACTGCCATGAGATTTTCCTTTGGTTTCCAACACTTCAAAGCCTCTACTTTTTTATTTAATTTTTTTTTTGTTAAAAATGCCCAGGCCAATTACTACATTAACTTTATTAAAGGCAAGTCCACTTGGCAAAGTTCACTCTGTCAAATTTTCAAACCTGAACTTTTCCAAAATCCTTGCCTAGACCCCCATGCCAAACTCCTACTGCTGATAAATGGTTAACTGCTTGTGCGCCTTGCTGGTTGGCTGTAAATGTAAAATAAAAACTCTTGCTTCTCTAGTGAAGCATTTGGCTAACATCCACTTATGTCTCTCTGCCTCCCACGTTTCAAAACCTTGCCTTGCCCCTGGCACTGTAATTATATTTCATTTTCCCTCTACAAACCAGTTCCTTTCATTTTTTTCTCCCTTCATCCTTTATTAGTTGAATTACAGTTGCCAACAAAAATTCATTCCAAAGAATTAGATATGAAGATTTCGAAGGAAAAGGAGATTATATACTGGAAAGATATCCATTGGATTTTGGCACGTATTTACTATGAAAGCCACCTTTAATATGTTCGGGGAATAACATACTTCTCTTAGTCCTAAACTCTTAGGAAGAATGTTTTAAAATACAATCTGCATTGAAGTAATGAAGTCCTCTCTGTCTCTTCTTTATCCTCTCTCTGCAGAGTTAAGCATTTATGGGAAAAGTTCTTCAGAGCTCTATAAAGATTCCAGTTCAGCTTTCAAACATTAAATAGAGCTCAGGGCCCAGGAGGGTTGGGACTGAGAACGTGGTAGATGAGAGAACAAGGGTTAAAAGGATAGCTTGGTCTTGGCAAAATGATACCTGGCCCTCCATATCTGTAGATTCTGTATCTTCAGTCAAAATGAACCAGCGGTAGAAGATATTCAGAAAAACCAGGTCCTATTCTTAGCTACTTGGGAAGCTAAGATTGGGAGGATCACAGTTCAAGGCCAGGCCAGGAAGAAAAGTGTTCAACACCTCTTTTCAACAGATAGCTGGACAAGGTGTTGCATCTACTATTTTAGCTATAACAAAAAGCCTAGGTAGCTCTCAGGCAGGAAGCAAGACCCTATCTCAAATATAGCAGAAAATCAGGGCTGAAGGTATGGCTTAGTGGTAAGAGCACCTTTGTAGCAAGTGGGACCCAGAGTTCACACCATAATACAGTGAGAAAATAAAAACGTGCACATATACTGAGCACGTGCAGTTTCTTTTTTCTTGTCATTCTTCCTTAACATAGCTATTTGCATAGCATTTACATAGAATTAAATATTGTGGGCTTTAGGGAGAATTTAGAGGAGGATATATGTAGGTTATATGCAATTGTTACACTATTTTATTTTGAGACTTAAGCATTCATGGATTTTGGTGTCCTCAGGAGTCTTTTTTTTTTTTTTTTTGGGTCTGGTCATGGGGCCTGAACTCTAGGCCTGGGCGCTGTCCCTCAGCTCTTCAGCTCAAGGCTAGCGCTCTACCACTTGAGCCACAGCGTCACTTCTGGCTTTTTTCTTTTTGCTTATGTGGTGCTGAGGAATCGAACCCAGGGCCTCATGCATGCAAGGCAAGCACTCTACCACTGAGCCATCTTCCCAGCCCAATGTCCTCAGGAGTCTTGAAAGCAATCTCCTATGGATACTGGGGACAAATATATTCTTTTTTTTTTTTTTTTGTGCTGATCCTGTGACTTGAACTTGGGGACAAGGCACTATCACTGAGCTTTTTTGATCAAGGCTAACAATATACCATTTGAGTCACACCTCCACTTCTGGATTTTTTGAGTGCTTAATTGGAGATAAGAGTTTCACGGACTTTTTCTGCCCAGGCTGGCTTTGAACTATGATCCTTGGATCTTAGACTCCTGTGTAGTTAGGATTACAGGCGTGAGCTACCGGTGCCTAGCTTGACAAATATGTCCTTAACTCCTCAATCTAATTGTTTCTCATTTATAAAATGAAGAAATGTGTGTTTTATAGCACTTTTGGGTGGGATGGATGAGATACTGAATGGAAGTCTTTAGCACAGTACCCAGTAAATTTTAGTCAATTATCCAAATTACACTTATTTGGTAGATGAGATAATTAATACACATGAAGGACTCAGAAGAATGTAAGGTTAAGAAAGGCCTTGATAATAACACTTGACACATTTACCATACTTTCTTTGTACCAGACACTATTCCAGCAGCTTTCTATAGACTCAAGAGCTCTCTCATAGGGCTAAGAGCTGGTGTCAGTGCACCAGTTTTCCAAATAAAGGAAATGAGGCCTGGAGACCCTGGATAACTTTCCTCAAACCTGTAGTTGGTAAATTACCATTATCATCCATCATCCAGGGCAGTATTTTCCCACTGTGTTGCTCTGAACACTGAGCGAGTACTTCTGCAAGCAGCGAGGAAGAAGATGGCCCTTCACCCATTCATTCATTCAACTTGAAACTTCCCGGCTGCCTTGTGCCAGGGAAAAGAGCAAAGATAGATAATGTCCTTTATGGAGTTTATAAGCCATGGGTGGAGATGAGGCACATGGGGCTAAGACGCCGGTGGACCTGCTCCCAGGAAGTGCTCTGAGGGAGGGGATAGGACAGGGGCTTCCCACATTGCTGGTCAGGGAAGAATCTGGGCTAAAGGTCCCGAGGCAGGACCAGCCTGGAGTGTGCACACAGCGGCTGGGAGGGCTTGAGCAGCTCAAGCACAGTGGACAGGGGATGAACTCCTGCTTAATCTCTTTTGCATCAGATTTCATAGGATTAAAGAAGGATTTTTCAAAGCTGGATCACTGGATAAGTAATTAGAAGAAGGTGAGGCGGGAGGAAGGCTTGGAGACTACTGACTGGCGCTCAGCAAGCTTTGCCATTTTAGGAACAAGGAGTCGAGGCTCTGACCTCAGCTTTAGGCCCATCTGCTGTGTAATGTGAGGAGAGCCACTGTGCTTCTCTGGTCTCTACTCCAGTTCCTTTCTATAAGGAACTATTTTGAGTTCCCAGATTTCAGCACCAAAGATAAGGAAATATTTCGAGGGCTGAAGAAGACTTGGGTGCCTTTCTCAGGTTGTTCAGTCCAATAAACCTGTTGGCCTGTGAGTTTGTCTTTTTGATCTTTTAAAAATTTATATTCCAGGGGCTGGGAAGGTGGCTCAGTGGTAGAGCGCTTGCCTTGCATGCCTGAGGCCCTGGGTTCGATTCCTCAGCATCATATAAGCAAAAAGAAAAAAAGCCGTAAGTGGTGCTGTGGCTCAAGTGGTAGAGCGCTAGCCTTGAGCCGAAGAGCTGAGGGATAGCGCCCAGGCCCAGAGTTCAGGCCCCATGACTGGACCAAAAAAAAAAAATAGTTTTTGGAAGATGACCTGTACTTGTGTGTGTGGGTATGTGTGTACCTGTGTATGTAGCTGAAGTGATTCTAAGAAAGTTACAAAACTCTGAAGCTTTTAATTATTCCTTGCTGTAGAGTTTAAGAAAGCAAGACCCAGGGGCTGGGAATGTGGCTTAGTGGTAGAGTACTTGCCTAGCATGCATGAAGCTCTGGGTTCGATTCCTCAGTACTACATATACCGAAAAAGCCAGAACTAGTGCTGTGACTTAAGTGGTAGAGCACCAGCCTTGAGCACAGAGAGGCTCAAGGACAGTGCCCAGGCCCTGAGTTCAAGCCCCAGGACCAGCAAAAAAAAAAAAAAAAAACAAAAAACAAGATCCAGAGAAACCATTGACATAACAGTAAAGCAAAGGAAGTGGCTTCTGAAACTTCTTACAGTAAAATAGTTATTGAAGAGGCTGAGGTTTCAATATGCTACCTCCTCCTGATACAGTACAACCCAAACTTTTATCAGTGTGGATTCCGGAAGCCATTAACAGCCACATCCAGTGATTAGATAAGTAAGCAGAGTGCTATGTGAGCTGCTTAAGTGTCTGTCCATTAGTGAGCCCTGAGCCGTTACTGCATTGTAGTGTCCTTTGCGTTTTGATTAGTGAGCCCTGAGCCGTTACAGCACTGTAGTGTCTTTTGCGTTTTGTGTGCTTTGGTCCTTCTGCCTCACTATTAAGGGGACAAGAATAGAGGGGGAGTTACATTTTGAAAGCCAAAAGCAGCTACTGACAGAGGTAGGTATGCTTTGCTGCTAACATACAGCTTTAAAAATAAAATTCAGTGAGAATGCTCACACTCTTTTTCTTTGTATATTCACAGTACTATAGAAGAAATCAGAATTTTTTTTTTTGTGCCAGTCCTGGGGCTTGAACTCAGGGCCTGGGCATTGTCCCTGAGTTTTTTTCTCCTTTTTTTTTTCTCAAGGCTAGTGCTCTACTACTTGAGCCACACCACCACTTCCAAGAATCAGAATTAAAAACAATTTTTTTTTTGGCTGGTCTGAATGTTTGAAGCCAGGGCTTAGGTGCTGTCCGTGAGCTCCTTTTGTTTGAGGTTAGCCCTTTACCACTTCAGTTATAGTTGCATTATTAGAGATAAGGGTAGCCAGGCGTCGGGTGGCTCACACTTGTAATCCTAGCTACTCAGGAGGCTGAGATCTGAGGATCGAGATTCAAAGCCAGCCCAGGCAGGAAAGTCTGTGAGACTCTTATCTCCAATAAACCACTAGAAAACTGGAAGTGTCACTGTGGCTCAAGTGGTAGAGCACTCACCTTGAGCTGAAGAGCACAGGGACAGCGCCCAAGCCCAGAGTTCAAGCCCCATGACCAACCAAAAAAAAAAAAAAGTAGAGATAAGGGTCTCATGCACATTCCTGTCTGCACTAGCTTTGAACTGAGATCCTCAGATGTTAGCCTCCTGAGAACCTAGGATTATAAGTATGAGCCTTTGGCACCCAGCCAGGAACCAGAATTTTAAAAGGCTGGTGCCAGTTCACCAAGCCACTGCCTGCATGGGCTCCACTGTAGTTAAGACAGCATCAAACAATTCATTTTTTAAAAAAGTTTTCACCCTGAGAAAAAGAACAGAGATCCTCAAAATCCACTGGGACAGCTGGCATCACCTCCAAAGCCAACTTCTCAATTCACCATTATAATGTTTCAATTAGCGGTCATCTTTCACATCTTTCCATTCCATTTTACCAAGTGATTGTCGTTCCCCCCCCCTCCCTGCCCACAGCACCAGGATAAAGGGTGTCATCAGAAGAGGCCAGATTCCTCCCTCACCAGCCCTGGCACTCAGTGCGGCTGTGCAGCTTCCCTGTGGGAGGTGGGGCCTGTCCTGCTTACCCTGGTGATCTGGATGTTGTTCAGCTGTTGCTGCCAGTGTAGAATAGTCTCCATCCGATACACCCACATGTTGATGTTTCCCACCAGCACAGACTTGCCCACTCTTTGGACCAATGTGCAGAGGGAGGTGTAGAGGGTCTGCAGTAGCTCCCTTATAAGTCTAATGTTTTGTTGGTCTTCAAGAACTTGAGTGGGGAAGAAAACAAATATAATCCCAAGTTATGATACTAAAACTGCGAACATTTTATTTGAAGGTTTTTCTTCTTCTTCACCTGCTCCTCTCACCTGGACACTGCCTCTGGGAATGTTTTTTTTTTTTTCATTTTTTAAAAACACTTGGCAAAGCTTTAGTGCTGGAGGCCAGCTGGTAGAGTTTCCATTGATCTAGGACCCTCTTTGTTCTTCTCTCCTTTCTGGGTTTTTATATGAAGCCCCCTCCTTTCCCTATTGTTCTACTACTGTTAATGGCTCACCTGATTGGAAAGTCACTTCTTACTCAGCAGTGAGATCTTCTGGATGGTCAGTGATTTCACTGTTTGGAATCTGGGTTCTAATCCTGTCTAACTAATTTCTTTGTCATGATAGACAAAGCGCTTCTCACATGCCTCTGTTTCCCTGGGTATACAGTGACCTAGTGGAGCCAGAGACCCAAATCTCCCTCTTATCTCCAGGTCTATGAAATCTTGTCTGCATTGCAACTCTATTTTCTAGGAATCTGGCTAAGTAAATCACCAAAGGTGGGACCAGGTTTTTACTGAAAAGCATTTGAGACTTAAAGCAGGGCAAATGGATGATCCCAAGGAAAGGATGGGAGAGTGGCGGTCTCTTTCTTTGTTCCTCCCCCATTTTTGGCAGTAGCGGTGTTTGAACTCAGGTCTGTATATGAGTTTGAACCCCAGGCTTGCCTGGCAGGTGCTCCACCACTTGAGCCATACTCACACTCTTTCTTTTCAGTTTAGTTGTTTTTCAGGTAAGGTCTCACAACTTTCCCCCTCAGGCCAGCCTTAGATTGCAATCCAGACTTCCATTTCACAAGTAGCTCTATCATATATATGGACCACCATATCCAGCTTGTTGGTTGAGATGGAAGTACCATTAACCTTTGGCTGGGCTTCCCTCAAACTGTGATCCTCCCATTTCTACCTTTCAAGTAGCTGTGGTTACAGACATGAGCCACTACTTCTGGCTCTACGCCTTTCTGAATTGGAATCTGGCACCCCTCAAATGCAACTCGAATTATTCATTTCCATTCACTTGCAATACTTTGAATCTAATGACATGTCAACTGTGTCAGAAAATCCACCTGCGCCACACCTATAAACCGGGCCAGAGAGTGCAAGAGATCTCACCTTTTAGTACCACTTTTTCCAAAATGTTCATGAAGTTCTTTTGAGCAATGCCACTCAGGGATGTGAGCTGTGACTTTGCTATCAGTTCCAACAGCTGTGGATAAAAATAGAAGTCGCCAGGCTTAGAATACAGAGATATTTTTCTCTTCTAATCTTTGCTTTTAAGTCACATGACCCATAGATACAGACTGAAGGAGAGAGATAAATGGTAGTTAGGGAGATGGGGCAATAAAAAGCAGATGCTCAAAGCAAAAGACAAATGGGGGGTAATTCAAAACCCAGGAGTTAAGCTGAGTATCTCATTGCTTTATTTTTTTTCACTCCTTTTAAATATAAAGAGTTTTGGCTTCAGCCAATGCTGTTTCCTTTTACTTTTCCAAGTTGGGCAATCAGAGCTGACAGTACTCTGAAAAGAACAAAACCTTCCATGACCTGTGAAAATCTGAGCTCTGTGAAGTTGTCCGAGTGGGAATGGTTTTGCCCTCACTCGAACTTTTTCCCCACCAGAACCTAACAGCTTATGTTTTGCAACCATGTGCATTTTCTAAGGAAGGGGCAATTCTTTTTCAGATAGCTCCTGCTGCTCATGCAGTGGTTCAACAAACATGCCACATCATGAAGGTTTCTGGCTGCTTTTAAAATTCTCAAGAAAGAGGGCAGGCAACCCTAGGGAAGGAGAGAAGTTCAGGGAGACACAAAGTATATTTTTATGTATCTCCCTGGAGACAAGGATGACACTGTGGTGAAGATCTAGGATCCTTGGAGCATTTTTTTTTCTGGTCCTGGGCTTGAACTCAAGGCCCGGGCTCTGTCCCTGAGCAAGCGTCTTTTGCTCAATGATAGCACGCTACTACTTGAGTCACAGCTCCACTTCCAGTTTTCTGGTGGTTAACTGGAGATAAGAGTCTCACAGACTTTCCTGCTCAGGCTGGCTTTGAACTATGATTCTCAGATCTCAGCTTCCTGAGTAGCTAGGATTACAGGCATGAGCCACTAACACCCAGATCCTTGTAGCATCTTAAGTCTTGATTGAGTCTTGATTTGACCACTCATCAGTGCTGTGATTATTAGCAAGTCAACAAGTCTCTTGACATCTTTTTTATCTCCACTAATAATATTCACCCTCCTTAAGGCTGTGGTGAGCTTTACATAAGAGAATGCATACAAAGGGCCAAGTAAAACTGAGGTGCTAAATAAAAGTTGGTGGTTTGCTGATGGACTATACTCCTTCCTACAATCCCCACTATTGACAAATGAAAAAGAACTATAATAACTGAAGTTGGTGTGTCCTTCATTCAGTCTTTCACATTCTATACAGACATTTTAAGATCTTAAAAGAAAAAAAAGCCAAGATTCTGTTTTCTAAAGTGAAACATTAGATAGCCAGGTATCTTTGAAATCATCTTGTTCAATCCATTTTTCCCAGAAGAGCAAAATGAGACTGAACAGAATAAGCCTTCTGAAGCATTCCATGACCCATGAGCGGACTCAGCAGTGTTCTGTTCAACACAGGAAAATGAAGAGGAAACACATCATGCTTTTGAAGAGTCACCAAACAAAAGGGTAAGTGAAAACAAGTTTGTCAGAACAAAGGAAAACCAGGTCTCCAAGAATAATTGGCCAGGCAATGGTGGCTCACGCCTGTAATCCTAGCTACTCAGGAGGCTGAGATCTGAGAATCACGGTTCAAAGCTAGCCTGGGCAGGAAAGTCTGTGAGACTCTTATCTCCAATTAACCACCAGAAAACTGGAAGTAGCACTGTGGCTCAAGTGGCAGAGCTCTTGCCTTGAGCCGAAGAGCTTAGGGACAGTGCCCATGCTCAGAGTTCAAGCCCACAACTGACCAAAAAAAAAAAAAAAGAAGAAAAAAGGAATAACTGAATTCAGGCTTAGTAAACTAGACCCAGAAAACCAAGACTTCTCATTTCTCAGCATCTCTGCTACTTAGAATCTTGTATTTGCTCAGGCCCTCAGTCGACTTTGTCTCAGGTTTATTAACATGGACTATGATACATGTTAGGTTCTGCAGTAAAAGCTGGAGGAAATAGCAAAATGGAATTTACAAAATTGGCTGGGGGCTGGCAGCTCATTCCTAGAATCTTAGCTACTAAAGAAGCTGAGATTTGAGGGTTGTGATTTGAAGCTAGTCTGGGCAGGAAAGTCCATGAGACTCTTATCTCCAGATATCTATCAAAAACACTAGAAGTAGAGTTGTGGCTCAAGTGGTAGAGCATTAGCCTTGAGCTTAAAAGAGGCTCAGGGACAGTGGGGGTAGGCCCTAAGTTCAAGCCCCAGGATCAGTGCGCGCGCGCACGCGCGCACACACACACACACACACACACACACACACACACACACACACACACACACACACACACACACACACACGCTACTAAAACAGAAAAAAAGAAAAGAACAAAAAGCCCATGAGGAGCTAGAAGAAAAAAAAAAATCAAACCTGCACTACCACCTTGCATTAATGTTTCAGTTCAGAATACCTCTGCTTCCTAGGCATTTAAGCACTGTGACCCCAAAGCCCTTTGGGTGCCTGTCAAACCACCAATAGACTCAATTTCTGGAACATAATTTTAACTCTACATTGAAAGACAAAGCCCCACATGCCTCTCTGGCCTGGCTGCTGTAATTTTCATACGTGCAGGGAACAACAAAAGCCAGCTGACCGGGAGAAGGACATGAGACTCTGTTAGGATCAGTCTGACGCTCTAAGACTAGGGAAGCCAAGAGATGCCAGAAATCAAAACACCCAGAGAGGCCATGTCTGTATACTCTCTGCCTGTCTGGTTTAGTTCTGTCACCATCAGCACGTGACAGTCAAGAGAACAAGTGAAAAAAAAAGGTACAAAGGGATTAGCCAAACCTTTCATTTATCACTCTGACCAGCAGCAGGATCCAGAAGGCCAAGCTGGTGGTTTATTAATACTCAGAATCTCACATGACGAGCCCAAAGCAAGATGAAAGAAAACAAAAGCCCTGAGCTCATTCTTGCAGGGCAGTTGGCTGAGCACTGTGACTCATCACTGAGGGGGAGGTAGGGCAAGGGGCAAGAGAAGGCAGGCAGCGCTCAGCCTGCAATCTATCCAAAACCCGTGGTCCATGTGACCACCGGCTCCCGAGGATGTCAGTTTTAATCTCATCTAAAAATGCACCAACCACAGGGACAAGAAAAGTGAAGGGCATGACTGTGCAGTTAAGGGGAAACAAAAAACCCTTTGGACTGGCTGAGATTATTTTCTTTGACTAAGGAGGGGGAGGGGTACAGTAATAAAAATTTGTCAACTGACAGCAGAATGATGTGTCCACTACTCTGTTTCACCCTGTCTCAAAAGAAAGTCTCCCTCCCCAGCCTCTCATTTTAACTGCCAGGCAGCTATGGGACGCTGGGAATAGGAGAGCTAGAATCTCTGGTTGGGTGACCTTTACAGCTGTCATTCATGAGGCAAGAATTTTTGAGAGTGCACTCTATCTTAGCATTGCGGAGGTGACAGGGTTATGACGATAAGGACATATGATCTCTAGACTCATCTAGTCTAGTCATCTATCAACCGCAGCGCCCCGCCCCCTCCTCCTATGCCCCCCTCCCCCTCCCGTGCCTCTGGTACTGGGGCTTGACTCAAGGGACGCACACTCTCCCTTAGCTTTTTTGCTCAAGGTGGGACTCTACATTTGAGTCACATCTCTACTCTGGCTTTTTGCTGGTTAACTGAAGGTAAGAGTCTCACAGGTTTTTCTGCCTGGGCTAGCTTTAAACCTTGATCTTTAGATGTCAACCTTCTGATCAAGATTATATGCGTGAGCCACTAGCACCCAGTTCTATTTCTTCGTTTCTGAGATGGCAATAGCAAGACTACCTATATCATAGGATGGTAACATGATTCAAGTGAGATAAATATATAAAAATCCAACTTTAAATACCAAATATAAGACATTAGTACAATAAGTAACACTTCTTGCAAATTATGGTCTTTTAGGAATTCTTAAAATTCATATCTGGTTGGCAAGTTTCTCCTGTGAAAGGCCAGACACTACATATTGTAAAGTTTTTGGGTCCTCTGGTTTCTGCAGAAATACTCAGCTCTAAAGGGGTAGTGCGAAAGTAGCTGTAAACAACATGTAAATGAGTGTGCATGGATATGTTCCAATAAAACTTTATTTACAAAACAAGCAGATGTGGACCCTGGGCCAACTTCTAGTATATAACATAGAATATAAGATTGAGGGCTGGGCGCTGGTGGCTTACACCTGTAATCCTAGCTACTCAGGAGGCTGAGATCTGAGGATCACAGTTCAAAGCCAGCATGGGCAGGAAAGTCCTTGAGACTCTTATCTCCAGTTAACCACCAGAAAACTGGAAGTGGCACTGTGGCTCAAATGGTACAGTGCTTGCCTTGAGCTGAAGAGCTGAGGGACAGCGCCCAGGCCCAGAGTTCAAGTCCCACAACCGACCAAAAAAAAAAAAAAGCAAAAAGGAAAAAAAAAAAGATTGAGGGTTCCAGAGCCACTGTCTCAGTTTTTCCATGTAGAAACTGCATAATAATAGTTCTTACTTCACAGTTGTTGAGATTAAAAGCCTTCATAAAACCCAATTGTGCCTGGAACTAAGAATATATTTAAGAGTGTTTTCATTGGCTTATATAATAATACAAACCATTGTCAGATAAAATTACTGACAAACAGATAATAGTGAATTAAATAAGACCTCATATTTCAATCGTATGTGTTGTCAACTAAATGCTTTCAGATTTTAATATTCCTTTCTGTTATCTCTATTATATTTGTGACACATCTAATAGTTCCCCATCTGTTGATAAGAGTTAACACTGATACCTTGTATGGCTTGCATACCTGCACTTGGTATGAAGTCTTATTTTGCTAAAAACAATGTGTATTTCCTCTGTCAGCCCAAGGCAGTAGTTTTCCCATGTGACAAATCAGGACACCAAAGTTCAGAGAGGTTAAATAAGTCATGTAAGATAACTAGCAGTAGCAAATGGTAGAGTCAGGACTCTGGACCATACATATATATTCTCTGCTCTTGCTTGCTCTGTGAGGGAGAGCAGAGAATATCTACTTTAACAGTATAAAGACTTCAGTTTGGAAAGGCCAATGGATTTTGCATGAGGGCCAAATTTTACTCAGAAAATGTTACGTACATTCAGGAGGAGGCAATTGCTTTGGGTCAACCATGAGGCCTACTACTATGTCAGGCGATGTCAGGTACCAGCAGGCAGTGAGAGCACAGAATCTGTTCATTTTATTTCTGTGTTAAGCAAGCTATGTGTCCATGGGAGTGGGTTTGTATCTAGCAATTTGTTTACCAAGATGCTGGAGCCAATTGGATTCCTTGTCCTTAGCCACAAGAGAAAGAGCAGAGGAAAATGTCTTGGTTGGAAATGGCTGTTTGTTTTCTGTCAGGCAAAGTTGAGCCTAGGTGCCAGTAATTTGTGGCTGTGTTGAGGAAGAGGCAGGGGGTGAAAGGGAAGAGAGAGGAGGGTTCTGGGAGGCTCCTCCCGAATTCCACAGTGTCACTGCTGTGTGGTCTGCGTGCGGATCTGGTGCAGTAAAAGCGGTTGTGCTACTGGAGAGAGGACGGCGGCTACCACATCCCCCAAACCACATCCTGCCCTTCAGCTTTAGCTCATGCTACTTTTGGAGATGATGAGTTGAAGAACAAGCTAGTTGCAAGCAATGTTGTACAGCAAATCTCTGAACCACTCTGAGATGATCTGTAAAAGATGAACGGGCAGAAGAGAGACTACCTCTTATCTTACTTTACTTAAAAATAGGTTCTTAGCTTGGGAGCTGGTGTCTCATGCCTGTAATCCTAGCTTACTCAGGAGGGTGAGATCTGAGGATTATGGTTTGAAGCCATCTAGAGCATAAAAGGGCATGAGACTCTGATCTCCAATTAACCAGCGAAAAGCAGGACATGGAGATGTGGCTTAAGTGGTATAGTGCCAATCTTGAATGAAAAAGTCGAGTAAAAGCATGAGATCCTGAGTTCAAGACCTAGAGCAGCACATACACAAAGAAATGTTCTATCTAGAAGGGAGATGTGAAATAGTTTATCAAAGTCCCTCTGCTTTGAATGAGGTGCTTTATGATGGTCAAATGACATAGTCAAGGTCAATGGTAGATTGTCTGGACTGTTAGGTTAGTATTCACATGGGATCTGGTGATAGATTGATGCTCTAGGAGTGGCACTGGGGTCTGGGAGGAAATTGCTTATTATGCCATCATATTGCCAATGCTTCCCAGAAGGGCGAGCAGCCTGAGACCTAGAGGGAGGCTAGCAACTGGGCCTTCAGAAGTATCAACAAGAATAGCCCTTTCTCCTGTCTGCTAGTGTAAAAGATCAAAACCACGCTGAAGCGAACTATGAGGCTGTTGGCCAAGCATATCCTGTAGTCCATAGGATATTGTTTATAGAGTATAATTAGTCTCCAAATTCCTCCATCTCCTAGGATGGGGGTGGGGTTGGACAGCTTCTTAGAAAACGTGCCAGAATGACCAAAGGCAGGAGAGTCCCAGCCTCAAGAAGTTCCAGCCTGGTCTCCTGTACTCGGGACCCACGCTGGTGCCACAGGCAGGCCGTGTTTTTTTTGTGACAAGCTTTTGGTTACATTAGGCAGTACCCCTGGGGGCACTGAATGCCATGGATTTCCAAGACCCTTGTTTACTCAATGGATAGCACAGATTACAAACCTGAAACGTTCTGCCCTGACTTTGAGCTTGAACACTGACAGGTTGCAAGAGGAAAAATTTCAGCAACATTAATTAAATCTTCAGGCATGTCAAGATTGGGTAAATATTATTTGCAAGTGAAACATCTAACTGAGGGAGTTAAAATAAAAAGGGCCAAGTTTATACAGATTAATTGTATCCTCAGCCAAGAAAAACTTGCTCTTCATCGTTCATCTAGCCCAATTCCATGTGTGGGGCTTGAACTCAGAACCTGGGCACTGCCCCTTAGCTTTTTTGCCCAAGGCCAACACGCTACCACTCTTCCACTTCTGGCTTTTTGGTGGTTAATTGGAGATGAGAGTCTCACAGCCTTTCCTGCCCAGGCTGGCTTTGAGCTATGATCCTCAGATCTCAGCCTCCTCAATAGCTAAGATTACAGGCGTGAGCCACTGCTATTGGGTGCTCACAGCATTTCAAGTGGATCCTAAGCTCTCTGCTAGTTGGCTGTCACTGTTGTCATAGTGGGCCTCCTCCCTGCTACTCCTGATACCACTAGTTTTAAGATCCTGGTGTCTGAAGCCACTCTCCATCCCAAGAAGGCCATCAAGTGTCAAATCCAAGGTCACTTTGGCCAGGGAACCTGCAGGAAGGGCCAGGCTGCTTGTGGACATCACGGCTCTCTGGGGCTTGGCAACAGCTTCCCCTCAATTTAAGGCCTGGGGTTTAAATTTGAGTCATCAGGCCACATTCAGCTTTTCATTTGCCAAACCACCAGTCAACTTATTTTGGAGAATGGTTTTTCAGGGGTGGTAGGAATGCAGTAACTTGCTGGAAATATTCAAATACAGCTAGAGTGATAGTGTAGAAAACAGTAAGAATGTGCATCACTGGGGGCAGCGGCTCATGCCTGTAATCCTAGTTACTCCATAGGCTGAGATCTGAGGGTCGTGGTTTGAAGCCAGCCTGGGCAGGAAAGTCTCTGAGACTCTTATTGTCAATTAACCACCAATGGAGCTGTGGCCTAAGTGGTAGTGTCCCAGCATTGAGGGATAAAGCTAAGTAAGAATGTGAATTCAAGTCCCAGTACTGGCAAACAAACAAATAATGATGTGTATTAGTCCAGGTTACCTATCATCCTAGCTATCAGGAAGCTGATATAGAGGATTACAATTCAAAGCCAGCCCAGGCAGGAAAGTCCTCAACACTCTATATTAACCACACATACATATACAAAAAAGCCAGAAGTGGAGCTGTGGCTCAAGTGGTAGAGTGTTAGCCTTGAGCATTAAACCTCAGGGACAATGCCCAGACCCTGAATTCAAGCCTCAGTACCTGAAAAAGAAAAAAAAAAAAAAAGGCAGGTTCCATTCTTCATTTCTCCATTCAGCAATAGGATTTAGGGGAGATAGCACAGAACCAGGGGTCAGAGGACCAGTTTTTGGTCCTGTTTTCTCTCTGCATCCCTTCTTAAGCAATCTTGTACAAAGTTCCCTGACCTTCTTTATCTCTAAAATCCACTGATAACATTTACCTATGTGTGGATACTTTTCCCTCCCCCCCCCCCCCCCATCCCGAATCACAAAAGTAGCTATACAGGGATGGAATTAGTTGATAGAATTGTAGTTTAATAACTGATAATATC
This sequence comes from Dipodomys spectabilis, assembly GCF_019054845.1. Lineage (NCBI taxonomy): Eukaryota > Metazoa > Chordata > Mammalia > Rodentia > Heteromyidae > Dipodomys > Dipodomys spectabilis. The sequence goes on along the minus strand of NW_024871460.1, from coordinate 3,425,026 downwards.
AGAAGCTTTAGACATTGACTTAATGAAGCAGAGCTTTCCCAAGGTACTCTCTCTGTCTACATCTTCCATGGCTCTATCTGGTTGATCAGATGATGTCACATGAAGTAGACTCACACTCCTTTCAAGTCTGGTCATATTCAAGCAGTCATCATGAAGGCTTATGGGCCTCTTGTGGTAGAATGCTTATCTTCTTCAGTGTCAGTACAGCTGTGAGAAGGGGCCTGTGATCCTCACTTCCATTTCAAGACTCGTTCAGGATCATATATAAGTAGCATATGGTAACACCCTCAGCAGACCCTGAATTCTAAACACACTGCTCCTCTCAGCTAGACTGTTCTCTGAACAGACAGATGCTCTGCCTGGCTCTCTCTATCTCCTTGAATTCTGCCCTTACTAAAGACCATTTAGACCCAACCTTTTCCTGGAAACTTTTCTTGGACATCTTGCCCACAATCATCTGACATTCTGAGACTTTATAGGCTTTATTATATACTGGCACTTTTCAAACACTACGTCATATGTGATGGCTTAGCTAACTTCTTCTTTTTTTTTTTTTTGGTCGGCCATGGGGCTTGAACTCTGGGCCTGGGTGCTGTCCCTTAGCTCTTCAGCTCAAGGCTAGCACTCTACTACTTGAGCCACAGCACCACTTCCGGCTTTTTCAGTTTATGTGGTGCTGAGGAATCGAACCCAGGGCCTCATGCATGCAAGGCAAGCACTCTACCACTGAGCCACCTTCCCAGCCCCTTAGCTAATTTCTTTTAATGTTTAAAATCACCAACTAAATGGTTGCAGGGGTCAGCATTATTTTATTCTGTAAAAGCCCAGATAGAAAATATTTTAGACATCCAATCCCTATTTAGCACAGAAAAAGCCACAGATAATATCTGATGAGTGTACATAGATGTATTTCAATAAAACTTTATGGACACTGAGATTGAAATTGTATATAATTTTCATTAATACTTAATTTTAGTTGGGAGTCAGTGGCTTATGTCTGTAATCCTAGCTACTCAGGAGGCTGCGATCTGAGGATCATGGTTCAAAGCCATCCCAGGAAGGAAAATCCATAAGGCTCTTATCTCTAATTACACCAAAAACCTGGAAGTGGAGCTATGGAAGAAATGTGGCTCAAGTGGTAGAACTCTGGCCTTGCGTGAAAAAGCTCAAGGACAGCACTCAGGCCCTGAGGTCAAGTCCCAGGACCAGCACAAAAAAAAACAAACCCAAAAAGAAATATACTTAATTTGTACAAGTTAGCTTGTAGGTCATATGAAAAAGGTGCTTGGCTATATTGGCCTGAAGACCAGTAGCTTGGTAATTTCTGCTGTAGACTTACAGCTTAAAGAATCCTTTTTATTTTTTTTTTTTTGTTGTTTTTTAATACTGGGAGTTGAACTCAGGGCCTCATGCTCTTGTTTAGTTTTTCCACTCAAGGTTGTCACTCTACTTCAGCCACACATTCATTCCTGGCTTTTTACTGGTAAATGGAAGTAAGAGTCTCTTGACTTGTTTGCACAGGCTGGCTATGAATCTTCCTCCTAAGATCTCAGCTTCCTGAGTAGCTAGGATTATAGGTGTGAGCCACTGGTACCAGGTGAGTCTTATCTATTTTATCCTTTTATTTCTTTCACTGGCTGGTAGCAGAGCCAAATGAAAACAGCACAGATTTTGGAGTGATTTAAGTCTGAATTCAAGGTCTAGTTCCATATATATAATAGCTGGCTCTATGACCTTTTTTTTTCTTTTCTTTTCGCTGCTCTCTCTCTCTCTCTCTCTCTCTCTCGGTCAGTCATAGGGCTTGAACTCTGGGCCTGGGCGCTGTCCCTGTGCTTTTCAGCTCAAGGTGAGCGCTCTACCACTTGAGCCACAGCACCATTTCTGGTTTTCTAGTGATTTATTGGAGATAAGAGTCTCATGGACTTTCCTGCTTTGGCTGGCTTTGAACTGTGATCCTCAGATCTCAGCTTCCTGAGTAGCTAGGATTACAAGCATGAGCCACTGGCACCCAGCTGGGTGCTGTCTCTTGAGCTTTGTTACTCAAGGCTATTGCTCTACCACTTGAGCCATAGTTTCACTTCCTGGCCTTTTGGTGGTTAAGTGGAGATAAGAGTCTCAAGAGATTTTCCTGCCAAGGCTAGGCTTCTAACTGTGATCTTCAGATTTCTGCCTTCGGAGTAGCTAGGAATACATACAGGTGTGAGCTGCTGAAGCCCAGCTCTGTGAACTTTGAAGCCATTTTTAAAAGTTGGTACTTTTCATTTTTTAAAATCCTCATTCCATCTTTTTCCAATAATGCAGTTTTCTCAAGTGACTCAGTGGGGAACAGGGTTGTTTTTGGATGTGTCAATCTTTTCCATCATGGAGCCTCACTGGAGAGATGACAAATATTTGAAACAGGCACAGCCATTCTAAGCACCTTAGAAGTCCCACTGAGAGCAGGCAAGTCTGCCTGACTGTACCTGGCCTCCAAGTTGAAAGTTCCCATTGTAATGACAGGAAAGATGGCTACCTACACTTAAATCCTATTTCTTTCCTGAAAGGTGTTAAAACCAATTTAGAAACCAAATATTATTTTCATACCCATTATCTTTAATCTCCATTTCTAAGTGCTTTGCTATAAGTATGGTCACACTAGTTCTATGGAGGGACAAAAGGATTAACTTGGAGAAAGTGTTCCAACTAGTAGGTTGTGGACTTTAGCTCTGCTGTGGGATGGGATACTCTCTTCCATCACTGAATCCACATGGATGGCAGTACGCGCCCAGGAGTCAGAGCTACATTTAATTCCTTCAGTGGATACTGTTTAGAAATGCCTATTAGAAAATATGACATTCAGGTTCCAAACTCTTTTTTAAGCTTGTTTACAGACTTGAAAATTGATTGGGATCACCTGCCAGATTTTTTTTTTTTTAAAGTATCAATACCTGGTATGTGAGTACCACCTTGTGAATCAAATCACAGTAGGTCTGTTTGTAACACAGAGTCAGGGCCAAGATCCACTTTATCCTCTGGCCTCTCTGTCCCTTCGGATTCAGCAGTTGGCTGCTGTCCCCAGGTACCAGCTTCCAATCCTTTGACTGGCTCAAAACCTGGAAGCCTCTAGTCTTGAGGCAGAAGATACATTATTTTGGCAAGTGATCCTCCTCAAACAGGTAAGTTGCTGCTTCTATATCTTTAAAATTATCTTTACAATGCATAAAATTGTATTTAATTCATTGAGGGGTGGGGAGGAGAGGGAACTGGAGCAATGGACATGGTTAGAAGCCAATTAAAATGACATAAAATCTGTATAAATGTGATGGGAGGTGTAGCTCAAGGGGTAGAGTGCCATGAGCAAAAAAAAATCATATAGAAATCTTTCCGATTTATATCTCAAAAATGTTCAGATACCAAAGATTCTCTGAAACGTGTATGCTGTGTCACATTTTCACATAGCAGTACTGGCTCTCTCTTTGATCACCTTTGAATATCTTCTGTTTGGAAGACAACTGCCAGCGGGAATGTAAGAAAATTTTAAAAAATATGTACTTTGGCTTTAAAAGCTTTAAACTTTCCTCTCCCTCCTCCCCACCCTCAAGTCCTCAAAATTGGTTTAGTTCCCTAGTGGAACCAAGTAATATTGTATCATTAAAGCATCATTAAGTCAAAGTGAAAAATAGGACAATATGTTGGTAAGCTACTTGGCGGAGTTGGTTTAAGGATAAAAAGAATCTATGAGACATATGTTGAGTTCCTAAGAAGAAAAACCTCAATACACAGTGTGCCTATCATTAAAATATTTTAAGTTCCCTATAAAAATAACATATTATTTCTCAAATTACAGAGGCCTCTGACAGCAAAGGGGAAAATGATTGTTCTTTCCAAAACAGAATTATTTTTCCATTATTTGTGAACCTATCAACTTTGAAAGCCTTCAGTAGTTTCCATAACTTTTAAGATTGTGTAAAGGAAAATGCTTAGGATGTATTTTACAGTTAGACTTGATCAGATGTCAGTTTTCTGTTATCTATCTATCTATCTATCTATCGTGATATTCAAAATCCCATGCTTTCTAGCAGGTACTCTACCACTGAGCCATACCTCCAGAACTGCTTTTACTGATTATTTTTGAGATAGGGGCTTACTTCCTACCTGGCTCATGCTAGGACAGTGATCTGCCTATTTAGTTTTCCCATTGTTGCTAGGATGACAGGCACATGTCACTGTACTCTGATTCCCTCCACTGAGATGGAATCTCTTGGATTTTCCTGCCCAGGGCTGCCTTAGCACCCCCAATCTCAGTCTTTTATGTAGTTTGATGACAGGAATATGCCATTGGATCTTCAGGTATGGGTTGAGAAGAGGTCTTGAGAACTTTCTGCCAAGGCTGGCCTTAAACAGTGATCTTTCTGTTCTTAGCCTCCCAACTAACTCAAATTACAGGCATGAGCCACAGGCACCCAGCTAAATCCTTACAATTTTTTAAACATTTTCTTTAAAGTAGAAAAAATGCTCTTATCATTTAAATTGAAAAGCTGTTTTGTGGGGAATGACAGCCAATTTGGTAAATAGGAAACAGTAAGCATTAGTACCTGACTGTGCATAGTGGATTCTAATTTGCAGAATATTCATGAATAATATATTCCCATGTTTCCATATGTTCCCTGTGAGGTTGGGGCCAAACCAAGTCTGTAGGGGACAGAAACAGCTGGAATTTAGTGTCTCCAGGACATTTCACTTTAAATCCTCTGCTCTGTAGAAATTATGAGGCAGTTAAGTGTGGACCCTACGACTGCCCAGGTTTCAAATCTAGATTTTGTTCCTTGTATAGTACTGCCAATTGTTTAAATGGAGGTAATAAAAGTACTTGCATCTCATAGGATTATGGAAAAGGTAGAAAATGAAGAGGCACATAGTTGTGTGAAATAGATTTTTTTCTCCTTTTGCTTGATGTTATTTCTTTTGAAAGGAAAGGTTGATAGGAAGGAAAACCATCTAAAAATGGACTGTTTTGATGATCAGTCTGTAACAAGAAATCAGATCTAAGTGTCTTCCTCTAACACTGAGATGGAAACTATTCGTATTCTTAGCAACAGAAGTTTCCAGATCTACCTGGGCCTGGTTCCAACCAGTTGGACTAGTTTGCAGGCACTAGGACTAGGTGACCTCCTTAAACTGGCAGAGTCATGTCGAATGACACAAACATTTCACCCAAGAAGCGTTCTTCTATTCATTTCTCTTGGGTTGAGGAAGCTTTAGTGTGAGGGTAGACTCATCTGCTCATGTGTCATGGGCTCAGCTCAGGGCTTCCAACCCATTTCTTGCAGGCCTGTTTGTTTATTTATTTATTTACTTATTTAACCAGGTGAGTCTGCCCAGCCAATCTTCATCTGTCCAGATGACAGGTCAATGAGCCAGGCCTCAAGGGGGCTGCAACGTTATAACTCTGGCTGAGCTTATGTGATCATCTGACTCCATGACAGGGCATTCAGAAGCCCAACAAGCCAAAAAAAGAAAATCAAAACCCAATCATGCAACACCCACAGGAGGATAATTTCCTTCTATTTCAGAGACGAAAACCTAAACAGCTGTTCCTTCCTAGGATGAACAACCAACAGAAATGCACGTAGGAACCTGGGGCATGCTGGAGCTAAAAGTCACTCAGCCAGAGAGAATTATTGCCTTGAAAGTCATAGTTAAACTTTTTTCTTTTACTTCCTTCATCATGAATAGTATGCATTAGTGCTCATTACATTTTTTTCTCCAAAATAAGATTTAAAATGGAAAGCAGTTGAACCCCATTAGGCAGTTTAGGCTTTAGGTTGACATGGGTTTTGTGGCTCAGTGGGTGCAGGATTGGAAAGGTGCTTTGAAGTTCAGCTTTGTGGCCTACACTTTGGGTCACAACTGAGTCAGCTGAAGCAGGACAGCAAGGAAGGCAGTAAGTATACTCAGAGGTTCAGAAGGATATGAAATACAATATAAGCCAAAGTAGAATAGGGCTTGCGCCCTGCAGGACATTGTCTTACTGATTTTTACCTAAGGGGACTGGTTCACCAGTTGATGAACTCACTGAGAAATCATGATGGTCTCTGTCTGCCTAGGAAGTCTGTTTTCTGTTTGCCTCAAAACTCTCAGGATCTTAAAAAGTTGTGCTTTTTCTTTCTTATTTTTTTTTTTGAGGGGGGAGAATAGGCCAGTCTAAACAGGCAATCCAGCTTGAAAGGTTGGATAAGCAGTAGGTTCTTGAGACTTACCCGTACTACATAGTTGAACCTTCTGGAATCCAGAATGGCAGTGGAGAAGTCCAATCTGTTGAAAGCTTCCCCCAAAGTACAATATCCATGGCGCTAGACGGGAGACAGAAGCATGGAAGTTATTCCTTCCAAGTGAAGGTCATTCTCTAGAACAATCCAACTGAACCAGTGGATGGGCTTGATGCTTCTCTTAGGGGGTCCAGGCATTGACTGAGATCCTGGACGCCATTGAGAAGGGCAGAAAAGTGAGCAGCTGTTTTAGTGTGGGACTAATATGTGGAACACCGATTTTCTGTCTGGTACTAGCTGGGGTCTTTTGGGAAAACATTTCCAGAAGTGAGATAGATGGTGTATGAGATTTTGATGATTGGTAGCAGCTGTAACATACTCCTGGGAGGAGGAGATATGCTTGCCTCTCACTGATGATATTTAAAAAATTAGATTTCTCTTATCTTTTAGTAGTTGTACAAAGGAGTTACCATTCAACAAATCAGTTTGTAACTATAATGCATCTTGCTCATATCACCCCTTTTGTCATTATCTCTCATCCTTCCCAACCCAAGCCCTCCCTTCATTGGATATACATTGAATACCAATAGCCCCCTTTTTTTTTTTTGGTTAGTTCTGGGGCTTGAACTCAGGGCCTGGGTGCTGTCCCTGAGCTTTTGCACTCAAGGCTAGCACTCTACCACTTTGAGCCACAGCTCCATTTCCAGTTTTCTGGTGGTTAAATTGGAGAAAAGAGTCTCATAGAATTTCCTGCCCCAGCTGGCTTTGAACCATGATCCTCAGATCTCAGCCTCCTGAGTAGCTAGGATTACTGGTCCGAGCCACCAGTGCCTGGCCTGATGGCATTTTTAAAAAACTTTATTAGCCAGGTACTGTTGGCTTACACCTGTAATCATAACTACACAAATGTCTGAGATTTGGGGAATTGCAGTTCAAAATCAGCTCAGGCAGGAAAAGTCCAGGCCTATCTCCAATTAACCACCAAATATCTGAAAGTGGAATTGTAGCTCAAGTGGCTGAGCATTATCCCTGGAACAAAAATACTAAGGGACAGCACCCAGGTCTTAAGTTCAAGCCCCAGTTTCAGCACAAAAGAAACAAAGGAACAAAGAGGGGAAGAAAGAAAAAGAAAAAAGGAGAAAGAAAGGCTTCATGAGGTAGCAAAAGAAGTCTTGATGCTTTACCTTTACACATGAAATTAGTCCCCTAATTATTCCCCTGGAATTATGGCTTCAACTTCTAGCTGCTCTTCTAGGTGGTCTTGCTTTTCTAATCATTGAACTCTCTATCTCAAATCACAGAGGGAGGTAACTAGATGTTCCACCCAAGATTATAGAAAGTGACAGTGGTAGAAATCCTGGCATTTTAGCATATTCCTTTGTATCCTAGGTATCTGAACAAAAGCCCTATACTGGGAAAATAAACATAATGGGGGTTATATCAAATGACACCAAGTATAGTTATTATAAGGTCTTGTGCCCTCTATATCACAGGAGCAGACACTTAAAAACTTTTAGATTTAGTGATTGGCCTTTCCAGGGCTAAACATTAACCAAGCTTAAGTCTGAAGAGATCTTAGCACAAAAGGGAGACAGTGCCTAAATAAAAATCCAAGGCTTCATAATAATACAGGTATGATTGCCATATTAATCGTGATAAGAATTTTTATTTTTGTGCCAGTCCTGGGGCTTGAACTCAGGGCTTAGGGCTCTGTCTTTGATCTTTTGCTCAAAGCTATCCCTCTACCACTTGAGGCATGTATCCACTTCCAGCTTTTTGCTGGTTCATTGGAAATAAGAGTCTTAAAGACTTTCTTGCCTGGGCTGTCAGCAGCGCTCAGATCGCAGGCCCCTGAATAGCTAGGATTACCACTGGTGCCTGGTTGAATAAAGCACTTTTATGAATATTCTATCACTAGATGACTGAGGAGTTCAAGTGGCTTTTTTACTTCTTTCTTTCTTTGTAGCCCCTAAACTCTGATGATTGACTAGGCATAGGATGCTAGCTGCTAGCCATCCTGCTTCCCAGCACTCAAGGCAGCCAGGATTGGAAGTAACATCATTGCTCAATTCCCTCTCTTCTACCCTCCCTCCCCCTCCATGCCTTTAGGGAGGAATAAGGTGTTTTTTTTTTTTTTTTGTGTGTCGGTTGTGGGGCTTGAACTCTGGGCCTGGGCGCTTTCCCTGTGCTCTTCAGTTCAAGGTGAGCCCTCTACCGTTTGAACCACAGCACCACTTCTGGTTTTCTAGTGATTTATTGGAGATAAGAATCTCATGGAGCCAGGCGCTGGTGGCTCATGCCTGTAATCCTAGCTACTCAGGAGGCTGAGATCTGAGGATCGCGGTTCAAAGCCAGCCCGGGCAAGAAAGACCGTGAGACTCCTATCTCCAATAAACCACCAGAAAATCGGAAGTGGCGCTGTAGCTCAAGTGGTAGAGCGCTCGCCGTGAGCTGAAGAGCTGAGGAACAGCGCCCAGGCCCAGAGTTCAAGCCCCACGACCGACAAAAAAAAAAAAAAAAAACTCATGGAGTTTCCTACCCTGGCTGGCTTTGAACTGTGATCCTCAGATCTCAGCCTCCTGAGTAGCTAGGATTATAGGCGTGAACCACCCATGCCCATCTAGGGAAGAATAAGTTTAAGCAGAATGGTTTAATTAATGGATGAGTACTCACCTCTTTTGTACTTCCTTTATGAACATAGATCCATTTTTCTTGGTGGAAATCTACAGACACCCAAAACAAAAAAAAAATGATACACATCTTAATAAATTATAACATGCCTAGATTTTAAACATGACTCTTTCACTTGTACAAAGTTAAGGAAAGTGTTTACTACTTATTTTTTAAATTCAAAATTGGGTCTTTAAATTTAAAACGGAACCCAAGCTGGCCTCCATTAGAAGTCCACCAGCTTCAGTCTCTTGTAGTCATGCACAGCCACTTCCAGCTAAAGAGTTTTGACCAAAGTGAAAAGATTCTACTGACAAATCTAGGAGGATGGAAATACTTAATTTCTTCCTTCCTTCCTTTCTCTCCCTTCATCTCTTTCTTCCTTCCCTTTCTTTTTCCTTTCTCTCTCTCTTTCCCTCTCCCTTTTCCTCTTTTTCCCTGACCCCACCTCCCTTCCTCCCTGGGTCCCTCTCTCCCTCCCCCTCTTCCCCCCTCCTGCTAGTGGCAATTGAACCAGGGCTTTATACTTCTTATTCTAGCACTTTACCATTTGAGCCATGATCTCATGTTCCAATGCCTAATTTCTGTAATGTATAAATACTGGAGCTATAACTTGCATTGTTTGAAGCATTCTGAATTTTTGACTTAGTATATAAAAATTCAAATTAAAAAATCTAATATTGAATGTGGTATCTTTGTTTTAAGTGCCATACTTAAAATTTATCCAAGGCCATAAAAAGTAGAGATAAAACTAATAACATGAGAAAACCATGCAGTTTAATTAGATTAAACTAATCTTTATTACATTCTTAAGAATGGCACTTTAGGTCCTCTTCTAATACTTACAGCAAACATCTAGACATGTTAATAATATTTCTATAAGGAAAGAGGAACAAAATGGTTTCCAGTCTCTAAACACTGTTCTAAATAAAAACACATGGTGGGATCAAATCAGCTGACTATATCACTGTATAATGACTATATTACCTATGTCCAATCCAAGGAACAAATAGTAAAAAAGCACCCCAATAAGCAAATGGCTTATGAACAAGACTGTCAATAACTCATCAATCTTGCTTGTAAAATACACAGCTTTCTGGGTGTAAACATCACAGTATCAACTGGGTGCCAGTGGCTCACACCTGTAATCCTAACTACTCAAGTATCTGAAATCTAAGGATTGAGGTTCAAATCCAGCCCAGGCAGGAAAGTCTGTGAGACTCTCATCTCCAATTAACCACTAAAAAGCTGGACAGTGAGCTGTGGCTCAAGGAGTAGAGTATCAGACTTAAGCGAAAAAAACTTAAGAGTTGCACCTAGGCTCCAAATTCAAGACCCAGTACTCATATAAAAAAAAAATCCCAGTATTTCTGCAAGTGACAGAGTAAACACTAAAGCAGCAAGTATGATTTTTTTAAAAAGAAGAACCAATAATAATGATCTTCAAATAGCTTCTCAAGTTCAAGGGTAATGGCTTACATTGAGTTTTGGTTTTGCTATTCTGTATGTCCTTCTTTCTCTTCTTGGCAGCAACATCATAGTTGAGGCTGTTGAAGAGGTTCTCCTTGTTATATACCTCCTTGTTGCAGTAACTATAATAACATAAAACACAGGGTGAGTTGGAACTCTACTATTTAATATGGGCTGTTTCTATAAATAACTTACTAGGTTATAAAACACACAAACAAATACACTTCCCAAACATAAAAAAATCCCAATAAATAATCTCTCAAAAACAAGTCCAGATTGGCACAGACTGATCTCGTTTAGGATGAAATATTAGGGGTGGAGGCTCCTACCTCTTTGAATTCCTTAACAGGGTCTGCCATTGTAGTTTGATAACTAGCGATAGTCTTTGTCTAAGAGAAATACAGGGCACTACTGGGTCACTTTTAACTGGTGTTAAGTCGGAGGGGCCGATTCCTGCTGTCACTGTACCACACCATGCCTTCATTCTCCAGAAGCATCCAATCGAAGCTCCCCTTCCTCGCCTTTCTCCTTCTCTAATAGCTCTATTGAGAAATAACTCACTCATTTAAAGTTTACCAAACAAGCAAAAAAAAAAAATCATCAGGACTCTAGACATTCACACACAGTGAAACCAAAGAAGGATATTCTTAGGAGAGGAACACAAAGGCACAATGCCTATGTACGGCTGATCATATACAATAATATTTATTGAAATGAACTCCAGGAAATGAAAACAAGAGGTTTTTTTTCTTTGTTGTTGTTTTTGCTTTCTTTTTTTCTGTCTTTTTGTTTATCTGCCTTTGGGAGGGTAAGAAGTGGGCACAGACATGGAAGGATAACAGGCGAACAAATGCAGCAGTGGTACTCACTGCTATTCTATACTGTCCTACTTGCCTATACTATTCTTCTATTTTACTGTTCTATTCTACTACACTGTTGAAAATGAATTATACAACTAGTGGGTGGGAATAGGAGGAAAAAACTGGGGGTGAGGGAAGGGTGACATTGTCCATAAAGAAGGGTAATCATTACCTGATTTATGTAAATGTAACCCCTCTGTAGTCACCTTTATAATAACAATAAAAAAGCAAAAAAAAATCATGTCTTTAAAACATGAGCATAGCTGGGCATGGTAGTATCTATCTGTAATCTCAGCACTTGGGAAGCTAAGACAAGATGACCTGAAGTTTAGGGTTAGCCTGGACTACTCAGCATATTTCAGGGTAGACTGAGTTAATAGCATAATTCGGTTTCAAAAGACAAAACACTGAAATGAAACAAACAAACAAAAAAAACCAAAAGAAATTTCCACATTCTACAGATGCTTCATATATACTACTAGCTGTTTAGGTTCAAAACCTTGGGTCTTGATTAAAACAAAGGAAATTAATAATTTATAGATTTAGAAGGGATCAAAACATTGAGTGAACCTGTCCAATATACAGGTCATTAAGGATGGACAGATTCAGTCTGAGCCAGGCACATATTTCCCCCAGCAGGTGCAGGAATCATGGGAGTGAAAGGCTGGCCTCTCCCCTCTTGGCTCAAGTGTTTTATGTATCTAGAGATGGAATATGAAGGGTTGACCCCACCTTATTATCCCGTATAGGATATATAGACACCAGGCTAAACCCCAGGTCGGCCTGCTTGACGTGCAGGTGAGGCAATCTGACCTAAGCTGTCAACATTCCATTGTGGGCCCAACCAAAAAGCCCCCCCACCTCCCTAGACCTAATGGCTTTTTGATTAACCTCTGCCTCCTTGCTCAGACCTCCATGTAAGCCCGACCCCAAATCCACCCCTTTGTAAGCCTCCATCCCCACAGGAAGGTTGTGCCCCTTGCTGGCAATGAAGAGTCCTAGCCTGTTGAGAATCTAGTGTCCAGTCTATTCCGTTTTCCTTTCTCTTGCATTTTCCTATCAGGGAGGGAGACCCGATGAATGCTATTCTTCCAGACATTGTGTTTTTCAAAGTAAGCTGAAGAGTTTCACAAAAGGGCTGCAAGAAAAATATTGAAGTTTCACACGAAGAGAGAGTCCCTACCTCTCTCAACCCACCTGAGTCATGCAAAGCAGCATGGGCTGTAACAAGTAGCAGAATACAAATTGAGTGTGCTGAATTTAAAGTGTGACTTGACTTCTACCTTTTCTAGATTTTCATTTGTGGGTTAGTAGAAGGTACACCTGTACGCTCCTCCATGCCCTGTGTAAACGGCAGAAGCCTACAGGGCTTGCAACCATTTCTTGTAAGCATCCTTTTGTTATACAAGTCTTTCCAATTAGTCTACTAAGTATGATACTGAAGCAAGACTCGGTCAATAATATAGTCAGTGCTGCTTTTTTGGACTCATGGGGGAAAAGCTTGATGGATCATCAATCACTTGTTAATCTTCCTTCTTAAAGCCATCCTGAATACCACTTATCAAGTTTCCTAAGATCTTTAGCCTTCTCCTTTTCTTTCAGGGAAATCGGTTATTTTTAGATTACAGATAGGGTATTACAGAACTGTCCTCTCAGAGGCATGTTCTGAATCAAGCCAAGGGTGAATGTTTTGGGCAGGCTTTGTGTAACTTATAAGCATGTGTTTGTCTAGTTGCATGGCTGTAAGAGTTACCAAGTCACTGGTGAGTTGATCATCTGACCCAATGTCAGCACTGCAGCATGGGGCAGAACTAAGAACAGAACCCCAAGGTTAACTTACAATGTTTCAATCAAAGCTTGGGAAAAGAGTAAAAGATGGATGATCACGTGAGTAGTCTGGACCAAGGCTTTACACAGTAAAGCTAGGACACGTGGTATGTAAAAATACCACAGAAAGGCTTGTTTTTAAAGAAAACACTCCCTCCCATACAAATAGCAAAACCTACAATATAAATTCCACATAGGGAGGGAGCCATCACACAAAGGCATTCATTCTCAATTGCGCATCGAAGGATTCTCAGGAACTTCTCAGATCCTGGGCCACAGTTGGTGCCCATTCTTTAGAAATTTCAAATATTTATATTTCATCATATTCTCTTCTAATGAAAGCATTCTTCAAGGGAATTTGAGTGCCTGCTTTTAACACTGAAGCCATAATAACCTGCCTAAGGCTGAGTGACTCATTTCAAAAGCCAGTTTAAGACGAACTTTACGTAACTGATGATGCTCTCTCTTCCTAGAGAATGTAGAAAAGTCTGAACTGAAGGTAAACTATATTATATCTCATTTGGTATTTGGTTTTGAATTCCAAAGGTAGGGACTGGAAGGAAGGGCTGTGGGGTTTGTGTTGTCTGCTGATGTTTTCTTTTAAGCTATAATATATTCAGAGGCTATTTTGAGAACTCAATTATGTCCTCTTCAAGGAAATGCAAAACCAATGGAAAACTACAATTGAATTTTTTTTTAACAAGACAAACCACCACTGTTTGGGGATTGCAGCATTTAATTTTTTTAAAAATAAGCATAACCATCTCAAGAAGGCTGCTTTCTTTGCTAAACTCAATAATAGCCAGCAAGTTGCATTATGTAGTCAGTTCTTACTAATCTTGATTTTTTTTTTGGTCGGTTTTGGGGCCTGAACTCTGGGCCTGGGCGCTGTCCCTCAGCTCTTCAGCTCAAGGCTAGTGCTTTACCACTTGAGCCACAGTGCCACTTCAGGTTTTTTCTGCTTATGTGGTGCTGAGGAATCAAACCCAGGGCCTTATGCATGCAAGGCAAGCACTCTACCACTGAACCACCTTCCCAGCCCTAATCTTGATTTTTATAGACATAGGCCTAAAATAAAGACAAAAAGATAGTAACTCCCCTCCCCCACTATCAAACACATATTAAGATACTGTAAAGCAACTTCAGAAAAGGTAGAACGATTTCTAAATAAGACCATAAGTAAGACCAGTTGGCAGCAGATAAAAGAGGGAATGGAAGAATCAGAGGCCTATCTTTATTTCATCTGCAACAACAACATCAAAATAACAACAACAAAAAGCATTTAACAAAGCCATGTCCTGCACCAAAGTACTTATATAGTCTTGATTAAGGCCAGTGAGATTTTAATGCTAAGTTGTGCTAGTCATATCGATTGCCAAACTCACAAAAGAACAGTACCTGGATTGCTCCAGTGAAGCCAACAGCCTAATGTATAAAACTCTTAGAATAGTGTTTTACATATAGTAAGCACTTATAAAATCTTAATTACTAATTTTATCAAGGACACCAAGGCAAACTTCCTGCTTCCGGGTCTAGCCTTAGCAACATAGTAAAGCAACACTGGAGAGGATTTTTAACAGCAGAAGTGCAGGCGTGTGCAAGGGAGCCTGGTTACTCACTCCTCCTGGGGTGGTGGCTGGCAGGGGGGCGGGGGAGGGCGGGTGGCAGGTGAGGGCAGCACAGGCTGCCTTAGCCACCACTTCCTTGAAGTATTCTTGGATCACTCCAATTCATGCTCTGTTCTTGCCTTGAAGTTTTAATCTGCCTGACCAAATTGAACACTGGCTATTTGTCTTCTATTTTACATAGTTTCAACTTTTTTTGGGGAGAAGGGCTTTAAATTTAATCTTTACTCCTCCCATGACCTCAGGAAGCACTTGGTTTCTGTTTGAGGGCAGAGCCCTGGAGCAGAGGAAGAATAATCAGCAGAGTCTAGAACAGATGTACTGTGTCCATAAGCCACGATTAGCACTGAACAATAACCACTAACTGTACCCTTTATCTTGCTGGGCAGCTCACAGATTGGTAGATAGACGTGGAGAAGTATTTCAGGCTTCTGCGGTTCTGTGTACAGTCCCCTCCCCCTCTTCTTTAAAGGGCCTGCCTTTTGTTTTCTGGGAATAGGAGTGGTCATTGGAGCTCACCTGTGCAGCAGGCATTCTGCCCAAACCTGACATCACCGAGAACCCAAGATGGAAAACAGTGAGCGAGATATTTGAGATTACAAAGTCAGATCTCAGAAAGCCAACTGCTTTTAAGTTGGCAGACTCTTCCTGCTAAGTAAGGAAGGGATTGTTTACAATTACTGGGGGAAAAAAATATCATGCAAACAGCCAGCTGCTTTGCTGGGAGATTACTCAATGGGTTCATCCCCTGACTCATCAAAGGAACACAGGTGGTCACTGTACTGATTACAGATGAGTGTGGCAGCTCCAGCTCACAGGTGTGAAATGGGAGGAAAAGGGATGGGGGAGGAGGGTGGGAAGCTAGCTAGCTGATTCTAGCCCAGTCTAAACTTCTGGGGTAAGTTTAAACTATCTCCACATCTTCCACATTGGAGAGTGAGGAGTCACTAGTTCTGAATTGAGGGAGTCTTTATAAGAATTGGAGGTCTCCATTTCAAGTCCCGTCCTGCTAAACAAAGACAGTAGGCATCTGTTCTGTCTTTCATTGTGTTACAGTGGGTGGGGTCCCTGTTGTACTTTCCTAGAAAGAATATGAACTTTTAGACCAAAATAAAGAACCAGAACAGGGCTGGGGAGTGGCTCAGTGGTACAGTGCTTGCCTTGCATGCATGAGGCCCTGGGTTCGATTCCTCAACATCACATAAGAAAAAGAAAAAAGCCAGAAGTAGCTCTGTGGCTCAAATGGTAGAGAGTTAGCCTTGAGCTGAAGAGCTGAGGGACAGTGCTCAGGCCCAGAGTTCAGGCCCCACGACCGGACCAAAAAAAAAAAAAAGAACCAGAACATTAGATCATAAGGAATGAGGAGGAGGAAGGAAGTTGCTACTCTCCCCGTTGCCCTCAGTTGAAGGAGAATAACTGAAGTATAATCTGCAACTGCAGACCCTAGAAGCCAGTAGGGCGACAACAATTGGCCTTTTAAAGTACTTTTCTGTAAACACATTATCTGATTTTCTGCGAGTAAGGTTTCTTTATTGTGCATCCCAAACTCCTCTGTGAGGACCCTCAAAGAATCTGTCATAGTAGGTGCCAGGCTAATTTGTTTCTCTTCATTGAGAGACAAAGGGAATTGGATGCACTACAAATCACAAAGGAGAGGTTTTGGAGGTCAAGCTGCCAAAATAACCACGTTTTCTTACAATTTATTACAAGGCTTTATCCAGACATCACTAGTAAATCTCAGTCAGTGGGAACCTGGCTCAGTTTCAGAACTCTCCTAGAAGTCAATTTAAACACGTAGGGGATAGTGATTTTGGCAGTATCAACTCACTCTGGATCCATTTATTTTTTTGTTTTGTTTGTTGCCTTCCTGGTTTCAGCCATTAAATGGCCAGTCTCAGGGACTCATCTGTGCAAGTCCAGGGCTGACTGATTCCAGGCCACATAGTTTACTCGTTGACACCTTTTGTGATCTTAGATTCTTCCTGGGACTGAAAAGAGCTCAGGTGAGACCGAAAGGTCCCAAGATCTTTCTCCAGCTGGCAGGACCCACTCTGGAGAAAGGAGTACGCTCACCACGCAGTGCTGGAAAAGGGCCACCGAGGAAACAGGTGCAAAGACTGGGCTATCCCCAAAGCAGAGAGAGCTTGTGGGGTTTGGCCCCCTGGCAGCCCCCAGGCCCTGCCACCCCTACCCCCACAAAGGTAGCCCTTCAAGGCAACTGTGCCAGGCACCATCGGCTGCCCCCACCCCCCACCCAAGCACGCAAGTTCCCGGCCCACTCTGCCATCACCTGCCCGGGCATGGGGAGAGCCTGTGGGCGCTCAGACCCACATCCAGGCTCGTCACCCGGCGTGTGGCTGGCGTGCCTGGGCGCTCCGTGCAGTCCCCGCCGGGCCGTGCAAGGCGTACAGCCCACTCGCCTGCGCCCACAGAAGCACCGCCTGCCGTGTGACTCAAATCGGGTGTCCAAAGACAGGGCGCCCCAGGGTGGTGTGCTTAAGTGTGAACGGCGGGGGGGGGGGGCGGATAAGAGCCACGATTGCACATGGTCAGAGGAAGGGTCTGGAAGGGTCTGGGTCTGTGTCCATCTGGAGGCACTGACCCTGACCAATAATGAGAGAGAACGAATCCCGCGGCTCCTGTCCTGCAGAAATCTGCGCGACTCCCTCCCATCCGCGGGGGTCCGCGGCCCCCTGCCCACCCTGTCCCAGACCCGCGTGTCCTCATTCACCGGCCCTTCCGTGCGTGGGGGGGGGGCACCCCCGGATCGAGCCCGGTGGGACTGGCCTGGCTGGAGGTCGGGGATGGCCCCTCACCTGCTGAGATCGCTCACGAAGCTGCCGCTCTTCTCATCCAGGAAGCGCTTCCAGCCGTCCGCCGTCTTCACCCAGCTTTGCCCCGGGGACCGCCAGTCCTGTCCGAGGAAGGGCATGGCGCCGGGAGGAGACGCGGTCACGGACGGACGGACTGACAGGCAGCACCGGCCTGGCGGCCTGGGGACGAGCGCCGAGCGCGCAGCCCTAGGGCCCCGCGGTGGGGGCGCAGCCGGGAGCTGGTGCGGAGGGCTGGGCGCCCTCCGTGATCGGGCGGAGCGCGGGCGCTGGGGGCGGGCGGGCGTGGGGTGTTCGCCGTCGGGCTCCAGAAAGTGCAGCCCGGCGGCGCCCGCCCCGTATTTATCCCGGCCGCGCTGGCCCGGCTCTTTGTTGCCGGAAGAGCCTCAGCGCTCAGCCCGCCCCCGTCCCGGAGGCCACGTGGCTTTGTTTATGGGCTCGGCTTGTTTTCCCGGGCGCGGGGGGCGGGGGGCTCCCGCTCCTTTCCCCGGTTGCACAGCCGCGCGCGCCCGTGGAAACTTGAAGCCACGCGGCCCGGCCAGGTCTCCCACCGCCCCTCAGTCCCCTGGCCCCTCGGTGTCCCCTCTGCACCCCCTTCTCCGGCCCCCCCCACCCCTTTACGCCCCCTCTGCCCTCCCTGCGGCGGCGCAGAGAGCCAGTCTGCGGAGTGGAGCCCGGCCCTCCTGTGGCTGTTGGGGTGGTACCCGGGGAGGGGGGGGGGCGGGGAGGGCGTTGTTCTCTCCTTGTCTAGATCACCGCAGGGCAGACGGGCAGATGGGGTGGAGGACCGACCAGCAGTCCCTGGCATCCCCTAAACCAGGCCCGTGCGTCTTCTCCAGGGCCAGGCTAGGGGGCGCATTCTGCTGATCTGATCAGGGTGTCAGGGTTGGAGGGGTGTGTGTGTGTTCCATTCTGTTAGGGAGAGTGTGTGTGTGTGTGTGTGTGTGTGTGTGTGTGTGTGTGCCATTCTGTTAGGCCTCCCTTCTCCATTGGCAAAGGAAGGGGTAAGGGGCTTTGGGGGGACCCAGGAGGAGCTGGCTCTTGGGACAGCCCCCTCCCCCCATTTTACCTAGGCACTGGCCAGGGTTGTAGGAGAACCTGGCCCTGTTCACTGTCTGAACCCTGCTGTAAGGGTGGGGGCTGGGCGTCTGTTCTGAGGACGCCCCCATGCTCTCCTCTCGTTCCTCCCCTTGGGCATCTCCGCTTGTGGCTAATGAGTCCTCTTGTGAATTTTGTTGTAATGTTGGTGAAGTGAAGAGAGAAGGGCCCAGGATGCCCGCCAGCTGACTGCCTTGCACTGTCCTGCCCCAGGGCCTCGCACAGGCCCTCACTCACCTTAGCGATGAACCTAACCAAAGTGAGAGTCACCCTGATTTCCAGATGAAGCGACTGAAGGCCCAGAGGGAGATCAAGCTTCTCAACTCTGGGTACAGTCTAAAAAGATCCTGCTTGCTTTTACATGTGTGTCAGTGAGAGTACTGGGACTTGAACTCAGAGCCAAGGTGCTGTCTCTTAGCTTTTTGGCCCAAGGCTGTTACTCTACCACTTGAGGCAGAGCTCCATTTTTGGCTTTTTAGTGGTTAATTGTAGGTAAAAGTCTTAGGGATTTTCTTGCCTATGCTGGCTTTGAGCCACAATACTTAGATCTCAGCCTCTTGAATGGTTAGGATTATAGGCTTAAGCTACTAGTACTTGGATTTCTTTTACTTTTTTTTTTTTGAATAATTTTTTATTGAGATTAGGTGATTACATAAATTTCACATATTTCACTGTATTGTGGAATAGTGATACTTAGTTAAAGTCACAAATACATATTAACTTTCACAAGGTAAATTGTCACTATCATGATCTATAAAGTTTGTGAATTCTAGGAGCTTTGACAATTGATTATTATTTAAATAAAAATCTATCCCTCCCTGCAGAGTGATGCTCCAGGAAAATTGGTCCTCTCAGCTCAGAGTTGGCCTTCAGTATTTCTTGTGTGAGTAAATGAATGTAGGTAGGAAGGGATAGCATCAAGAGGGCTCCTGGCCTTTCATCACATCTGGTTAGGATACTTTACAGCCTGATCCATTGGGTAATTGGATGGCACAATTCATTAGCTAGTACTCAAGATATTAGTTTCTAGCTCTAGTTGTCATATTTTCATCCCTGTAGCCACTGGCAGCTTTTCTCCTATGTTCTGGAAGGATCTCAAAGGCAGAATAGGCATAAGAACCTGGGTCCCCTGTGTGGGAAGGAGGAAAAAGATTTTTGGGGGGAGTTGTTGTTGTTGGTCCTGGTGCTTGAACTCTAGGCCTGAGCGCTGTCCCTGAGCTCTTCAGCTCAAGGCTAGTGCTCTACCACTTTGAGCCATAGTGCTACTTCCGGTTTTCTGGTGGTGGAGATAAGTGTCTCACAGACTTTCCTGCCTGGGCCGGTTTTGAACTTAGATCCTTAAATCTCAGCCTCCTGGGTAGCTAGGATTACAGGCATGAGCCACTGGTGCCCGGCTTAAGAAGATGTTTTTAATAAAGTCTGTTTTCAAGTAGCTAAGGTTTTCTGATTTAGGTTTCCCACCATAAATAATTTATTACTGTAGCAATAGTAAAAATGGCTGTAAAAACAAGGCCAAAGATCCCAAACAAATATTCGGCACTGCAATCATTGTAAGAGATGAGCCAATGTTGGTTCTTCTGGACTTGGTTGGAGCAAATCGGTATTGACAAGGAAGCACAATTAAGGGATGTGGTTATTAAAGATGAATGCTTAGTTATGAGCCAGGAAACTACTTCCCTAGAGAAACCGCAGAGAGCTAAGAGGTAGAAGATTTGATTTTTAATTCTGCTAGAGCAGCATATGGCTTACCCCAACTTGAATGAATAATACCACACAATAATACTCTTATTTACTCAGCTGTCAAGAACAAATGGTGCTAACCATGCCTACCTTTTCAGGAGTATTTAGAAAGTATGGTAGATTGGATTACTAGTACGGATCCTTCCCTTCTTTGTAATATTGTTATTTGCATCCATACCCTTATCATGACCTCATGGTGGGTCATGTATACTTTTCTATTTTTTAACCACGTGACTTGCTTTGGCCAATGGGATGCCAGTGCATACATGTGACTAGAGTATGACGTATGTACTAATCGGGCTGGTTTGATCTCTTGGGTTTCTACCAGTTCTGTGAAGTAGCCACAACTCTGAATTGCTTGAATCCTAGGATTTGACATATGGAACAGGTTCTTCAATTGTCCCACAGATGTATGAGGAAGAAGTGAATAATTCAGATTGAATGTTGCTGAAGTTATTTTGGTCTTTAAATTTTTTTAAATTTATTTTTATTGTGAAAATACCATACAGAGGGGTTACAATTACACGGGCAAGGCAATGAGTACATTTCTTATCAAGCATTGTTGCCTCCAGGTCTTTCTGTTATACAGTGTTATTGTATCAGGAGTTGACCGCTGCAAAAGGTTGAGTAATTGGAACTTGATGAAAGCTTTTTAATTTCTAAAATCCAAATGGAAGTAGGAAGGAACATTTTTTTTCTTGGTCCTTGTCTTTTTGAGATCAGCAGAACTGATCTCAAGAGGCCTCAGTGTTTGTCTTGAGTCCTTCAACTTTCTCTGTCTTAAAAAAAAGTGTGGCTATTGTATTTTAGACTTCTAGAGTATGGCCTATGGCTGTAGATTTCCTCCATCATGTATGAGTTCACTCTTTCTCAAACACATGGTTTCACCTAGGAAGCTCTGCAGTGCTGGCTCCCACGGGATAAAGTATGTACTGGGTCAGTGAGCTTCACAGCAGAGGTTGGCTTAACTTTGCAAAGACCTTGATGGCAAGCCTCATGGGAGCTGAGCGTTTTCCAATCACTAAAGGCAAAGTATTAGTGTGAGAGCTGTGGGCTGAAGATTCAGAAGTAGATGGATATTGGAACATTCCAGGAGGCTCATCTTGTCCTGTAATGACGATGTGAGTATGATGTGATCACTACAGCTGTAGTTCCACTCCACTTGTACGGGTCACCATGCAGCCTTCTAAAACAGTCTGCCCAGATTGCATGCTGGGTATTTGATTTGTCACTTGTGCTTAGACACTGTCTCAGCAGGTACCACAGTACCTGGCATGGTACATGACATATGGCATACAACCAGTAAATGAGGGCTGTTGGCTTGACCTGGAAGGCTATCAGTCCTGTGTTTTCCCTTACTGACATTTTACTGGGGACTTTGGCATGATGGGAGATTTAGTCCTGCCCCTACAGCTACATTCATCACAGAGGTACCTTACTAGTTGATGAGGCAATATGGTCAGAAGTTGGCATCTTAGAAAAACCAGGTGACTGACTTGTCCATGATGGAATGTGCTGTGCCAAGGACACTGTGCCAAGTGCGTTGCAAACCCATCCTGTTTAACACCCACAAACTACTTCACAGAGAAGAAATTTAGGCTTAGAAGAATTAACTGGCTTGCCTGAGATCACCCAGTATGTATGAAATGGAACTCAAACAGAAACCCAGTTCTCCCTCTGGCATAGACTTGAGCCAGACTGCATTAGATTTGATTGTGGTTCCCCAGTTAAAAATCTGTGTGAATCTGGGCAAGACACTATCTTCATTTGGAAAATAATAATATCTATGTTGACCTATTTCGGAGAATATTATGATGATTTAATAAGAGAATATAGGTGCTTAAAACAATGCTACCCCCAGCCATAGTTCATTCTTTCTTTTCCTTCCTTCCTTCCTTCCTGTCTGTCTTTCTTTCTTCTTTCTTTCTTTCTTTTTTGTCAGTCATGGGGCTTGAACTCTGGTCTTGGACACTGTCCCTGAGCTCTTCTGCTCAAGGTGAGTGCTCTACCATTTGAGCCACAGGGCCACTTCTGGTTTTCTGGTGGATAATTGGAAATAAGAGTCTCACAGACTTTCCTGCCCAGGCTGTCTTTGAACTGTGATCCTCAGATCTCAGCCTCCTGAGTAGCTAGGATTATAGACATGAGCCACTGGTGCTTTCTTTTTGCAAAGTTTACATCTCCATTCCCCCCTCCCCACCCTTGGTTAAGTCCATATCCATCTTCTCCTGCCATGGAATGTTTTGTTGCTTCCCAAAGTACATAGCATAGCTCACTCAGCTTACTTCTAGACCTGGGAAAAGTGTCTATTGCAGTAAAAGCATAGTGAAATGATAGCTTGCTCAGCATTAGTTACTAATTATTGTCTTTGAACTATGGAAATGGTCCTTATTCTGTAGCACATATAGGAGACAGCTTTTTTTTCAAAGGCACACGTGGCATGCATTTAGTCTGTTTCCTCCTAGGTCTTTTCTTTTTTTAATTGTATTTTTTATTATCTTTAAGTCGTGTACAAAAGGGCTACCTTTCAGCATGTCGGTTTATGAGTACGATGCATCTTGATCAGTATCACCCCTTTCATCCTTCTCTCCCATCCTTCCTAGGACTTTTTAATGACATTGTTTGTAGAAAGGGCTGTGAATAACTTGATAAATGTGAAGTGCTTTGTTTCCATTAAACCAGAATGACATCCGTTTATGGCTTTGGCTAAGGGACTACTTTTCACTAAAATGCAATTGTATTTTCTGTTTTCATAGCTGTTCTTTCTGAAAGGGACGTGTGTGTGTGTGTGTGTGTGTGTGTGTGTGTGTGTGTGTGTGTGTGTGTAAAGTATTTAGCAGTAGTCGTAAGTTAAAAATAACTTTTTCTAGTCAGGTGGGGCAGGAGCAGGAATCAACCGTATCTGTTCCAGTGAGGGTGACTTTTATAGAGGAGGAACTAGAGGAAATCAAGGTGTTAAATTTGACCTGCCAGGCCTGTGGCAGGAATGTAGGTTTAATGCCATAATATGTTGCATCTGACCTTATACTTCATTGGTCTAGGGTGTGGTACCTTAGGAACAGTGTGAAATACGTCTTTGAGGTGTGTTAGTGCACAACTGGCCAGCTGTGAGTTATTTTTGGGTCTCTGGCTGCCACAAGTCCTGCCAACTAAACTTGGTCAGACACATGTCACTGAAAATATGCTCATTACTTTAATGAGAATCATTTGGCGTTCCTAAGTGGGGAGAGGGGGCTGTTTTTGAAAGAGTCAAGGGCATTTTACTGTAACCTTCCTTCTTTCATGGGCCAGTCCCTTAATTGTAATGAAAGTCTTTAAATTTTTTTTTTATATAATTTAAAAATATCTAGTTGTACAAAGGCATTTCAATTCAACACATCAGCTCTGGCCACTGCATCTTGATCCATGCCACCCTTTCCTCCATTCTTGTCTTTTTCTTCTGTTCTTAATAAGTAGCAAGAAGTACAAGAAGCAGAGTTGCTAACTTTTGTCTAAGGAAATGAGTGAAAGGCAACATCCACACCAATGGAAGGTTAAACTTGTAGTGTCTTAAGGTAATCACGTTGAATTTGATGTGGATAGACAGCTTTCAAAACATTACTTAAAACTGGTTAAAATTGTGCTGAAACTGGCTAAAACCTGATTATAACCTTTCAAATGATATCTTACATGCTTGCGTAGCAAATTTTAGTTCTGGGGTTTCACATATGCAAATAGAACTTGTGTTGAAATTCTTCTAGACTTTGTTTGGTGGTTTACTTCCTTACCATCAGCTATATTCACATAAATTTGCAAGGTAGATTTTTACCCATCTATTTATTTATTTTTATTTTTTGCTAGTCCTGGAGCTTGAACTCAAGGCCTGCTCACTGTCCCTGGACTTCTTTTGCTCAAGGTTAGTACTCTACCACTTGAGCCACAGCACCACTTACAGCTTTTTCTGTTTATGTCATTCTGAGAAATCAAACCCAGGGCTTCATGCATGCTAGGCAAGCACTGTAACCACTAAGCCACATTCCCAGCCAGGTAGATATTTTTTAAATCTCCATTTATAGTTAAAGAGACTGAGGCTCAGGTACAGTAGCAAGTAAAGTTCAGCTTCAAAATCAGAACAGGTGCCAGTCACTGATGACACATACCTGTAATCCTAGCAACTAGGAGGCTGAGACCGGGAGGATTATAGTTTGAAGCCAGCTGGGGCAGAAAAGCCTGTGAGACATCATCACTAGTTAACCCTCAAAAAATGCTGGACTGGAGGTGTGGCTCAAGTGGTAAAACATTAAAGAGGTACTGTACAGCATAAAACAATCAGAACAGCTCTGAGGGGGCAACCTTTAAACATTAGAATTGCTAAAGCCCAAAGAATAGAGACTCACTAAGGAACACGGCTATTTCATAGCGGCCCTGTGAATTGGGCACCATGATGAGGTAAACAATAAATTTTGAAATAAACTCCAAACTCTCTGGTTGATGACAGGATTTTATCAGGACTCTCATGAAATGAATTTGGGTCTAAGTGTACAAAAAAATACACTTGACCTGCCAGAAGAGGTTCCTCTGTGAAGGCCACCAAGATTTGGAAACTCAGGTGCCCATAGTCTTTACTCGACTGTCAGATTGTTTGTATATATCCGTTTATATATATAAACCTGCCACTTGTTGATATATATATTTTCAAGTTGTTATCATATATACATATTTTGATTGGTTGGCCCTAGTGATTGCGGAAGGCTTTAGTGAGTCTTTTGAAATGTATTTCCTTGTGTGAATCAGCCAATTTGTCAAATCCTGTTTGGTGTTCAGTCTTCATATTTACACACACATGTTACCAAAACAATCATATAAACTTTTGACATTGATGAAGGATGGTTATTAACAATAGTGAGCCTTCCTTCCTTCCTTTCTTTCTCCTTCCTCCTTGCTTTCTTTCTCTTTCTTTCTTTCTTTCTCTCTTCTTTCTTACTTTCTCTTCTTTCTTTCTCTCTCTTCTTTCTTTTTCTCTCTTCTTTCTTTCTTCTTCTCTTCTTTCTTTCTCTCTCTTCTTTCTTTTTTCTTTCTCTCTCTCTCTTTCTTTCTTTCTCTTTTCTCTCTCCTCTCTTCCTCCCCCCTCTCTCTTTTTCTTTTTTGTTGGTTGTAGGGCTTGAACTTAGGGCCTGGGAGCTGCTGAGCTCTTTTGCTCAAGGTTAACACTTTACCACTTGGAGCTACTGAGCTACTTCCAGTTTTCTGGTAGTTAACTGGAGATAAAAGTCTCATGGACTTTCCTTCCCAGGCTGCCTTTGAACTGTGATCCTCAAATCTTAGCCTCCTGGTTAAGATTATAGGTGTAAACCACCAGCACCTGGTTAATAATAGTGAGGTTTTCATTAGGAAACAGAACACAGTTCTCTTTTTCCCTGGATGTCTTATATATTTCTAATTTTTTTATTGTTATAATGTACAGGGCTGGGAAGGTGGCTCAGTGGTAGAGTGCTTGCCTTGCATGCATGAGGCCCTGGGTTCAATTCCTCAGCACCACATAAGGAGAAAAAGCTGGAAGTGGCGCTGTGGCTCAAGTGAGCTGAAGAGCTGAGGGACAGTGCCCAGGCCCAGATTTCAGGCCCCATGACCAAAAAAAAAAAAAAAGTGATGTACAAAGGGGTTACAGTGGCATAATTCAAAAGTACATTTTGTTTTGGAAAATGTCCCCCCTTCCCTCACTCTGTCCCAGGTCTTGTGTATTTCTGTCTGTTGTACCTGTCAGTATCTCCCCCTAACCTCCTGCCCAAAGTCTTAATTTGTAGAAGAATTGTGCTCCTGCTGAATCTTTGGCACATTTGATTTTTTTTTTTTCTGCCAGTATTGGAGCTTGAATTCAGGGCCTGAGTACTGTCCCTTAATTTTTTCTTTTTCTTTTTTTCTTAAAGCTCCTACTCTATCACTTGAACTATAGCTCTGCTTGGGGTGTTTTGCTGGTTAACTGGAAATAAGGGTCTCAAGGACTTTTCTTACCTAGGCTGGCTTCAAACTGTGATTCTTAGAACTTCGCCTCTTGAGTAGCTAGGAGGATTACAGGCATGAGCCACTCACAGCCATCTTTCCTGACATATTTGAGATCTCAGTGTAGTTGGAATTGATCCTCAAGGTTGTCAAGCTACAATTGTGGCCTGTGGATTGCAAACATTTTACTGCTTCTCTGAGATGATTCAATGCAAAATAGAAAGAAAATGAGCCCATAATTTCTTTCAGGAAGAGGCAAATAATTTAGAAAGAACTACAGAATGCTAATGTTTTCTAGCCTGAGAAATTCAGTCCCTTAAGGGATGTAATATTTTCAGCTAGCTTTTTTTTTTAACTGCAGATAGTAATTTCATCTTTTAAACATCTGCTTTGTTAAAAATGGAATTCCATATTAAATACATTTGCTAACTCCAAATTGTGTATTAATTGATGAGATATGTAATAGATTTTTCTCTTTATCAACTAAGCAAAAAGAGTGTATATCTTTGGTTCTGTTTTTGATGATTTTTTTTTACATGTAGTAAAACTTATAGAATAACTGGTGTGTTTCACACACTTGCTGTGTTCCTGGTCCTGAATGTTCTAAAGCAGATTTGGGAGACCTGAAAGGAGATTTTAGGCCTTAAGACAAGTGATAGAAACATGTGAATCTCCATTCATGTGCCATGTACAATGAAGGGGGTATTTTTAGACACCTCTAAGGACAAAGCACGCCTCTAGCTTGGGATAGCCAGAGGATGCTTCCAGGACTCACTATTTTAATTAATTAATTAATATTTATTTTTGGCAGTATTTTTTGTCTGTTGTGGGGCTTGAACTCAGGGCCTGGGAGCTGTCTCTGGGCTTCTTTATGTTCAGGGATAGTGCTCTACTATTTGAGCCACAGTACCACTTCCTGTATTAGGGTTTTGAACACAGGGTCTCATGCCTGCTAGGCAGATACTCTACCACTTGAGCCACACCCTGGCCCATTTTTGGTTTAGTGATTGTTTTGGACAGGGTTTTCCTCTGACACTAGTTTTGGACTGTGAATCTCCTGCCTGTTGCCTTCTGTGTAGCTGGGGGGGTTAGAGTAGGGATGGGAAGACATTCCAGGTAGGAGGCAGCAGGGGCAATGACCAGGAGGACAGGAAGAGCATGGGTGTGGTGAAGGAGAAAACGGGGGAGATCGGGAAGAAGAGCTGGCAATGGAGAAGCAAGCACAGGGGACAATGTAGAGGGCTCTGTGGGCCTCAGTGAGAGAGTTTGGGCTTTCTCCAAAGAGATGGGCTCTCAAAAGGTTGCCTGGAGGAATACCAGTGGTGTAGTGTGCAGATTGCTCTTGGCCAGTAGGATGGATAAAAGAACTGCATGGTGGCAGGCAAGAGACAAATAAGAAGAGTGGTGCCATGCAGGTGGTGGGCACCATTGGCAGGTTTGGAGACCATTTAGGAGACAATGCAAGATACAAGGATTGGCTGGATATAAGGACAAGGGAGCACCAAGGAGGACTTCACAGATTCTGGGTTAGGTGAAAGAAGAAATGAATGGTTGGAATTTGGACTGAGGACCAGAGTCTCATTGTTCTGAGTGAGCCCTCACTCTCACTGGCTTTTGTGCCAACAACAGAACAAATGTGCTTCCCGTGCCTTGGGAAGATTGCCTGGGTGTTGGAAGGATTTCGTCTTCACTGCCCAGACCTGCCCAGGGGAGAGGCAGGCGCTGCAGTTGGAACAACAAACAGTCAGAGGGATCTTTCCCTCTTGCTCCCAGCTATCTTAGCCATATTCAGTTGGGCAGACTTTCCCTGCCAGGAACTCCTCGGACATGCAAATACTGTACATGTTCCATTTACAAATACATTAAAAATGTAATTGATATATATATATATATATACATATATATATATATATATATATATATATATATGGCACTATTTCTCACAATTCATTGCAAAATGTCTTTCCAACAAATAAGTGAAGAATAGCATCAAATAAATGAGTCAACAAGTAAATGAGCATTGATGAAGGTTAAATCTTTTGTTACTTTTTTACTCTCTAGTTTGGACCCTTTTGTGCAAGCCCCAGATTTATGGGGTGCTGCACTGGGTGTAGTTGTAGTGTAAGAATCTGGTCTTTTTTTTTTTTTTTGGGTCCGATTGTGGGGCCTGAACTCTGGGCCTGGGCGCTGTCCCTCAGCTCTTCAGCTCAAGGCTAGCGCTCTACCACTTGAGCCACAGCGCCACTTCTGGCTTTTTTCTTTTTGCTTATTTGGTGCTGAGGAATCAAAGCCAGGGCCTCAGGCATGCAAGGCAAACTCTACCACTGAGCCACCTTCCCAGCCCTAAACATTTCTTTTTTTTTGGGGGGGGGGGTCCGGTCGTGGGGTCTGAACTCTGGGCCTGGGTGCTGTCCCTTGAATCTGCTCATTTCTAAATACAGGACCCAAAGGGCTCAGGTCTTGTCGGTCACTGCTGTGTTCCAGTCAGGGCAGGCAGAAGACCCAGGTGTGAGCCCTGCTGTGCCTGTGGCCCCTGGGGAAGGGGACGGAAGGAGAGTGGTGTTTCTGTGTTGGAACAGATCAGTGAAGAGGTGCTGACCGTGCATGTGTCCCTGCTGGGGTAGTTCTGCTAGCGTCCTTGCTGCTTAGTCCGCCAAGGATCTCTTAGTTCCTGCCTGATTTCCAAGCCCAGTCTTGCTGCTTCTATGGATTCTGATCATTTTCTAATAAAATCATGGAGCTTAAGAGAGCCAGGGTTGGTTCTGTTGTTTACAAACGATAATCCTGTCTGTGTAGAACTTCTCTGAGGAGAGATACTCAGAGAGGAGGTCATATATGGACACGCTCAGGCTTACCCATCACTCCCCAAGCCTCTCCAGTCTTAGGCTTCATGTATGTTGTAGAGGTCCAAGATTGAATTCAAGCAGAGAGGATGATTTAAAGGTATGAAGAGTTACCAAAAGGAATTATTTGTTGAAAAACTGGGTGCAAGCCCAGAGGAGAGATATTATTATTATTATTGTCATCATCATCATCATCATTATATAGTGTACAATTCCATGTCAGGTTATGAGTGCAATGCTTCTTGGTCTTTGTTATTCCTTCCTTTGTTCTTCCCCATTCCCCCCCCCACTCCCATCTCTCCCAAATGTACATTGAATATAACTGTATTTGCTCACTCTTCTACCCTTCATTTATGTCTACCCTCCTTTGCCCATCCCCCCCCCCAAACATGTTCCCATTTGCTAGTATTCATTTTAGTAAAGAGTTGTTTAGCAAAACCTTAGCGGTTCAAAGGAATTATGCCTTTGGATTCCTCCTCTAAGTATACCCTAGAGGAGATATTTTTGCCTTGCACAGAATTTGAAGATTTAGAAATAATGAGAGACATAGAGAATGTTGAGCTACCCCTGCATGGAAGTCTGAGATGGGGAATTGGAAACCTCAGAGCTGTAGAATTTGCTGATAAATGTACAGCATGAACATCAGCAAGGCAGGAAGGCTGAGCCCAGAGGAAGTTCATCTGATGATATTTTATACATTTTGCTGCATTTGTTTTTATTATAAAGTTTCTAAGATTGATGCTTCAGATGTGAGATTTAGCGTGAAGGCAGAAGGAAGGGAGTAACATTTATGAAGTGCCTTTAATATGAATGAGTGTTTTTGTGAATTGGCTCCTCTCCCCTCTTCCCTGCACTCTCCTGCCCTCATCTCTTCTCCCCTCCCATGCCCTCTTCTCCCTCTTTACCCTCTCTGCCCTCTCCTCCCTCCTCTTCCCTTTCCTCTCTCCTCTTCTCTTCATTTTCTTCCTCTTGGCTACTCCTTCTACATGTCTAGGTAATGGATTGAACACATCTCGAGCTCGACTTTTTGCTGATTAGTTTTGGAGATGGGGTTTCACAGACTTTTCTGCACAGGCTGGCTTTGATCCACAATCTTGCAGGTCTCAGCCTTCTGAGGCCTCTTGTCTTTCTGCGGCCTCCAGGATACATTACAATTCAGGCTCCAGGTGAGAGAATGATGTGCTGTCATCTCCTTACCTTGACAAGACAGTTTATAGCAGGTTGTGTCTTCACCTGAGTAAGGGGCCAGGCTGATGCTGAGTGGCTGCAAGAGAGCAGAGCACAAAGGTGATTCTCCGAGCCCTCCCCTCCCTTCCTTCTCCAGAGTCCAGAGAAGCGGAGCCCTGTGCACCTCTTCACGTGAGTTTCCAGTTGCATTTGGTCACTGAAGGTTGCTGGCAGATCAAGAGTGCAGGAAGAATGGCCAGGACTCTCTCTCTTTCTTTCTTGCTCTTTGCTTAAACAGTATGGGTGATGAATGAAACTCCTTAGACATGGCTACTGCCCAGAATCTCCTTTGTCCTGTCATCAGCCCTTACTGGGCTCCTATGGGATGATATTCCTCCTTTTTTCCTTTAAGACCCAGAGCCTCTGGTAGGTGTCCTGAATGCTACTTATACCTTTGTAACTGGCCTTTTGTGAAAACCTTATGATGATACCCTCTGAGCAGAGTTTTATTCTTTGCTGGATTCCTTAGCAGCTGGTGTCATGTCATAAAAGCAGCCTTAATTTTCTCAAAGGATATTATCAGTGTATTTTGGAAAGGACAAAAGTCCCTCTGGCACTTAAATCAGTTTGTGCTATACACATCAGATTTACATGCAGGCTCCCAAGAGGAAGGAATGACTGGAGTAATAGAAAATAAAGAAGGGGGCTATTTGACCTCAGAAACATAGACAAATGTATTTCCCTCCTAAGACACTTAGGGTGAAAATATCTACATCATGAACAAGCAGACTGATTTCTACAGATGTGGTAGAAATGAGCAGATACTCTACTTTGATTGGTTATCATCAGATAATAGTCCTTTGAGATTTGCAGTAATGGAGCATTCATTGACTCCTTTGTAAGCTTTTACTTAGGCCCAAGTTCTGTTTTGGAGTGACAAATGAGTGGGATGTGGTCCTTACTGGCTCAGGCTGGGCATGGGGGCATATACGTGATTCCCAGCTGTCACTGGTTAGCTCTGTGGCCATGAGCAAGTCCAATTGAGCTTTTGAATTTCTCATACATAAAAATAATTTCATTCATTCATTCATTCAGTCAGTCACTGACTCATTCACTCATTCATTTTGCAAATATTTGTTGGAAGCTTTCTACGTACCAGTGTTGGAAAGACCACAGAGGGAAGAAAGAACAAAGAAAAGAAATAAAAACCCTCCCCCACGGTATAACCCCTGTTTTCACTGTATTTGATGTTGGTATACTTTGTGGAGGGGAAGGAAAAAAACAAATTGTTTAAATGATGTACAAAATGTTATGTCAGAAAACGAACTTTGCAACTTTGGCAGGGGCGGGGGGTGGGAGGCAGGAGATGGGAAGGGATGCGAAGGGGAAACAAAGGAGGAAGCAAAAATGCTTGATAAGAAATGAACTCATTACCTGGCCCATGTAATTATAACCCCTCTGTACGGTATTTTCACAATAAAAAAAAGAAATAAAAAACTGTTTGATGGCATGATAGGCACATAATAGAACTTCATGAGTACTAGTGGTCATGGTCATTACATAAAGTGTAATGCATAGTCTATGTGTGCAAATGGGAAAGGCATGTAGGGGAGGAAGGAATTTATTGTCCTATGAGAAAATCACTGATGCATGTGGAGCAGGTGATGAGCAGGTGACATTTGAAAGAGGACCCTGAAGGTTAGGAACGTAGCTTGCATTTGCCTAGCATGCTGAAGTTTTTGAGTTCAATCTTCAGGCACTACCAATCCCCCCCCCCCCCAAAAAAAAAGCCCATCAAATTATATACACTTGAAAAAGTAGTAACAAAAAAGGTCCTCCCCTCTCCTCCCTCCTTACTTTCATGGTGGTCCTGGGCTTGAACTGGGCCTTGTACTGTCCCATAGCTTTTTTGCTTAAGGCTAGCACTGTATCATTTGAACCACAATTCCACTTTCAGCCTTTTGGTGGCTAATTGGAAATAAAAGTCTCACAGTCTTTCCTGCTCAGATCTCAGACTTCTGAATAGTTAGGATGAAGGTGTGAGCTGCCAGTGTCCAGCTAAGATTTCTTGAAATAGAGTTATCCCCCTGAGGCTTTCTAGTTGGGAAACCCATGGGACACTCAGATGGGAGAAGTGAGAACGGTTTAGTGATCTGACAGCTGAAAAAATGTTGGGCAGAATAGGGACACAAAGGAAGGATGGAGGGCTACTTTAGGGAGAACAGTGGTGTGTGTGTGTATGTGTGTGTGTATGTGTGTATGTGTATATATGTATGTGTCTGTATGTGTATATGTGTACATGTGTATGTGTATATATGTATGTGTCTGTATGTGTTTGTGTGTATGTGTCTGTATGTGTGTATATGTGTGTATGTGTATATGCGTGTGTATGTGTCTGTATGTGTGTATATGTGTGTGTGTATGTGTGTATATGCGTGTGTATGTGTCTGTATGTGTGTGTATATGTGTATATACGTGTATGTGTGTGTGTATGTGTGTATGTGTGTATGTAGGTACCTAAGGCTACAGGGGAAGTGGGAGGAGTCAGAGACAGGGCTATGCCTGTGAGAAGAACCTCCAGATAGGAGCTATGGCCCTTGGTAGAAGGTTGTAGCCAACTCCCCATGATTCAGGAGGAAGAGACCAAGGGGAATAGATAGCTTGACCTCACTCCCCTTCAGCCTTTCAATCTCTTGCTGGCACCTCTTGGATAAAACCCAACCAGAAGTGCAGGGACATTCTCGGGGGCCCATGGGTGTGGTCCTGGGCAGTGCCCTGCAGCACAGACAGAGGCACAGAGGGCCAGATGTTGGGTCTGGATAGGAAAGGGCAAAGAACCTAGCCTGGTCAGGAGGGGATAAGGGAGAGACTTAACTCAATGTGTTTCCTGCTTCACGACCTTTGCCTTTTCTACCCTGCACTATTAAAAACACAGCTCTCTGACATTTCTATATATCACCTGCACAGTTACCTGGAGCTTTACACAAAAATCAACATGATCTGTGTGCTGACGGCTGGTGCCTATAATTCTAGCTACACTGGAGGTTGAGTTCTGTGAATCAATGTTCAAATTCAGCCTGGGCAGGAAAGACCAGGAGACTCTTATCTTGAAGTGGAGCTGTGGCTCAAGTGGTACACTATCAACCTTGAGCAAAAAAGTAAAGGGACAATGTCCAGGCCCTGAGTTCAAGCCCTAGTACTGGCACAAACGGAAAACAAAAAGAAGGCAACAGGAGTGAAGTGCACAATGTGGCAGAGCAGATGTGTGCTGTTCTTGATGATTCTGACATCCATCTCCCCATTTCTTTATTTTTTAGGCAGCAGGACCCATCTTTCTTGGTGAACTTACCTTTCAAGATACTTTGAGCATGTGTCTTTGGTGGGCCAGCGGTGTGGGTGAAACAATTCTCTAGGGGCCAGTGTTGGCACTGTGGCAAAACCCACCACGACTTTTATAGATGGCACCGTTGCCTGCAAGTGCAGAGGGTTCCTCAGTGAATGGCACCAGAGTGGTTCAGGATGGAGGGCTGCTTTCTTAGATCATCCCAGCGCCCCATAGGAGACACACTGGGTTTATGGAACTGGGATTCTGTCTGTCCACATGTGACTTAGTCCAATGGATCTCAATGCAGTTGCCATTTTAGGTGGTGGCATAAAAGTACCTTTGTCAAGTGGTCATCTGACATGTAGTTCTGGGAGTAATCTCTTACCATGTCAGCAATGCCATCTTGATAAATGGCATGTGATCAATCAATCAATCAACCAAACATCTGTCTGTCATCCAGTGATAAGACATGGACATCATCCCACCTGAGTATGGTGATGGAATGGTACTGGCTTCTGAGTAGCTTTTCTAGGTCTAGGAGTTTCTGAGCACATACGGGACCAGTCATCCTTTTGCATATAGTGAGATATTCAAGGCATAAGACCCCAATCAAGTCAGCCAAAGTGATTGTAGATTCCCTGCTGATGAGACTAGAAATTTCCAGTCAACAGCAGCCAGTTGCTATGTGGGTGGCATGTAACTTATGTAACTTTACAGCTGAGCTATCCAGACATGGGCAGTTCAGGGGATAAGAATAATTCCAACTCTAAGGAAGCCTCCCAGGGCCACTTCTTGGTTTTCTAATCTTTAAGGTGAGCAACTGAATGCTTTTTTTTTTTGATTGTAGGGCTTGAACTCAAGGCACTGTCTCCTAGCTCTTTTTGCTCAAGGCTAGTGCTCTACCATTTTGAGCCACAGCGCCACTTCCTGTTTTCTGGTGGTTCATTGGAGATAAGAGTCTCACAGATTTTCCTGCCCAGGCTAGCTTTGAACTGTGATCCTCAGATCTCAGCTTCAGGAGGGAGCCACCAGTGCCCAGACATTTAAAACAAAAAATTCCAGGCCCATAAAATCTATGCATCTGTTCCAGCCCCGTCTTGTAGCCTCGCCTTCTTCCTTTTTCTTATTAAAAAAAGAAAAGCTACAACAACTCTGATGTTCAGTGTTTTAAGGTGTAAATGAGCTTGGGATGATCTTATACCTTCATGCAGTTTTTACCTGGATGAAGGTGAGGATAATTTAAATACCTACTTGTAAGTTTTATATGAGAAGAGAGCTGGAACTCTAGGCAACAAAGGTGTATTTGTTGTACTTATGACATTAGCCACAGAACTTTCAAGATTTAGGTGACTGCCCTAGGGACAGAGGCCCCTTTTAGAGAAAGTTGGAGGCAAAGCATTTTCGAAGTCCAAACTGTCTAGAAGAGAAAGGGATCTACCTAGCCTGAGATTCAGGACTCCTGGGGCTTAGCGTAATAAATAGATGTTAGCTGTTAAGGACACTATCTCATCTTCCTTTTTTTTGGACCCAGTCGTGGGGCCTGAACTCTGGGCCTGGGCACTGTCCCTCAGCTCTTCAGCTCAAGGCTAGCGCTCTACCACTTGAGCCACAGCGCCACTTCCGGCTTTTTTCTTTTTGCTTATGTGGTGCTGAGGAATCGAACCCAGGGCCTCCTGCATGCAAGGCAAGCGCTCTACCACTGAGCCACCTTCCCAGCCCCTCTCATCTTCCTTTTAAGGGTCACAGTTCCTTCTTTCCTTTAGGGAATTGAGTAGAAGTAAGTGTACCTAAGCCCAGTTCTCCCAAAGGAAAATTCTCATGAGCAGGAAAACTTGGTGTTGGGCAGAATAAAAAAAAAAAAAAAGAACACCAGTAACAGATGGAAAGCTAGTACTTTCCAAATGGAATACGTTACACTTATTTTTATAAGTTCTGACAAAATGCCCAGTTCTCAAAAGCTTTTGGTGCAGCAAAAAGCCTTATGTTGCTTTCCATCTACTCCCTGTTCTTCAAAAGTCAGGTGTCAAGGCATGACAGGTCATCATGTACTCAACAGGCCTGTTAATGCCCTCTCGAGCTCTACTTCTTGTTTTGAAAGTAAACCATGCCAGAACATAGTGCCCTTTTGAATGTCCACAGAATTGACTGCCTGCAAGAACAAAAACAAGCTGGGTGCTGGTGGCTCATGCTTGTAATCCTAGCTATTCAGGAGGCTGAGATCTGGGGAATGTGGTTCAAAGCCAGCCTGGGAAGGAATGCTGTAGTCATCAAAACAGGCAGAAGTGGCGCTATGGCTCGAGTGGCAGAGCAAGAGCCTTGGGTTAAAAAGCTCAGGAATAAGCCGGGCGCTGGTGGCTCACGCCTGTAATCCTAGCTACTCAGGAGGCTGAGATCTGAGGATCGCGGTTCAAAGCCAGCCCGGGCAGGAGAGACCGTGAGACTCCTATCTCCAATAAACCACCAGAAAACCGGAAGTGGCGCTGTAGCTCAAGTGGTAGAGCGCTCGCTCAAGCCCCAGGACAGACAAAACAAAACAAACAAACAAAACACACATACAAAAAAAAAAAAAACAAGCAAAAACACTAAACCAAAAGCAAACAAAAACAAAGCAAAAATCCTCAGGGAAACACTCATATTTCAGCCTCTGCGGTCCCCATGCATGTGGCGCTGGAGGACCTCTTCCTACTGCTTCAGACCTTGAGATTGGCCTATCCTCTGTTCTAAAGGGGGAATGCACTGAGAAACAGAGGGGTTTCCCTTGGCCAGTGCCCTGGCACTTCTCAGGCATGAACTCTGGTGTCATTTTCTCCTTGTCCCCTCAGGGGCTGTGCCTGCCATCCACCTGGCACCATGGGAACAGAGCTCTGCCATGAACGAGGTCTCATCCTGAGAGAAGCAGTCTTTGATTAGATCAGTGTGAAAGTACACCCACTCTTCTGGGCCTTGGGGCACATGGATAGCTAAGCCACACAATTATCCAAACCACTAAAGTGATGCCAGCCTTCCTATACTTAAGCCAAGTGACCTCAGGTTTACCAAGCTCTGCATACAGGAAGGACATTCCAGAGCACAGAGCCCTCGCTCTTTATTATCTTGGATATTTGAGCTGGAAGGACCTTAGAGAGAATCTAATTCTAAATGTCCCACTTTTCAGAGGAAGCAATTGGGGCCTAGAGAGGTAGGGAGTCTGCAAGGGATCCTATAGCTCCATAGTGGTAAGACCAGGGTAGAACTTTGATTCCTCATTTCTAAAATTGAGGTGTTAAAAATAATCAAATCTAATGCTGGTGGGGATGTGGGCAAAAAGAAACCCTATTGCGCTATTGGTGGGAAGGTAAACTACACAACCACTCTAGCCAGCAGCTTGGCGATTCCTCAAAAAACAAGGCATGGGCCTTATGGGCTGGGAAGGTTGCTTAGCAGTAGAGTGGTTGCCTAGCATGCATGAAGCCCTGGGTTCAACAGCTCAGTACCAGATAACTATAAAAAGCCAGAAGTGGTGCTGAGACTTAAGTGGTCTAGTGCTAGCCTTGAGCAAAAAGCAGCTCAGAGATAGTGCCCAGATCTTGAGTTCAAGACTCAGGACTGGCAAAAAACAAAAAGCAAAAAACAAAACAAAAAAACCTTCCCTGTGATCTAGCCATACCATTTTTGGTCGTGTACATCTACCTAGAACATTACAAGCTGGGATACAGTAAAGTATATCCATGTTCACTGTTGCACTATTTACAATAGTCAAGTTATGGAAATAGCCCAGATGCCCTACAATAGATGAGTGGATCAAGAAAATGTGGTACCTATACACAATGGAATTTTACTCATCAATTAGAAATAATAATGTAATGTCATTTGCAGGGAAATGAATGGATCTAGAACAAATCCTGTTAAGTGAGGTAAGCCAGGCTTAGAGAGACAAATGGCACATGTCTTCTCTCATATGTGGAAGCGAGATCTAAAATACAACTGGCACAATGACTTATATAGGATTCTGTGCATTTACACACAAACTGACTAATGGAGGATATGCTTTGGGGAGGGACCCAAAGATGTAACTCCTTTGAACATCTAGACTTATCAAAATGAGTTCTAGGAAATGAAAACATTTTATTTTTTAGAGGGGGCAAAGGAAAGGTGCAGGAATGGAGGGAAGAAGGGTAAGCAAATGGAATCATTGTATTCAATATACATCATGTAAAAAGTGTTGGTAGGGACAGAAGGAAGAAAAAAATCAAGGAAGAAGTAACATTGTTCAAGAAGCATTGTACTCATTACCTGACTTAAGAAATTGTAACCCTCTGTACAACTCTTTAACAATAACAATAAAATAAAATATTTTTCTTTGTCAGGTACCAGTGGCTCATGTCTGTAATTCCAGCTACTATTTAAGGATTGCAGTTAGAATCAGCCTGGATAAACAAGTCTGTGAGAACTCTTATCTCCAATTAACCACTAAAAAGCCAGCAGTGGAGCTGTCTAGTAGAATGCCAGACTTGAGTGAAACAGCTAAGGCACAGTATCTAGGCTCTGAAGTTCTAGCTCTCTTTCTCTCTCTCTCTCTCTCTGTCTCTCTCTCTCTCTCTGTCTCTCTCTCTCTTCACATACACACCACAAATTTCCTTTGTAAATCATAAGCTTATTATTGATATCAAATAAAATATATGTGGAAGTACTATTGTGCAAAGATTAGGTGAATTCAGTGGAACTTGAGCTAGTGCTTATCTTTTTGTGACTCAATTTTCTCACCTGTGCTGGGGGAATAATAATATCAATTCCTTCATAAGAATGAGTAAGGGTTGGCTCAGTTCAAATGCATGACTTGCTTCAGTCAGAATCTGGTACTTTGTATGTAGACCATGCATGTTAGCTGTTAGGTTGGCATATTGAATCTAACACCCCAAGGAGCCTTCAGTTAGGTCCTTCTACTTAATTGACAAATTTAAAAAGTAAGTGATTAACCCATTTGTATACAAACTGTTTTCCTTGGAAATCTACCTCCCAAACTAAGATCTCACTATAGTGAGAATCAGAACCGTAGGTCATTGTGGGGGAAAGGGGGACTCAGCTGTATTATTTTTTGAACATGTGGTATGAGACACTGCCCTGTGGTGTGGACTTGTTTGAGAACATGGCTCTGGTGGCTGCTGGCTGGGTGTTCAAAGCCAATTCCTTTTCTTTTTTTAAAAATTTTTTTATTTACTAATCTAACCACATTCACTACAGACATACTGTTTTGTTTTGTTTTTTTGGGTCCTGTTGTGGGGCCTGAACTCTGGGCCTGGGTGCTGTCCCTCAGCTCTTCAGCTCAAGGCTAGCGCTCTACCACTTGAGCCGCAGCGCCACTTCTGGCTTTTTTTCTTTTTGCTTATGTGGTGCTGAGGAATTGAACCCAGGGCCTCAGGCATGCAAGGCAAGCACTCTACCACTGAGCCACCTTCCCAGCCCAGCCAATTCCTTTTCTTTGGGCATCCATGACTTGACTGTAAAAACAGGGGATAAATGGGCTCCTTCTGGATTAGTGCTAGATAACTCTGTGCAAGTTGGAAAGATACCTTTTTATTGAGTTCATAGACCAGCGTGCAGCATACAGACAGTCTCGGATTGATGATGATTTGATTTCAGATACTTTTTGACTTTATGTTGTAATCATACCATGCCACAATTCTGTTTTATTTATTTATTTTTTTTGTTGGTCATGGGAACTTGACCTGGGCGCTGTCCCTGAGTTCTTTTGCTCAAGTCTAGTGCTCTACCACTTTGACCTACAGCCCCACTTCTGGTTTGGGGGGAATTTTATTGGAGATAAGAGTCTCACGGACTTCCCAGTCCTCCTGACTAGCTAGGATTACAGGGGTGAGCCACTGGCACCGGGCTCCATTCTGGTTTTTTTTTTATTTTTAGTGTTCAATTAATATTAATATTCTGTTATGAAACAAGCTTTGTGTTAGATGTTCTGAGCTAATTCTGTTAGCTAATGTTAATGTTCTGAGCTCATTTAAGGTAGCCTAAGCAATGATGTTTGGTAGGTTTGATGTATTAAATATGTTTTTGATATAGAATACTTTCAATTCAGGTTATGTTTATAAAGAGAGCTGGAGAACATATCTGAAGCCTGTGGACTTTGAAATCAGAATCCTGGGTTCAAGGGCAGATTTGTGTGATTTGGGGCAAGTGAGTCACACTGATTCTCAGTTTTGTCATCTGTGAAATGGGTTGAAATGAGTGAAGACTCAATTAGATAATATATGTAGGCTCCTTGGTGCAGTGTCTGGCAACCTACATGCTCCTAGCAGAGGTTGCCTGTCAACCATAATGACAGTTACTGGTGAGCTTTTGCTTCTAAAGCAACCCCACCCACCACCAACTCCTTACTTCCATGTTCTTTCTCCTTTGCTGTGAAGTCAGGCACAGAGTTTTGGTACCTGTGAACTTCCCCTTCTCTTTGTTGTGCATGTGCATTCAGGGTCATAATTCTTAAGGAACCTGTGGGACTTAGGTGCCACCTTCGTTGTGAGTAATAGAGGATGCTGCCCTCTCGGACAGTGCTCAACACTCTAGGATCATAAGTCAAGTTGTGTTCTGGGAGATCCAGGTCGGATAATATCCTACCAGAAGTAGAAACAACTTTTGAGAAAAAAGACAAAGCAAATCTATCTCAATCCATCAGAGAGTATGTTTTTCTTGGGGATAAATAAAAAAGAAGTCATTTCCCCATCCACACAAAGGTAATCACTAGGGCTGGGAATGTGGCTCAGTGGTAGAGTGCTTGCCTCGCATGCATGAAACCCTGGGTTTGATCCCTCAGTACCACATATACAGAAAACGATAGAACTGGCGCTATGGCTCAAGTGGTAGAGTGTTAGCCTCGAGCAAATAAGCTCAGGGACAGTGCCTAGGCCCAGAGTTCAAGCCCCTGGACTGACCAAAAAAAAAGAAAAAAGTAATCACTAGTCACCAAATCTTCTGTGAACAGCCACTCTGTGGCTTAGAAAATGCGGGTTCAAAGTCATGGGTAGAACGATATTAGGCATATCACATAACAGCCCAAAGAATGCCGAGTACTTGGTCATGAGTCTATGACATGTTTATGAGGAAGAGCGTGTGCTGGTAAGAGCCTGCTTCCATGGGTTGGCAAAGGCAAGGTGACTCCAGAGAGTGTTTCTACTCAGCCTCCCGGAGAGAAATGGGGGAAGGAGGCAGGGGGAGGCGGAGGGGCTCTTTGGAGACCAGAATACAAGTGAGCAAGAAAATTTGACCTTTCCACCAGAAGTTAACTCAAGGTCTTGGTTTCAGGTGATCATTTGACCCTTCTTTGGGAAGAGTGGCCTTCAAGGGGTTTTACTTCAGGCCTCTTCTCAGGTTCTAGGCCCACTGGAAGTGGAACCATTTGTCTCCCATGGCTCACACACCTCTTTCCGCAGGCTCTGGACCTTCCACCCTGAAATCTTTGCTGTTGACCTGTGTTGACCTCCACCCTTTGCTGGCCATCAGCTTCTTCTCATAGGTCTTCTTCCGTTTTGTTTTCTGCCTTCACCATCCTCCCCTCCACTGAGCCACCCATTGCTCTGCGTCAGCAAATTGCACTTAATTCGATACTAATACCACCACAC
Organism: Dipodomys spectabilis; assembly: GCF_019054845.1. Classification (NCBI taxonomy): domain Eukaryota; kingdom Metazoa; phylum Chordata; class Mammalia; order Rodentia; family Heteromyidae; genus Dipodomys; species Dipodomys spectabilis. Next base: position 3,383,736 of record NW_024871460.1, on the reverse strand, counting down.
ACTGAGTGTTCTATGGGCTCATTGCTAGGTGCTTTACAAATATTATCCCAAATCCTTTCCAGTCCCCAGAGAGAGGAGTATTTGGAATCCCATGTTTCAAGGACGTTAAAGCTCAGTAAGGATTTTTTTTTTAAATGTCAGTTGTGGGGCTTGAACTTGGAACCTGGGCGCTGTCCCTCAGCTCTTCAGCTCAAGGCTAGGGCTCTACCACTTGAGCCACAGTACCACTTCTGGTTTTCTGGTGGTTTATTGGAAATAAGAGTCTCACAGACTACCTGGGCTGGCTTTGAACCACGATCCTCAGATCTTAGCCTCCTGAGTAGCTAGGATTTACAGGCATGAGCCACTGGCGCCTGGCTTTAGTAAGGATGTTTGATATTTTTGTCTGTCCTGCTTTGGACTACATTTCAAGGTGTGCCTTTTACTAGGAACAAAGCTAAGAGTTGGACTATAGAAGGGTTGTGGACTGGAAAAGCTATGCTAAGGATTGGGTCAGAAATATTTCCACTTTTACCAGCTAGGCTCAAAGAAGGCAAGCTGTTCTCTCTCCTATCTTCTCCTCCTGTGGCACGATGTCCATGTTGTTGTCCTACATGAGCCTGGGCAATCAGCTACCTGGGAGGGTTTGTTAGCATCCTCAGCAGAAGCATAAAGACATGAGAAAGTGAGCTGTCCTGGTTGCATGACACATTTCCCATGCAGAATAGTACACTAGGAGAAACCAATTATGTATGTCTTTAGGCTGATCAAGGCCAAATGAGGTGAAGGACAATGAATATCTGTTAGTGTGTATGAATGTGGAGGTCCTAATCACTGATTTATAATCAGAATGTTTCAGGTCTGGGATTTTGGCAAACTTGATCTGTTTTGTGATTTTCCCCAACAGGTGTTCCTTGAGGATGTAATGAAGGCATTTGATTGCAAATGGATTAGCTTAAGGAGAAACAAAGCTGAGGAGGTTTATTGGCTTAAGCCATAGGAAGCCTAGGGTTGGATCTGGGCTATGGACGTGGCTTGAGTCCTGTGTCTGTCCTTCCCTCCCTCTCTTCTACCCTTTTTCCTCCTCCTCTTTCTTTGTTTCTCCCTCCCTCCCTCTCTTTCCTCCCTTCCTCCCACCCTTTTTCCTCCCCCTTTCCTCCCTCCCTCTTTCCTTTCCTTTCCCTCCTCCCTCCTTCCCTCCCTCCCTCCCTCCTTTCCTTCCTTCCTTCCTTCCTGCCTTCCTTCCTTCCTTCCTTCCTTCCTTCCCTCCCTCCTTCCCTTCCTTCCTTCCTTCCTGCCTTCCTTCCTTCCTTCCTTCCTTCCTTCCTTCCTTCCTGCCTGCCTTCCTTCCTTCCTTCCTTCCCTCCCTCCTTCCTTCCCTCCCACCATCTCCCTCCCTCTCTCCTTTCTCCTTCCCTCTCTCCTTTCTCCCTCCCTCTCCTCTCTCTTCCTTTCTTTCCATTTTGCACCCTTGCTCACTGCTGCATGGGTTTAAATGCCAGGTGGCTTTCTCAATGGTGACATTGGGCTCAGAGCTGATGATTCTAAGATAAAGGAAAGACATCAGAATCCTTGCCCAGCTACCACAGATGACATGATTGACCTGGCTTGGGTCACATTCCTGTCTCTTGAAGCAATTGCTCCACCCAGGAGAATGATGGAACAACAGGGCAGCATATCTTTCTGCTGTTCTTTCAGAGTGATAGAATTTTTGCCATGTCTTCCTGTGGTCGGCAGAATAATGCCATCCACATCCCAAAGGTGTTCAAAATCCTGTCCCCAGAATGCAGAAATATGTGAAGTTCCTAGCCAGAGGGAATTAAGGACATATTCAGTAAGGGTGGTACTCAGTATTAAAGAGATCATCCTGGACCAGGAAGCTGGGTCCAGTGGAATTACAGTCTATCAATAGGGAATTAGAAGGCAGAAAAGTTGAACTAGAAAGTTGGCATTGGGAGACTCTCCAGGACTGGGAGACATGATGTAATCCTAGCTATCTTGGATATAGAGGTAGGAGGACTAGCCTGGTCAAGAGCTTTAGACCAGGTTGAAAAACTAAAAGGGCTGGTAGAGCACTTGCAGCATGGGACCCTAAGTTCAGTGCCCCATTTCCACCAATGCATAAAATAAAAAAATAAGCAAGGCACGGGTGGCTCATGCTTATAATCCTTGCAACTCAAGAGGCTGAGATCTGAAGATTGAGGTTTAAAGCCAGTCTGGCTGAGAAGTCCTGACCCAGCTCTGCTTTCCCAGCTGGTCTTCCTCTACATCTTACCCAGAGAAAGCTCAATAAAGACTCAACTTTTTTTTTTTTGAACCAAAGTCTCATAGCCAGGCTGGCCTCAAATTCTCAATCCTCTGCTTCAGCTCCCTGACAACTGGACTTATAGGCATGGGTCACCACACCCAGGTAGGAACTCAAAATTTAATTAGCATAGAAGGCTCTTAGGTCATTATGTATGATTTCAGAGGAAATCACAATAATAACAGGTAACATTTATTGAGCACTTATTCTGGAGCAGAAAATCAATTGCTTTATTTTTTAATTGAATTCTTAGAACATTTGGAGGTGAATTTTTTTTAAATAAGTTTTTTTTATTATGAAAATACTTTACAGAGGGGTTACAGTTACACGAGCAAGGTAATGAGTACAGTTCTTATCCAGCATTGTTGCCCCTTTCCCCTACCATCCCATCCCTCCCACCTCCTCAACTACCTCCCCTTCCCTCTACCCCCATCCCGCCTAAATTGTAAAGTTGGTTTTTCGACATAATGTCTTGTACATCTCATTGTTGCAATGGGTCAATCTGTATCCCTATTTAAACATTTTGTTTTTTCCCTTCCCCTCCCCAAATTAGACCAACATGAAATACAGTGAAAACAGGGGTTATACTGTGGGGGAGGGACATACAAAGCAACAAAAAAGTCTCATGGTACATTATAAATACATTCGAAACAATAGCAAGGAAGAAAAAAACCACTTGTGTCCTTATCTTGGGGTTTATTTTGCTTAACATCATCTTATCTGAGCTTTTCTGCTGGTCCCAGACATATACTAGTTATTGCAAATAAGGGAAACCATGGGACCTATGTTTCTTTGGGCCTGGCTTACTTCACTTAATATAATTTTCTAGAAGGTAGATCTTATCATCTCCCTTTACAAGTAATGAAAACCGTATTAGCAGAGAAGTTAATTTAAATAAGGCCACTTGGCTTCTAAGTGCCAGATCCGGTGTGTAACCAGGCAGTCTGATCTTAGAACCCAGTCTGTGATATGTTTCGTTACTTTCATCTGAGTTGCACTTCACACGATGTTGAGGTGATCACGATCATAGCTCAGGGCACCAGGCAGAGCTGCATTGTGCGGCTGGGTGAGCTGTGTACTGTACAGGTCCACAGGTGCCATTCACATGGTCATCTGTGTGAGTTGTAGTCTCTGGAGTTGCGCAGGGCACAGTCTGCACAACTGTAGAGAGGCTGCTCTAAGGCCTTGGGCCTGAGCAAGCAGATAGCAGGAGGTCACATGGAAAGGCCAGGGGCTCAGGTGGGGGAGCTTTTAAAAACCGTGATTGGGAGTTGGTGTTGAAAATTAGGCATCAGGGGAGTAAGACAAGGTGTTAGGTGACAAAGAGCTTAGAGAACTCTTGCTGGCAGTCTCAGTCTGTCTTTCTCACTCAGACCAGCACTAGGTGACACCTTACAAGAAGGGGGGAGGAGCTGGGTGCTGGTGACTCATGCTTGTAATCCTAGCTACTCAGGAGGCTGAGATCTGGTTCAAAGCCAGCCCAGGCTGGAAAGTCCATGAGACTCTTATCTCCAGTGAACCTCCAGAAAATTGGAAGCGGTGCTGTGGTTCAAGTGGTAGAGCACTTGTCTTGAGCTGAAGAGTTGAGGTATAGCATCCAGGCCCATTTAGAAAATATAACCAGAGCTGGGAAGGTGGCTCAGTGGTAGAGCGCTTGCTTTGCATGTATGATGCCCTGGGTTCGATTCCTCAGCACCACATAAGCAAAAAAGCCAGAAGTGGTGCTGTGGCTCAAGTGGTAGAGCGCTAGCCTTGAGCTGAAGAACTAAGGGACAGTGCCCAGGCCCAGAGTTCAGACCCATGACAGGACCCTCCCCCCAAAAAAAAATAAAAAAGAAAAGATAGATTACCTTAAGGGAGATAATACCCATTATCTTACAATCCAGAGAGAACCCATCCTAATATTTATTGCATTTTCTTCTCTGTTTCTTTTTTTTTTTTTTTTTCCAGGTAAGGGGTAGGTTTATTCAGTAGACCTGCTGGGACCAGGCCAGGTTGACACTCCACATGGCTGGCAAAGACCTGGGAAAGAGCTGAGAAAGAGAGAGAGCTGGGAAAGAGATGGGAAAGAACTAGGAAAGAGTTGGGAAAGAGCTAGGAAAGAGAGCGTCTGGGTCAGGGCTAGGCCTTATCTAGGGTTTGGGCGGAGAAAGGTGTGGCCACATCAAATTCAGATGTGGCCTCAACGGATGCAGATGTGACCTCTTCCAGGTGTGCCAGTTGCCTAGGTAACGCAGGTACTGGGTGGAGACTTTGCTGCGAGGAGGGTGGTGTCTGCTCGCCATCCAGGATTGGATCTTACATTCCAGCCTTTTAATAATCATGGAATAGGGCACTGATTCTCTGGCTACTTCCTGCTGACAAGGGGGGTTGACATTAGGGGTAAAAGGCTGGAATTTGGTCCCCTCCCAGACAAGGCAGCAAGCTGCAGCTGTCCCTTGGTGACGTGAATCCTTAGATGAAGTCTGGAGAAGTCTCATGAGGCATTGAGGTGCTGGAAAAAAAATACTAGAGAGCAAATAAATGGCAAGAGGAAGGACTTGGGGCTGAAAAATGTTGGTAGAAATGTCCCTAGCTACTTCTGACATCTGGCGACTAGGTAGAGAAGTCAGGTGACAAAGGCAAGAATATAAATTCCTGTCTAGTTAATAGGTAGACAGATATGGACACTAGATGGGCAGGATTCTTACTTCTACTGACCTCCTGGCTCTGGTTAATTTTGAAAGGGCAGGCACAAAGTGGCTGATGTGACATCATCTCCTCTTACTCCTCTCCATAGTCCCTTTTCCCAGACTGGCTGAGTCTATGTGCCCATTGCTGGGATGGCTTCTCCCAGTTAGTATTCATGGAGGTTTGAACTCAAGGCCTGGGCACTGTCCCTGAGCACTTCTGCCCAAGGCTAGTGCTCTATCACATTGAGTTACAATAGCACTTCCAGTGTTTGGCTGGTTAGAGATAAGAGTCTTGAGCTGTGCTTCCAGCCTGGCTCTTTGCAGGTTAGTTGGGAGTCTTAGGGATTTTTTGGCCCGGGCTGGCTTTGAACTGCAATCTTTGCCACAAAAGCCCTTTATTATTTCCAATTAAAGCAACAAGGAGATCAAGTAGAATAAGTAGGGCTTACCTGGTTCTTATCAAGAATTGCCAGCAAATATTCTGAAATGACAAAACTCATTAGATGTGAGATTCTTAGCACAGATATACCCAATATTTTAGAGTCACATAGTCAGTATAAGAATACACAACACAAGGAGAGCCCAGTCCAAATATGTATTTTAATGTTTTTGTTTCTTTCATGCATGTGTTTCTAACAAATTTATAAGATTATTTCTTTGTTGCTTTGTATGTCCCTCCCCCACAGTGTAACCCCCGCTTTCACTATATTTGATGTCAGTATAACATGTGGAGGAGACGGGGACAAACAAGTCGTTTAAGGATTCAGGTGGACCTGTTGCAACAATGAGAAGTACAAAATGTCATGTCAAAACCAGCTTTACAATGTCGGAGTGGGGGGGGGGAGGGGGGTTTGATTGGGTGGGGGGGAGGGGGGAGGCTGGGAAGGGAGGTGAAGGAAGGGTAAACAAAGGAGGAGGCTGCAATGCTTGGTAAGAAATGTATGCATTATCCTGCCCATGTAATTGTAACCCCTCTGTACAGTACGTTCTCAAATAAAATAAAATAAAATTTAAAAAAAAAAAAAGAATACACAACACAAAACAAAAAAGGCAAAATTCAAAACCTAAAATTTTGACAACAATGTTCAGACATCTTTGCTAACAAAGCACATCAGATGGTTGGGCCTCAGTTACCAGGGCCTGTGAAAAGAGCAACTTGTTAGCAAGGCACCTTAGAACAGATAGATGGAGTAGTAAGCTTGGTGGGAAGTTAAGGGTCAAATGGGGGCCAAACCCTTAACCCACCATGTGGCCAGGATGGCGAACTCAAGATGGTGATT